>NC_084550.2:6820000-7017500 GCF_033978685.3 Nerophis lumbriciformis
CCAGACTGAGCCTGATCAACGACAGCAACTGATCCAACAGCTGAACTCTGAGATACAGGCCCTGCGACAGGTGAGGATGTTTATCAATTAATTAATGGCAAGATTTCCATTCTATTTATATAAGTATAATATAAGCATGTTATGTAATTTTAAGTTTATAGTAAACGATCTAAAACATGTACCGTATTTTCCGCACTATAAGCCGCCCCGGGTTATTAGCCGCACCTTCAATGAATGGCATATTTCAAAACTTTGTCCACCTATAAGCCGCCCCGGACTATAAGCCGCGCCTACGCTGCGCTAAAGGGAATGTCAAAAAAACAGTCAGATAGGTCAGTCAAACTTTAATAATATATTAAAAACCAGCGTTCTAACAACTCTGTTCACTCCCAAAATGTACGCAAATGTGCAATCACAAACATAGTAAAATTCAAAATAGTGCAGAGCAATAGCAACATAATGTTGCTGGAACGTTAATGTCACAACACACAAAATAAACATAGCGCTCACTTTCTGAAGTTATTCTTCATTCGTAAATCCTTCGTCTTCGGTGTCCAAATTGAAAAGTTGGGCAAATGTGGGATCCAAAATGGCCGGTTCTGTCTCGTCGAAGTCATCGGAGTCAGTGTCACTGTTGTCCAGCAGTTCTGTGAATCCTGCCTTCCGGAAAGCTCGGACCACAGTTGTGACCGAAATATCTGCCCAGGCATTTACGATCCACTGGCAGATGTTGGCGCCGTCTGGCGCTGTCTCCCTGTCTTAGTGAAGGTGTGTTCGCCTTCTGTCATCCACTGTTCCCACGCAGTTAGCAGTCTAGCTTCGAATGCCCTGTTGACACCAATATCTAGCGGCTGGAGGTCTTTTGTCAATCCACCCGGAATGACGGCGAGTATTGAATTAAGCGCGTAAGCGTGTCTCTTAATGTGATGTTATGAGCTAGCAAATATAACAACTACACTACCCAGCATGCAATGATAGTGACGAGCATGCGCGGTAGCCCTGAGAAGCGTTGTTGTATGCTGGCAGTTAGAATGTGGTTATGAGCACGCTGTGAGTAAACGTTGAGAACTCAGTTAACACGCCTCGTCTGCATTATTTATAATTAGACAGACAACACACTTAATAGGAGCCATTTTGGGGTCTTTACATAAACACACAAATGGAAATGAAACGTCACATATCCCAGCATGCACCGCGCGCTTCTTCTTCTTCCGAGGGCGGGTGGTTGCTTACAGTAGAAGAAGAAGCGCTTCCTGTTCTATGGGGGCGGGTGCTTACCTTGGCGGTTGCTTGCGTAGAAGAAGAAGCGCTTCCTGTTCTACCGGGAAAAAAGATGGCGGCTGTTTACCGAAGTTGCGAGAACGAAACTTTATGAAAATGAATCTTAATATTTATCCATGTATAAAGCGCACCGGGTTAAAAGCCGCACTGTCAGCTTTTGAGTAAATTTGTGGTTTTTAGGTGCGGCTAATGGTGCGGAAAATACGGTACATCTATACATACAGGTATTACCGTATTTTCCGCACTATAAGGCGCACCTAAAAACCACAAATTTTCTCAAAAGCTGACAGTGCGCCTTATAACCCGGTGCGCTTTATATATGGATTAATATTAAGATTCATTTTCATAAAGTTTCGGTCTCGTAACTACGGTAAACAGCCGCCATCTTTTTTCCCGGTAGAACAGGAAGCGCTTCTTCTTCTACGCAAGCAACCGCCAAGGTAAGCACCCGCCCCCATAGAACAGGAAGCGCTTCTTCTTCTACTGTAAGCAACCACCCGCCCGCGTAGAAGAAGAAAAAGCGCGCGGATATTACCGTACGTTTCATTTCCTGTTTACATCTGTAAAGACCACAAAATGGCTCCTACTAAGCGACAAGGATCCGGTTCATGAAAAGACGCAATCTCTCCATCCGCACACGGATTACTATTTCACAGCAACTGATATTCCTGTGAACCGCACTATGGATACAACGGGAGCACGTACGGTGAATATTCGCACCACAGGGAATGAGAAGTCATCCTTCACTGTGGTTCTAGCTTGCCATGCTAATGGCCAGAAACTTCCACCCATGGTGATATTCAAAAGGAAGACCTTGCCAAAAGAGACCTTTCCAGCCGGCGTCATCATAAAAGCTAACTCGAAGGGATGGATGAAGAAAAGATGAGCGAGTGGTTAAGGTAAGTTTACGCGAAGAGGCCGGGTGGCTTTTTTCACGCAGCTCCGTCCATGTTGATATACGACTCCATGCGCGCCCACATCACGCTGGTTTTTAATATATTATTAAAGTTTGACTGACCTATCTGACTGTTTTTTTGACATTCCTTTAGCGCAGTTAGATGCGGCTTACAACACGGGGCGGCTTATAGGTGGACAAAGTTTTGAAATATGCCGTTCATTGAAGGCGCGGCTTATAACCCAGGGCGCCTTATGGTGCGGAAAATACGGTATGTCTATATATAATCTATTTGAAAAACCAGCAATGTATTATGTATTACTAACATGCTCCGATAGTGCTTATATTTTATTTATATTTATTTTGCTTAGGACCTTTATGATGCTAGAGACAAGATTGACGAACTTGAAAACAAGGTGGAGGGGGTGCGTCTTTCTGCATCAGCTATGAAGGGCAATGATACTAGATGCAAGTTTTACACCGGTTTGCCTTGGGACACCTTCATGAGGACTTATTATTTCCTGGCTCCACACGTTCAAGGGAAAACCAAAGACAGCCTTCCGTTTATTGACCAGTTTTTCCTAACCTTGGTTCGACTACGGCTTGACCTCTCATTTGAGCTTCTTGCTTATCAGACTGGCCGCGGTGAAACAACAATAAGAACCTATTTTTGGAAATGGCTGGATGTGATGTATGAATGTAGAATAGAAATTCAATTATTTATTGATTAATTTCAGCATGACAATACACAAGGGAACATAAACAGCTGGCTAACATGTGTTCCAACTGGGTTTCCCTTAAATGAACTAATTCACATCATATATACTGTACCGTATTTTCCGCACCATAAGGCGCCCTGGGTTATAAGCCGCGCCTTCAATGAACGGCATATTTCAAAACTTTGTCCACCTATAAGCCGCCCCGTGTTATAAGCCGCATCTAACTGCGCTAAAGGAATGTCAAAAAAACAGTCAGATAGGTCAGTCAAACTTTAATAATATATTAAAAACCAGCGTTCTAACAACTCTGTTCACTCCCAAAATGTACGCAAATGTGCAATCACAAACATACGTATATCAACCGAGCACTCCCCTCAGCCTTCCCGGTAAGGTCTATTCAGGTGTACTGGAGAGGAGGCTACGCCGGATAGTCGAACCTCGGATTCAGGAGGAACAGTGTGGTTTTCGTCCTGGTCGTGGAACTGTGGACCAGCTCTATACTCTCGGCAGGGTCCTTGAGGGTGCATGGGAGTTTGCCCAACCAGTCTACATGTGCTTTGTGGACTTGGAGAAGGCATTCGACCGTGTACCCCGGGAAGTCCTGTGGGGAGTGCTCAGAGAGTATGGGGTAACGGACTGTCTTATTGTGGCAGTTCGCTCCCTGTATGATCAGTGTCAGAGCTGGGTCCGCATTGCCGGCAGTAAGTCGGACACGTTTCCAGTGAGGGTTGGACTCCACCAAGGCTGCCCTTTGTCACCGATTCTGTTCATAACTTTTATGGACAGAATTTCTAGGCGCAGTCAGGGCGTTGAGGGGATCTGGTTTGGTGGCTGCAGGATTAGGTCACTGCTATTTGCAGATGATGTGGTCCTGATGGCTTCCTCCGGCCAAGATCTTCAGCTCTCACTGGATCGGTTCGCAGCCGAGTGTGAAGCGACTGGGATGGGAATCAGCACCTCCAAGTCCGAGTCCATGGTTCTCTCCCGGAAAAGGGTGGAGTGCCATCTCCGGGTTGGGGAGGAGATCTTGCCCCAAGTGGAGGAGTTCAAGTACCTCGGAGTCTTGTTCACGAGTGGGGGAAGAGTGGATCGTGAGATCGACAGGCGGATCGGTGCGGCGTCTTCAGTAATGCGGACGCTGTATCGATCCGTTGTGGTGAAGAAGGAGCTGAGCCGGAAGGCAAAGCTCTCGATTTACCGGTCGATCTACGTTCCCATCCTCACCTATGGTCATGAGCTTTGGGTCATGACCGAAAGGACCAGATCACGGGTACAAGCGGCCGAAATGAGTTTCCTCCCCCGAGGGGCGGGGCTCTCCCTTAGAGATAGGGTGAGAAGCTCTGTCATTCGGGGGGAGCTCAAAGTAAAGCCGCTGCTCCTCCACATCGAGAGGAGCCAGATGAGGTGGTTCGGGCATCTGGTCAGGATGCCACCCGAACGCCTCCCTAGGAAGGTGTTTCGGGCACGTCCGACCGGTAGGAGGCCACGGGGAAGACCCAGGACACGCTGGGAAGACTATCTCTCCCGGCTGGCCTGGGAACGCCTCGGGATCCCCCGTTAGGAGCTGGACGAAGTGGCTGGGGAGAGGGAAGTCTGGGCTTCCCTGCTTAAGCTGCTGCCCCCGCGACCCGACCTCGGATAAGCGGAAGAAGATGGATGGATGGATCAACATGGACAGAGCTGCGTGAAAAAAGCCACCCGGCCTCTTCGCGTAAACTTAAACTTACCTTAACCACTCGCTCATCTTTTCTTCATCCATCCCTTCGAGTTAGCTTTTATGATGACGCCGGCTGGAAAGGTCTCTTTTGGCAAGGTCTTCCTTTTGAATATCACCATGGGTGGAAGTTTCTGGCCATTAGCATGGCAAGCTAGAACCACAGTGAAGGATGACTTCTCATTCCCTGTGGTGCGAATATTCACCGTACGTGCTCCCGTTGTATCCACAGTGCGGTTCACAGGAATATCAGTTGCTGTGAAATAGTAATCCGTGTGCGGATGGAGAGATTGCGTCTTTTCATGAACCGGATCCCTGTCGCTTAGTAGGAGCCATTTTGTGGTCTTTACAGATGTAAACACACAAAGGAAATGAAACGTACGGTAATATCCGCACGCTTTTTCTTCTTCTACGCGGGCGGGTGGTTGCTTACAGTAGAAGAAGAAGCGCTTCCTGTTCTATGGGGGTGGGTGCTTACCTTGGCGGTTGCTTGCGTAGAAGAAGAAGCGCTTCCTGTTCTACCGGGAAAAAAGATGGCGGCTGTTTACCGTAGTTGCGAGATCGAAACTTTATGAAAATGAATCGTAATATTAATCCTTATATAAAGCGCACCGGGTTATAAGGCGCACTGTCAGCTTTTGAGAAAATTTGTGGTTTTTAGGTGCGCCTTATAGTGCGGAAAATACGGTATATGAAAATCTAAAGAGAATGTAACCGATCCCCAAAAATATATAATCTGAATACAATCTCAATTTATGTAAATAAAGCTGATAATGGGGAAGGTAAGAATTGTAGGTATGATAACAAAGAAAGTAACTGAACCAGTTTGTCATCATATGCTGTAGTGTAGACATTGCAGTTTGAATTAAAAATAATATAGTATTATAAATTATTCAACATACCCTGCCATGCAAGTACAATGTGCAGCCAAAACCTCCCCTCCATCATGAATCCCCACCCACGGCTGGTGGCTAGGGTCATTCATCCGCTGCGATGGTCTAACACTGGCTTGCAGGATGGTCACTGATGAACATGTTTTGAGGTGTCTTACAGTTTGAACAAATCCAGCTGTGAAGTAACGATGAGCTTCCAGTGATTTGTATGCCTTCATGGCCTGATGAGTGAAAACGCCTGTAATTTTAAATAAATAATTCAGTTAAAAAAAGGAACAGTAATTCAGCAAATAATAAATCATAATACTGAACTGAATTTGAATGAGCTCTCTACAGAATAAATATACAGATACTGGTAGCCACCGTGTCATCCTCCCTTGGGTGATTTAACAATTTTTATGTGATTTATTCGTTATATAACAACCGAAGCTAACAACCGACCTGGTGCGCTTGTGAGGTAGACATAAAGATTTCCAAATTCCATGTCCGGCCATTGTGTAGGATTATCAGTCCACGCATCTGCTGGAAGGCGGTAAGGGCAGTCGTTTAATCCAACTACAGAACATTTTAACTTGTATCTTAACCTAGCCTCACTGGAAAGACTATTTACATAGGCATGCGCCATTTAGAACAGTTTAAAATGCCGTGAAACCTCGTTAAATGCCTTTTCTGTCAATGCTGTGTTCGCTGTGAGCTGGTTTGTTTTCAACGAATTCAATATGGCGACCGCGTTGCTAGGGGATTGGAGGGCGGAAGTGACGTAGGTCCGCCCTCGCCCATAACAGCGATGTGCATTGTTGGCTAAACTTTAACTAGAGTTGGTTTATCTATTCTAAATATATTTAAAACTCTTTGTTTTGCATACCTCGACAGATTCAGTGCCACAGTTTTTGTTTGCGTCCAATAAAAATGGTCACCACATTCATGTTAATCAAGGAACCATGGCAACGAGGTGACCGCCTCAGACCGGAAAAGGCGGGGTTTCCCAACCACCAAACCCACGACGCTACATTACGATATTAACGTTAACTTGTACACAACCGAATTCATGTAATGCAGAGAATTTGTACTGAAGTTATATAAAGTTATTTCAGCCCCTCTCCAGTCTACAATGGTTATATTTAAAGTAGCGAAGGCAAAAAGTCAAACTCAGCGTTGTTTAAAAATATGCCTGATAATATATTCATCCAAAAACAAAATAACCATCGTTTAGGAATAATCACGGTAACATAAACTGTTTGTTAACACTTAAAAAAATAAGAAATTTAAAAAAAGTTCACATAATGTGTACATTTTCCATCAAGAGAGTTTGATTTTTGAACAGGCATTGCGTTCGGCACCTTCCCATTTTGCGCAAGCGACACAATCATCAAATCCACCGTTAGGATAGCACAGTTTAGTTGTAGAAAAACGTATTATTTACCTAGTATATAACTTGAAGTTAAATATCAACCCATCTTCAGTGCACAACAGTTACGTTAAAGTAAGTGGAACCGAAAAACAAAAACAGCCAACCCCTTTGTGTTTGTGGTGTCCAAAAATATGCCTGATTGAATGATCGTTCGGAAACATACAAACCAACATTTAAATGTAATCACGTCGGCAGACACAATTTTCCCGAGCTAACACGCAAAAGCTTATCCGCCAAAGTATACAAAGTATGTCGTCTTTACGGTTGGAGTACTTCATTTTTTGAACAGGCATCACGCCAGAAACCCTAACCCGAGTGGGCTTTCTTCGTTGTAGGCGCTCGAAGGAGCCACAAAAAAAAAAACACCAATTCGATTGTTTATTTTTTTCCGTGGTTTGTTTACGTTTTTCTTTTTTTTGTGCCAACGAGGAGGGGGATAACATGGCTTCCACCGCGTTGCTCTCGCCCATGGTGGATTACTACAACGACGAAGAGGAACTCGACAGTGTGGACGACGACGACGACCGCAGCTTCAGAGGCAGAGACTCGGAAGAAGGTAACAAAACGCTGCGGGGAATGAAGCGAAGAAGCTTCCCTGGTCCGTCTAGTTGTTGGGAATACATCGTATTGTAGTACAGGAAGGCGCATTTTTTTGCTCAAAAAAGTGTAGTAAATGTTTGAATTTGGTGTAAATGTGTTGATTAACGTGCTTGGTAATGGGAGCGATGTGCCACCACGATAGGTTAGCTTGCTTATGCTAACGTTTACATTTTTTTTAACCCTTGTGTGGTGTTTGGGTCTGTGGGACCCGCTTTAATTTTTTTATTAAAAGAAAAATGATACAATTAATTAATGTTTTTAAACTGAGACTCACTGACTTTGACTCATTTTCTGTGAAGAACATATATCAAAATACATATTTAATGACCACACACCATCAGTGTTGGGTTAGTTACTGAAAACCAGTAACTAGTTACTAGTTACTTTATTTCAAAAGTAACTCAGTTACTAACTCAGTTACTTAAACCAAAAAGTAATGCGTTACTGTGAAAAGTAACTATTTAGTTACTTATATATATTTTTTAATTTTTTGAAGGCCCCATTTAATGCCCTTTTAGCCTTCATTTTAGTACTGTTATTGCATTGGAGAATAATACTGTAACCGAGCGTTCTGGGTTCGCATATTCCATGTACTGATACAATATAATAATAAAATAATAAATGGGAGTCATGAGAGCAGGTCCGGTCTCCACCACTTCTTTAATGTCATCTCCACACTTATAGACCTCTTACGTCACAGCCCTACGGCAACTCTGGAGGGATAAAACTCCTTCTCCTTACCTAACACTCCGGTAACTTGGGACACCCTGAACTGTTTGTTACATACGTCCCCCCCTCAATTAGAAACGTCCCCGTTTCGTCACAAACAAAATAGGTAACAAACAAGGGGAAATAGAGCAGAGAAGAAAAAAAACTTTACAATCTTAATGCACACAACAAATCAACAATATTTTAACTGATCCACACAGTATTACATAGGCTAGCACACTGGCCCCTCAAAACATGCAAAAACTTGCAGATGCGAAGGAGGTCGCTCCAATCGCCCCCTGCGAGATAGTTCAATTGTGCGCAGGAGGTCGCCCCAGTCAACCCCTGCGAGATAGTCCGATTGTGACGCGCCATCATGCCCTCAGACTTGGGGTTATAGGCAGTGAAGGAATCAATAAAGTACAATCTAGTGGTGCTGGCAGAGTCTCTGGAAGGGGGCAACCACCCTGGGACCCCCCCATGGGACTTACGGGCCACTCCAGAATGTCCATGACCACCCTCCTGAGGGGCCGACAAACCTGGGACCACCCCATGGGAACTTCTGGGCCACTCCAAAATGTCCATGGTTACCCTCTGGAAGGACGGCAACAATTCTGGGACCCGCCCATGGGGACTTATGGGCAACTCCAGAATGTCCATGGCCACCCTCTGGAGGGGGCGACAAATCTGGGACCCACCCACGGGGACCCCAAGGGACCGGCGGGCCCGACACGCTCCGCACTGCTCACACCACAATCGGATGTCCTTCAGCATGAAGGGCCAGTAGTAAGATTGCCAAGAACGCCTCCGTAACCAGCCGGCTAACGTCCATAGCAAACATCCCCAAGTTCTCCCCCGGAGAACGCACACGCGCCGATAGACTGGCCCCAAAGCGGTCCACCAATTGTCTCTGTCCAGCTGAGAAACTCCGGCTCCTGTCGCCGGTGAAGGGAGCGGCCAAGTCCATTCCCGACACTCACGCCGTGTGAGTGTCCGTCAAACAGCGCCCCGCCGGGCTTAAAAGGGTCCTCGTCACCACACCACGTGTCCGCAAAATAGCCAGGAAGCTTAGCAGCTAACTGGAAACTCACGAGTCCCGTGTAACACTTTTTTTTTTTAACACAGCGGTTAAAATCCCACCGCTGCCACCAATGTAACCGAGCGTTCTGGGTTCGCATATTCCATGTACTGATACAATATAATAATAAAATAATAAATGGGAGTCATGAGAGCAGGTCCGGTCTCCACCACTTCTTTAATGTCATCTCCACACTTATAGACCTCTTACGTCACAGCCCTACGGCAACTCTGGAGGGATAAAACTCCTTCTCCTTACCTAACACTCCGGTAACTTGGGACACCCTGAACTGTTTGTTACAATACAATCTGTTGATCAACTTGACATGCATTTGCATCACTGAACTCTGCTAAGCAATGTGGTCTACATACAACACACAAAGACATAGATATGTTTTAAAGGGCCAATTTGTTTCAGACCAGAACAAATTGACAAAACTATTTTAAATAGCTGCAACTTAACATACATAAGTAACAAACAGCATAATAACAACATAGCTGTAAAACAAGAAAGGCACACACTACATACATAAAGCCTAACCAGGCGTTTTTTTATCTCAAGGAATTCTGAAATAAAATCATGTCTGAAGCCCAGAACATTCTACACATTTCCCCACTTAGTTTAGAGAAAAGGAAATATTAGCCTGGCCCACTAGTATCCCTCTTTAGGTTTGTGAACTTTATAGTCTAAACATTTAGAGTGATGTGATAATCAAACACTCTAAAAGTCTAAAATGAAAGAGTATATAAGAGAATTGACAGAGTGTGTGTACCTTCAGTGTGCAGTGCCTCATTAAAATCCAGCCGCTGTTGGAGGTGGAGGTGAAGTGTGTGTGTCTTTACTAGCTTCGTCGAAGCATGTTGTTTTTGTCGCTGTTTCAGCATATTTGAAACTTACATTCAACTAAAATGTTCTTTTCTTTGTGGTCGATAAAAGAAACGTACTGAAAATATCTCCATTTTAAGAAACTCTGCTTCGGGGTTCGCCATGACGTCTTGATAGTAGACACAGACACGCCCCCTCCCACACACACACACACACACACACACACACACACACACACACGTACACACAGACAGCGCGCGGCGCGCCTCTATTTTGTCGCCTCTTCAGCAGCGCTGCAACACTCAGATCTTCTCAGTTTCTAGCCGATACTACATAAAAAATAACGCAAAATAACGCAGTAACGCATCATGTAGTAACGGTAACTGAGTTACTGAATATAAAAAATAACGCGTTAGATTACTAGTTACCGCCGATAGTAACGGCGTTACAGTAACGCGTTACTTTGTAACGCGTTAGTCCCAACACTGCACACCATACACCCACCCTACACATTTCTATTACATATAGAGATGTCCGATAATGTCATTTTTGCCGATATTCCAATATTGTCCAACTCTTAATTACCGGTTCCAATATCAAGTAGTGGAATTAACACTTTATGATGCCTAATTTTGTTGTGATGCCCCGCTGGATGTATTAAACAATGTAACAAGGTTTTCCAAAATAAATCAACTCAAGTTATGGGAAAAAAAAACAACAACATGGCACTGCCATGTTTATTATTAAAGTCACAAAGTGCATTCTTTTTTTAAACATGCCTCCAAACAGCAGCTTGGAATTTGGGACATGCTCTCCCTGAGAGAGCATGAGGAGGTTGAGGTGGTAGGGGGTAGCGGGGGGGGTGTATATTGTAGCGTCCCGGAAGAGTTAGTGCTGCAAGGGGTTCTGGGTATTTGTTCTGTTGTGTTTATGTTGTGTTACGTTGCGGATGTTCTCCCGAAATGTGTTTGTCATTCTTGTTTGGTGTGGGTTCACAATGTGGCACATATTTGTAACAATGTTAAAGTTGTTTAAACGGCCACCTGTATGGCTGTTGACCAAGTATGCTTGCATTCACTTGTGTGTGTGAAAAACTATAGATATCATGTGATTGGGCCGGCACGCAAAGGCAGTGCCTTTAAGGTTTATTGGCGCTCTGTACTTCTCCCTATGTCCGTGTACCACTCCGTACAGCGGCGTTTTAGTCATAAATTTTTACTTTTTGAAACCGATACCGATATACACAGTCGTGGAATGAACACATTATGATGCCTAATTTTGTTGTGATGCCCAGCTGGATGCATTAAACAATGTAACAAGGTTTTCCAAAATAAATCAACTCAAGTTATGGGGAAAAAACAACAACATGGCACTGCCATGTTTATTATTAAAGTCACAAAGTGCATTATTTTTTTAAACATGCCTCAAAACAGCAGCTTGGAATTTGGGACATGCTCTCCCTGAGAGAGCATGAGAAGGTTGAGGTGGTAGGGGGCAGCGGGGGGTGTATATTGTAGCGTCCCGGAAGAGTTAGTGCTGCAAGGGGTTCTGGGTATTTGTTCTGCTGTGTTTATGTTGTGTTACGGTGCGGATGTTCTCCCGAAATGTGTTTGTCACTCTTGTTTGGTGTGGGTTCACAGTGTGGTGCATATTTGTAACAGTGTTAAAGTTGTTTATACGGCCACCCTCAGTGTGACCTGTATGGCTGTTGACCAAGTATGGGTTGCATTCACTTGTGTGTGTGAAAAGCCGTAGATATCATGTGATTGGGCCGGCACGCAAAGGCAGTGCCTTTAAGGTTTATTGGCGCTCTGTACTTCTCCCTACGTCCGTGTACTACTCCGTACAGCAGCGTTTTAGTCATAAATTTTTACTTTTTGAAACCGATACCGATAATTTCCGATATTACATTTCAAAGCATTTATCGACCGATAATATCGGCAGTCCGATATTATCGGACATCTCTAATTACATATAAGATGGCCGGGTCCACTGGACCCGGTGCTAATAGAAGTGTGGAAATTGATGTTCTGTGTACCACACACACACACACACACACACACACACACACACACACACACACACACACACACACACACACACACACACACACACACACACACACACACACAGCAGGCCTACAGGAGGAGGACAGAGTGTAGGTACACAGAACATCAGAGGGTCAAATGTGCGAGAAAATGAGAGCAGACAGTGTTGACAAGCAATGTTGCAACCTTGTGTGGGAACCGCAGGTGCAGAAACACAAAAGAAGAATCCCTGTGTGATGCAGAAACTGCCAGAGAAATGTTCCATGCAACGTTCATATTGTTGTTACTCAGCCAGTCTGATGGACCCGTTGCATTTTGTGGCTTTTAATGCCTCACAATCAAACACTTTTATGTTAAAATACTGAACATACGTTTATTGGGATAAGGTAAACATCTGTTCAGTATTTTAACATAAAAGACGGTCGAATGCTTTCTCCAAGTCCACAAAGCACATGTAGACTGGTTGGGCAAACTCCCATGGACCCTCAAGGACCCTGCCGAGAGTATAGAGCTGGTCTACCGTTCCAGGACGAAAACCACACAGTTCCTCAAACGAACTAATAAAATAAGTTTGAATATTTCTCTTTTGGTCTATGCTTTCTATGTGATGTTGGTGTGGTTCCTGCTCATTTTGATCATTTTCATGGTCAAAATCGCGGAAATTCCGTGTTTCCTGAGCTGTGCGTGTCAGCCTTCAATAAGGAAAACAGGCGTTTAGGAAATAAAAGACAATTAGGCCAAACTCAATAATTGAGGGCACATCTTAACCTGTATAATTAAACCTTAATTAAGCAAAAATAGGATTTACTCGATTAATCGATCGGGATATTCGATAGAATACTCGATTACTAAAATATTCGATAGCTGCAGCTCTACTTCAGATACAAATACAGAAAGGTAAGATACACTCACGATACTTGATATATTTTGTTAAAAGCAAATGCATACTTGCCAACCCTCCCGAATTTTCCGGGAGACTCCCGAAATTCAGCGCCTCTCCCGAAAACCTCCCGGGACAAATATTCTCCCGAAAATCTCCCGATTTTCAGCCGGAGCTGGAGGCCACGCCCCCTCCAGCTCCATGCGGACCTGAGTGAGGACAGCCTTTTTTTTATGGCGGGAGGACAACAGGGTGACAAGAACTAAATCATCCAGACTAGAGATAAATTGTATTATTATGTTTATCTTACCTAAAAATAAATATATTTATTAATTAAAAAAAACCCAACTAAATACATTTTTACTATATTTTGCTAAAAACATCAAAATTAATTGTATTTTTATTTGTATTTTTTCATGACTCCTTATTACACCCAGCCATAGAATTATACATTAAAATAAACATATTTGAAATAATTGATTTTGAATTATCATAATAATTCATTTAAAATGACCATATATAATTATTAAAATAATTGCTTGTTTATCAACAACTTTAGCATTTTATTCATTACATTTTGAAACTCTCAGAAGCCAAGTTATGTTATATTCCTTAATATTTATTTATGCAAGTTTGAAGTATCAATTATCTAAACAGTTTTGTTTGCATATTTTCAGGATGTAGATATCTATCTATATATATATATATATATATCCATCCATCCATCTTCTTCCGCTTATCCGAGGTCGGGTCGCGGGGGCAGCAGCTTAAGCAGGGAAGCCCAGACTTCCCTCTCCCCAGCCACTTCGTCCAGCTCCTCCCGGGGGATCCCGAGGCGTTCCCAGGCCAGCCGGGAGAGATAGTCTTCCCAGCGTGTCCTGGGTCTTCCCCGTGGCCTCCTACCGGTCGGACGTGCCCGAAACACCTTCCTAGGGAGGCGTTCGGGTGGCATCCTGACCAGATGCCCGAACCACCTCATCTGGCTCCTCTCGATGTGGAGGAGCAGCGGCTTTACTTTGAGCTCCCCCCGAATGACAGAGCTTCTCACCCTATCTCTTTTATATTTATTCATTTAAAAAAAAAAACTAAATACATTTTTACTATATTTTGCTAAAAACATCAAAATTAATTGTATTTTTATTTGTATTTTTTCGTGACTCCTTATTACACCCAGCCATAGAATTATACATTAAAATAAACATATTTGAAATAATTGATTTTAAATTATCATAATAATTCATTTAAAATGACCATATTTAATTATTAAAATAATTGCTTGTTTATCAACAACTTTAGCATTTTATTCATTACATTTTGAAACTCTCAGAAGCCAAGTTATGTTATCCATCCATCCATTTTCTACCGCTTATTCCCTTTGGGGTCGCGGGGGGCGCTGGAGCCTATCTCAGCTACAATCGGGCGGAAGGCGGGGTACACCCTGGACAAGTCGCCACCTCATCGCAGGGCCAACACAGATAGACGGACAACATTCACACTCACATCCACACACTAGGGCCAATTTAGTGTTGCCAATCAACTTATCCCCAGGTGCATGTCTTTGGAGGTGGGGGGAAGCCGGAGTACCCGGAGGGAACCCACGCAGTCACGGGGAGAACATGCAAACTCCACACAGAAAGATCCCGAGCCCGGGATTGAACCCAAGACTACTCAGGACCTTCGTATTGTGAGGCAGATGCACTAACCCCTCTGCCACCGTGAAGCCCCAAGTTATGTTATATTCCTTAATATTTATATATGCAAGTTTGAAGTATCAATTATCTAAACACAGTTTGTTTGCATATTTTCAGGATGTAGATATCTCTATATATATATATATATATATATATATATATATATATATATATATATATATATATATATATATATATATATATATATATATATATATATATATATATATATATGTATGTATATATGAAATACTTGACTTGGTGAGTTCTAGCTGTCAATATACTGCTCCCCTCTTAACCACGCCCCACCCCACCCCCGACCACGCCCCCACCCCCCACCTCCGGAAATCGGAGGTCTCAAGGTTGGCAAGTATGAGCAAATGGGACCAAAAAAGTATTTAATAACAACTTTATCAAATACTTTTTGGACCCATTTATCAGATCATAATATCATTATATCGTTTTTATGAAAGCAAATTTACTTAATTTATTTTCCCTGTCATTCTAACGTGCAACCTACATCAACATCGATTAGAGCTGCACATATGAATTCAAGCTGAAAAAAAACAAAAACTTCAAAAAGTATCTATGCCTCACCTGGTGTCTAGTTCACCGCACGCCACTGGTGGGAGCCCTGGGCTTGTTTCTTTGCAATGAAATGCTGATGGAAATCAGCCTTTGGTTACAATCTGTCACTTTTCTATTTGATATGTTCATTAATGTGCATTGTATCATGTCACAAAGTTAGAACAAATGGCAAGTTCCTATGAGGAGTTTTACTGTACATCTATAAACAAGCTCATTGGTGTGTCTAGTGCACAGGTGTCAAACTCAAGGCCCGCACGTCATTTTATATAATCCGCAAAAGCCTGGGAATAATATGCGTCAATAAAATACAACCACCTCAGTGGCCTTGTGGTTAGAGTGTCCGCCCTGAGACTAAGAGGTTGTGAGTTCAAACCCCGGCCGAGTCATACCAAAGACTATAAAAATGGGACCCATTGCCTCCCTGCTTGGCACTCAGCATCAAGGTGTTGGATTTGGGGGTTAAATCACCAAATGATCCCCGAGCGTGGCCCACCCTGCTGCTCACTGCTCCCCTCACCTCCCAGGGCGTGAACAAGGGGATGGGTCAAATGCAGAGGACAGATTTCACCACCTAGTGTGTGTGTGACAATCATTGGAACTTTAACTTATATTTTCTTTCTTTACTTTCTTATTTTCTTACTAAAGGTATTAGGGTTTTTTTTTTTCTAGTTTGACAGGGGGAAACAAATTGTGTCCAAAATTGCAACAAATATTATATTATCTAACTTTGTTGGTCAAAATCCAAATAAATATTAAAATTTCTGCTTAACTTATGATTTCGAAGCAAGTTATCCATCAAATTGTACACTATAAAAATGACCAGTAGATTTTACTGTAAAATTTAGGGAGGTTTTTTTTTACTGCATATTACTGTAAGTTGGAAAAAAATGTACCAATGTTTGGTTTTTTTTACAGTAAAAGTCGACTGAGCTGTCAGTTGTTTTTTTTTTAATCCACGGTTGATGATTTTATGGTACCACATTTTATTATGGTAATAAACTGGCAGCTGAGTTGCCAAAATAAAATTAAACAGCGGTACTGTATTTCTATTTACAGTAATATGTTGTAAAAATAATAATAATAAAATATGTTAATTAATGTGCATTGTATTATGTCACAAAGTTAGATGTTGGTCAAAATCCAAATAAATATTACAATTTCTGCTTAACTTATGATTTCAAAGCAAGTTATCCATCAAATTGTACACTATAAAAATGACCAGTAGATTTTACTGTAAAATTTAGGGAGTTTTTTTTTTTTTTTTACTGCATATTACTGTAAGTTGGAAAAAAATGTGCCAATGTTTGTTTTTTTTTACAGTAAAAGTCGACTGAGCTGTCAGTTGTTGTTTTTTTTTAATCCACGGTTGATGATTTTATGGTACCACATTTTATTATGGTAATAAACTGGCAGCTGAGTTGCCAAAATAAAATTAAACAGCGGTACTGTATTTCTATTTACAGTAATATGTTGTAAAAATAAAAATAATAATAATACAATATGTTAATGTGCATTGTATCATGTCACAAAGTTAGAACAAATGGCAAGTTCCTATGAGGAGTTTTATTATACATCTATAAACAAGCTCATTGGTGTGTCTAATGCACAGGTGTCCAACTCAAGGCCCACGTCATTCTATATGGTCCGCAAAAGCCTGGAAATAATATGCGTCAATAAAATACGACCGGCTCAGTGGCCTTGTGGTTAGAGTGTCCGCCCTGAGACTGGGAGGTTGTGAGTTCAAACCCCGGCCGAGTCATACCAAAGACTATAAAAATGGGACCCATTGCCTCTCTGCTTGGCACTCAGCATCAACCGATCTCAGGGCGGACACTCTAACCCAGGCCTGGGCAATTATTTTTGACTCGAGGGGCCACATTTAGAGAAAAAAGTGTGTCTATTTTTAGGAACTCTAATACAAAACCTCACAATGATGTCTGATTGAATGCTAAAAACGAATGCTAAAATTCGGAATGGAGTTTTACAATTTTTTTACTGAATGAGACACCCAGAATGTACATGAAAATAAAGAATGTGTGATTTACAATATTAACTATGAACGATAAAACACTGAATATTGACAACATATGAACGTCACACCCCCTCTCGACCGACATGTTTTACAATCAAGCGAAACGCAACAAAAATGCAACAAACACAGCGAAATATGAACGTGAAGGGTAAAAATAAAACCCAAATACAATCTGATACATCTGATACATCACTAAGCTTTAGAACAGGGGTGTCAAACTCAAATACAGAGTGGGCCAAAATTGAAAACTGAACAAAGCCGCGGGGCAAGGTTGAACAAATTAACCTTTTAATAGGGACCCAAACAAGTTTTGCATTGAATATTAAACAAGCAAGGCTTATATGACTTTATAGTGACAAGCAAAATCGAGTTTCAAATAATAATAATAACAATTCAAAAATATCAATGAGTTATCAAATACAATTTAAATAAAAATTGAATGCCTCTTTTCTATTTGCAGCATTCAGAGGTAAATATCAACATTAACTTTTTCCACAGGCTAATAAATTAGAAAATAAAATAACAATGAATAAACCAACCAATCGGGACTTTAAACTGCTCAGTTTGCAACACACTGATCTAATCTGATGTGCCCAAGCCAGATACCTGCCATCTTTTCTTGGATGCTAGTTCATTAATGTCGGGGCTCAGGCTTTGAGCTGAGGCAACCTTCATTATCGAACGAAGGTGTTCATCAGTCATTATATCTCGTATCTCGCTACAATATACACCCCCCCCCCTCCCGTAGCTCCCGGAAGAGTTAGTGCTGCAAAGGGTTCTGGGTATTTGTTCTGTTGTGTTAAGGTGCGGATGTTCTCCCAAAATGTGTTTGTCATTCTTGTTTGCTGTGGGTTCACAGTGTGGCGTATATTTCTCACAAAACTTAAAGTTGTTTATACGGCAACCCTCAAGTATGCGTTGCATTCACTTTTGAGTGCGTGCAGAAGCGGCACATATTATGTGACTGGGTCAGCATACGTTGGACTGGATGAAAAGCGGATGTGACGATTTTCGGGACGGGCACTGAAATCTGGTACTCTCCTGGGAGGGTTGGCAAGTATGAGAATTAGCGGTGAATGCTGTGTTACCGCGGCACCGCCGCTTAATATGATCGGCGGGCCAGCTCAAGTGTTAATTTGATATCGCCTCAAGGGCCAAGTGAAATTACACGG
Source organism: Nerophis lumbriciformis (assembly GCF_033978685.3). Taxonomy (NCBI): domain Eukaryota; kingdom Metazoa; phylum Chordata; class Actinopteri; order Syngnathiformes; family Syngnathidae; genus Nerophis; species Nerophis lumbriciformis. The sequence continues at coordinate 6,838,536 of NC_084550.2, forward strand.
CGGGCCAAATTTGGCCTGTGGGCCAGAGTTTGACACCCATTAGGGATGTCCCAAACCGATATTTGGATCGGATCGGCCGCCGATATTTGCCAAAAAATGCGTATCGACAAGGCATGGGAAAATGCCGATCCAGATCCAGTTTTTTTTTTTAAACTTCGGTCCGTGTTTTCCAACGCACCTATTTAAATAATACATTCCACTTTTCTGCTGCTCCCTAATTTCCGTTCCGCATTTTCCAGCACACCTTCAACACATCCACAGGTCTGTGGATTCTCACGCAGTTGCCTTTAGCTGCGGACATTACACGACAGGCTCTTCTCACTCTTTTCAGTCTGTCCTTCTCACAGACAGCGAGCGCACCTTCTTACATACGTCACATACTGTCACGTCATACGTTACATACGTATACGCCCTCCCCGAGCAGAGAGGTAGCAGCATGGCTAACATTAGCTGTGATGCTAGCGCACGGCAAATCTATGCCACGCACAAAATCAAATAAAAAAATAAGCGCATAACAATTTTCGACACACGGACACGACAGAGAAAACAGTTTTCGTCATCATTGTTCAAATATTGTAACGTCTGTCGAGACGCTTATCTCCATTCGGTGCCACACGTCCACACCATCAAAATGCCGAGGCAAACATTTCCACATCAACACCGTATGAAAAAAATAGTAATTTTTTTTAGTTGTGATTTCCCTCTCTGCGTGAAAGTTTAAAAGTAGCATATATTAATGCAGTATGAATAAGAATGTTTTAATGTAGACACATAGAATCATCATACTGCTGTGATTATATTATATGCATCAGTGGCATAGTGGTTAGAGTGTCCGTCCTGAGATCGGTAGGTTGTGAGTTCAAACCCCGGCCGAGTCATACCAAAGACTATAAAAATGGGACCCATTACCTCCCTGCTTGGCACTCAGCATCAAGGGTTGGAATTGGGGGTTAAATCACCAAAATGATTCCCGGGTGCGGCCACCGCTGCTGCCCACTGCTCCCCTCACCTCCCAGGGGGTGATCAAGGGTGATGGGTCAAATGCAGAGAATAATTTCGCCACACCTAGTGTGTGTGTGACAATCATTGGTACTTTAACTTTAACTTTAACTTTATCAAGTGTTCATTCAAGGCTAAGGCAAAATATCCACATATATATCGTGTATCGCGATATGGCCTTAAAATATCGCAATATTAAAAAAGACCATATCGCCCAGCCCTAGTTCAATGATGCCATTTCTGTTTGTCATGTATAATTTTGTCTATTTTGTGTTTATCCTTGAATAAACAGGTCAGTTTCTTGTTACCAACCATTGTGTATTATTCAAACTCCCCTAATTCAGCTGGCTAGTTGTTATCAAGAGTACTAAAACCCTTTTCAACATGATTCTGACAACTAAGTAGGCTAAATAACTTTAAACTTTAATACATGCTCGGATAGGCCAGTATCGGTCAGTATCGGTATCGGATCGGAAGTGCCAAAAAAATATCGGTATCGGATCGGAAGTGCAAAAACCTGGATCGGGACATCCCTAACACCCATGCTTTAGAACTTTGCTGTGAAAATCTCCTTTCACGTCTGTCCCCTGACACCCGCATTTCAGGCTGGCCGCTCTGGAAACACTCTGTGGAAACGCTCCCCACCCACACTGCTTGGTGCCTCATCTGAGCTGCTGTGATTTAGATTGCCATAGTAACTAATTAGATTACCATAGTAACTAATTAGTTTACCATAGTAACTAGTATATCATGCAAAAGCGCAGATTCCAACCATTGAAATACTTTGTATAGTCCAAGAGATACGGTAATTTGAAAACATCTCTGTACATCATAATGACGGCTACAGTTTCCATCTTAAAGATGTAAAACAATTATTTGGGAATGTTCGGCGGGCCAGATTAAAACGCTTAACGGGCCGCGTGTGGCCCCCGGGCCTTAATTTGCCAAGGTCTGATCTAACCACTAAGCCACTGAGTAGTAGTACTGTTTTTTTTTTTAACCTACACACATATGTAAATGTTGCAGTTTATAAATAAAGGTTTATTAAAAAAAAAAAGCTCTGCTTCCTCCTACTCCTTTTCGAACATGTTGAATAGAGACATTGATGTATCATGTTGTATGCATGCATGTTCCAAATTAACTCAAATCGATAAAGCAATAAATACACCGCCTCATTTTTGCACCCAATAATTGATGGTAAAGTTAAAAAAATAAATAATTAAAGATATGAACAAATGCATCCCAACCGGTGTTGCACGTACCCGGAACAGCGGACGCTAGCTTAACCAGCGCCATGCTACTTCCAAAGGGCTACGTAAGCGGTTAACAAGCGGGCGCTTACTGCCCTTTTCACGCCATTCAATGAGACGCCACAGACGGACAGACAGACGTGGGACAGACACGCAATGACAGCCGTCCAAGGTTAGCCAACTTTCCTCACTTTCCACACGCCGCTACTTCGTCACTCCATTCCCCTAAAATCGCATTTAAAATAATAACACAATAAAAAAAAAACCCCACTCCATTCTTTCTTCCCTTTCCAACAACAGCTGACGGAGCTCACCGCGGCTAGCACACTCATGCTAACCCCGTGAAAACGAAAGCTGCTGTGTCAGCTTCACGGGGGACCGCAACGGACAGGCCGCGGCCGGTAGAAGGCTTGCTCTTAACGGGCTGCGGAAGTTCGCCACGTCCGATCGGAGCGATTAATCCCGGATTAATGCTCCCCATGCGGCAAAGGAAAAGCGTTAGCTTCCATGTTTTCTTCTTCTAAATATCGACTCTCTGGCCAAGAGGCTCCGTGGCGGGATAAGAGTCCACGATGGTCGGGCGAGCGTTCCCCCGGTTTTGGTGTCTCCTAACCGGACTGGTTCGTTCCGTGACACGCGTGTTGGAAGTCTCGCAGCATGTTAGACTCGCCGGCTGATACTTGATGAGGCACACCGCTAGGGACGTCACCAAGGTTGAAAGATTGTCGGGGGGGGTGTTCTTGGCACAACGTAGTCTTTTAAAAAAAATGTTATTTGATTTATTTTTTATTACAATTGTTGCTATGTTTTAAAATATTTTTTTTGTAATTTTTTATTTTTTTTATTTTATTGAACAAAAAACATACATTTATAATTCACACAAAAGTCAAGGCACTTTCAACATCAAGGAAAGAAAACTAAAGCAAATACAGAGAGTAATAATACAAAAAAATATGAACAAAAACCCACAGAAGGGCTACCTATTTTTTATATTTTGTCCTGTCCAGCTTCTCAGGCAAATCATATTGTTGATGCAAATGCCCATATACATATATTTTTTATTTATTTAATTGATTTGTTATTACAATTGTTGATATGTTTGAAATGATTTTTTATTTTTATTTTTTTATTTAACAACAAACATACATTTATAATTCACACAAAAGTCAAGGCACTTTCAACATCAAGGAAAGAAAACTAAAGCAAATACAGAGTAATAATACAAAAAAATATGAACAAAAACCCACAAAAGGGGCTACCTATTTTTTATTTTTTGTCCTGTCCAGCTTCTCAGGCAAATCATATTGTTGATGCAAATGCCCATATATATATATCTTTTTTAATTTAATTGATTTTTTATTACAATTGTTGCTATGTTTGAAATGTTTTTTATTTTTTTTAATTGAACAACAAACATAAATTCATAATTCACACAAAAGTCAAGGCACTTTCAACATCAAGGAAAGAAAACTAAAGCAAATGCAGAGAGTAATAATACAAAAAAATATGAACAAACACCCACAAAAGGGCTACCTATTTTTTATATTTTGTCCTGTCCAGCTTCTCAGGCAAATCATAATGTTGATGCAAATGCCGATATATATATATTTTTAATTTAATAGATTTTTTTATTACAATTGTTGCTATGTTTGAAATTATTTTTAATTTTTTTAATTGAACAACAAACATACATTTATAATTCACACAAAAGTCAAGGCACTTTCAACATCAAGGAAAGAAAACTAAAGCAAATACAGAGAGTAATAATACAAAAAAATATGAACAAAAACCCACAAAAGGGACTACCTATTTTTTATATTTTGTCCTGTCCAGCTTCTCAGGCAAATCATAATGTTGATGCAAATGCCGATATATATATATATTTTTAATTTAATAGATTTTTTATTACAATTGTTGCTATGTTTGAAATTATTATTATTATTAATTTTTTTTTTAATTGAACAACAAACATACATTCATAATTCACACAAAAGTCAAGGCACTTTCAACATCAAGGAAAGAAAACTAAAGCAAATACAGAGAGTAATAATACAAAAAAATATGAACAAAAACCCACAAAAGGGGCTACCTATTTTTTATTTTTTGTCCTGTCCAGCTTCTCAGGCAAATCATATTGTTGATGCAAATGCTCATATATATATATATTTTTAATTGAATTGATTTTTTATTACAATTGTTGCTATGTTTGAAATTATTTTTAATTTCTTTAATTGAACAACAAACATACATTTATAATTCACACAAAAGTCAAGGCACTTTCAACATCAAGGAAAGAAAACTAAAGCAAATACAGAGAGTAATAATACAAAAAAATATGAACAAAAACCCACAAAAGGGACTACCTATTTTTTATATTTTGTCCTGTCCAGCTTCTCAGGCAAATCATAATGTTGATGCAAATGCCGATATATATATATTTTTTTAATTTAATAGATTTTTTATTACAATTGTTGCTATGTTTGAAATTATTATTATTATTTTTTTTTTTTTTTAATTGAACAACAAACATACATTTATAATTCACACAAAAGTCAAGGCACTTTCAACATCAAGGAAAGAAAACCAAAGCAAATACAGAGAGTAATAATACAAAAAAATATGAACAAAAACCCACAAAAGGGGCTACCTATTTTTTATTTTTTGTCCTGTCCCGCTTCTCAGGCAAATCATAATGTTGATGCAAATGCCGATATATATATATTTTTAATTTAATAGATTTTTTATTACAATTGTTGCTATGTTTGAAATTATTTTTAATTTTTTTAATTGAACAACAAACATACATTTATAATTCACACAAAAGTCAAGGCACTTTCAACATCAAGGAAAGAAAACTAAAGCAAATACAGAGAGTAATAATACAAAAAAATATGAACAAAAACCCACAAAAGGGCTACCTATTTTTTATTTTTTGTCCTGTCCAGCTTCTCAGGCAAATCATATTGTTGATGCAAATGCCCATATATATATTTTTTTTATTTAATTGATTTTTTATTACAATTGTTGCTATGTTTGAAATTATTTTTTATTTTTTTAATTGAACAACAAACATACATTTATAATTCACACAAAAGTCAAGGCACTTTCAACATCAAGGAAAGAAAACTAAAGCAAATACAGAGAGTAATAATACAAAAAAATATGAACAAAAAAACACAAAAGGGGCTACCTATTTTTTTTGTCCTGTCCAGCTTCTCAGGCAAATCATAATGTTGATGCAAATGCCGATATATATATTTTTTTAATTTAATAGATTTTTTATTACAATTGTTGCTATGTTTGAAATTATTTTTAATTTTTTAAATTTTTTTAATTGAACAACAAACATAAATTCATAATTCACACAAAAGTCAAGGCACTTTCAACATCAAGGAAAGAAAACTAAAGCAAATACAGAGAGTAATAATACAAAAAATATGAACAAAAACCCACAAAAGTGCTACCTATTTTTTATATTTTGTCCTGTCCAGCTTCTCAGGCAAATCATAATGTTGATGCAAATGCCGATATATATATATTTTTAATTTAATAGATTTTTTATTACAATTGTTGCTATGTTTGAAATTATTTTTTATTTTTTTAATTGAACAACAAACATACATTTATAATTCACACAAAAGTCAAGGCACTTTCAACATCAAGGGAAAAAAACTAAAGCAAATACAGAGAGTAATAATACAAAAAAATATGAACAAAAACCCACAAAAGGGGCTACCTATTTTTTATTTTTTGTCCTGTCCAGCTTCTCAGGCAAATCATATTGTTGATGCAAATGCCCATATATATATATTTTTTATTTAATTGATTTTTTATTACAATTGTTGCTATGTTTGAAATTATTTTTAATTTTTTTAATTGAACAACAAACATACATTTATAATTCACACAAAAGTCAAGGCACTTTCAACATCAAGGAAAGAAAACTAAAGCAAATACAGAGAGTAATAATACAAAAAAATATGAACAAAAAAACACAAAAGGGGATACCTATTTTTTATTTTTTGTCCTGTCCAGCTTCTCAGGCAAATCATAATGTTGATGCAAATGCCGATATATATATATTTTTAATTTAATAGATTTTTTTATTACAATTGTTGCTATGTTTGAAATTATTTTTAATTTTTTTAATTGAACAACAAACATACATTTATAATTCACACAAAAGTCAAGGCACTTTCAACATCAAGGAAAGAAAACTAAAGCAAATACAGAGAGTAATAATACAAAAAAATATGAACAAAAACCCACAAAAGGGGCTACCTATTTTTTATTTTTTGTCCTGTCCAGCTTCTCAGGCAAATCATAATGTTGATGCAAATGCCGATATATATATATTTTTAATTTAATAGATTTTTTATTACAATTGTTGCTATGTTTGAAATTATTTTTAATTTCTTTAATTGAACAACAAACATATATTTATAATTCACACAAAAGTCAAGGCACTTTCAACATCAAGGAAAGAAAACTAAAGCAAATACAGAGAGTAATAATACAAAAAAATATGAACAAAAACCCACAAAAGGGACTACCTATTTTTTATTTTTTGTCCTGTCCAGCTTCTCAGGCAAATCATAATGTTGATGCAAATGCCGATATATATATTTTTTTAATTTAATAGATTTTTTATTACAATTGTTGCTATGTTTGAAATTATTTTTAATTTTTTTAATTTTTTTAATTGAACAACAAACATACATTCATAATTCACACAAAAGTCAAGGCACTTTCAACATCAAGGAAAGAAAACTAAAGCAAATACAGAGAGTAATAATACAAAAAAATATGAACAAAAACCCACAAAAGGGCTACCTATTTTTTATATTTTGTCCTGTCCAGCTTCTCAGGCAAATTATAATGTTGATGCAAATGCCGATATATATATATTTTTAATTTAATCGATTTTTTTTTACAATTGTTGCTATGTTTGAAATTATTTTTAATTTTTTTAATTTTTTTAATTGAACAACAAACATACATTTATAATTCACACAAAAGTCAAGGCACTTTCAACATCAAGGAAAGAAAACTAAAGCAAATACAGAGAGTAATAATACAAAAAAATATGAACAAAAAAACACAAAAGGGGCTACCTATTTTTTATTTTTTGTCCTGTCCAGCTTCTCAGGCAAATCATATTGTTGATGCAAATGCCGATATATATATTTTTTTAATTTAATAGATTTTTTATTACAATTGTTGCTATGTTTGAAATTATTTTTAATTTTTTTAATTGAACAACAAACATACATTTATAATTCACACAAAAGTCAAGGCACTTTCAACATCAAGGAAAACAAACTAAAGCAAATACAGAGAGTAATAATACAAAAAAATATGAACAAAAACCCACAAAAGGGGCTACCTATTCTTTATTTTTTGTCCTGTCCAGCTTCTCAGGCAAATCATATTGTTGATGCAAATGCCGATATATATATATTTTTAATTTAATAGATTTTTTATTACAATTGTTGCTATGTTTGAAATTATTTTTTATTTTTTTAATTGAACAACAAACATACATTTATAATTCACACAAAAGTCAAGGCACTTTCAACATCAAGGAAAGAAAACTAAAGCAAATACAGAGAGTAATAATACAAAAAAATATGAAAAAACCAACAAAAAAATATGGAAAAAAACGCACAAAAAGGCTACCTATTTAAAAAAAAAAAAAAAAAAATCCTATCCAGCTTCTCAGGCAAATCATATTGTTGATACAGATGCCCATAATTTCTTTTTTTTTTTCATTCTATTTATTTTTTATTACAATTGTTGCTATGTTTTAAATTATGTTTTTTGTTTTTTTATTTTTATTTTTTATTGAACAACAAACATACATTTATAATTCACACTAAAGTCAAGGCACTTTTAACATCAAGGTGTTGTTGATAAATGGCTTTTGCTTCGCATAATAGAGTTTTAACTTGCACTTACAGATGTAGTGACAAACTGTAGTTACTGACAGTGGTTTTCTGAAGTGTTCCTGAGCCCATGTGGTGATATCCTTTACACACTGATGTCGCTTTTTAATGCAGTACCGCCTGAGGGATCGAACATCACGGGCATTCAATGTTACGTGCAAGGATTTCTCCAGATTCTCTGAACCTTTTGAGGATATTACGGACCGTAGATGGTGCAATCACTAAATTCCTTGCAATAGCTGGTTAAGAAATGTTGTTCTTAAACTGTTGGACAATTTGCTCGCGCATTTGTTGACAAAGTGGTGACCCTCGCACATTTTACAACCACTTACAATTCAATTTGATTCCGATTCTTGGGGCGATTATTCTATTTGGAATCAATTCACAATTCAACATGTATCTCCTTTCCAAATGATTCTGGCAATGTAATATTTAGTGTATAAATGATCATCTTCCTCAAAACAATCTACAGGTTACAACATTGATTTTACAATGGAATTAGTGGAATTAGTAACAGGACAGAGAGGAAAACACAGGGACTAATGCAGGGTAATCATGGCCAAAATCTAAATCACGATTAATTGAAGCTTCTACCTCCATTTCAAAACCAGTAGTATATTTTAAGTGGAGGGCATATTAATAAGAAGAACATTACAAGGGAAAATGTAAGTATCTGACAAGGCGGTGTTATGTCAGTTAATGGCTCCAAATCTCAGTTTTGATAGTCTCCCACCCCTACCAGAGACACAATATAAGTGTGAATTTCCAATAAATTAAGATTTTTTTTGTTTTTAAAGAAAATAAACTTAAATTAAGTTGGAATACGGACTAAAACTACTTCTGTAAAAACATTGTTTATTTCATATATTAAAGTCTAATTTAATAAAGTGTGGGAAGGCAACAAATGCTATTTTTCCAATGTTTTAAAGAAGTTTAAATTCATTTAAATTTTTTTTTATTTATTAAGGCCACGTCCACACAAACAGGGATGCTTTCCAAAACGCATATGCAGGGTTAAACAGTTTCAAAACAGTCCATGTCCATATGCAAACGCATACACTTGCTGTCAGGCACATTTTGTCCAATCAGAAGCCCGGAAAAGCAGCCACAGCTTCTGTCAATATCAGTGTGTGAATGTGGAAATAGTGTCAAAGCGCTTTGAGTACCTTGAAGGTAGAAAAGCGCTATACAAGTACAGTGGGGCAAAAAAGTATTTAGTCAGCCACGATTGTGCAAGTTCTCCCACTTAAAATGATGACAGAGGTCTGTAATTTTCATCATAGGTACACTTCAACTGTGAGAGACAGAATGTGAAAAAAAAAATCCAGGAATTCATATTGTAGGATTTTTAAAGAATTTATTTGTAATTTATGGTGGAAAATAAGTATTTGGTCAATAACAAAAATTCAACTCAATACTTTGTAATATAACCTTTGTTGGCAATAACAGAGGTCAAACGATTACTATAGGTCTTTACCAGGTTTGCACACACAGTAGCTGGTATTTTGGCCCATTCCTCCATGCAGATCTTCTCGAGAGCAGTGATGTTTTGGGGCTCTCACCGGGCAACACGGACTTTCAACTCCCTCCACAGATTTTCTATGGGGTTGAAGTCTGGAGACTGGCTAGGCCACTCCAGGACTTTCAAATGCTTCTTACGGAGCCACTCCTTCGTTGCCCGGGCGTTGTGTTTGGGATCATTGTCATGCTGGAAGACCTAGCCACGTTTCATCTTCAAAGCTCTCACTGATGGAAGGAGGTTTTGGCTCAAAATCTCACGATACATGGCCCCATTCATTCTTTCCTTAACACGGATCAGTCGGCCTGTCCCCTTGGCAGAAAAACAACCCCAAAACATGATGTTTCCACCCCCATGCTTCACAGTAGGTATGGTGTTCTTGGGATGCAACTCAGTATTCTTCTTCCTCCAAACACGACGAGTTGAGTTTATACCAAAAAGTTATATTTTGGTTTCATCTGACCACATGACATTCTCCCAATCCTCTGCTGTATCATCCATGTGCTCTCTGGCAAACTTCAGACGGGCCTGGACATGCACTGGCTTAAGCAGGGGGACACGTCTGGCACTGCAGGATTTGATTCCCTGTCGGCGTAGTGTGTTACTGATGGTAACCTTTGTTACTTTGGTCCCAGCTCTCTGTAGGTCATTCACCAGGTCCCCCGTGTGGTTCTGGGATTTTTGCTCACCGTTCTCATGATCATTTTGACCCCACGGAATGAGATCTTGCGTGGAGCCCCAGATCGAGGGAGATTATCAGTGGTCTTGTATGTCTTCCACTTTCTGATAATTGCTCCCACAGTTGATTTTTTCACACCAAGCTGCTTGCCTATTGTGGATTCACTCTTCACAGTCTGGTGCAGGTCTACAATTCTTTTCCTGGTGTCCTTCGACAGCTCTTTGGTCTTGGCCATAGTGGAGTTTGGAGTCTGACTGTTTGAGGCTGTGGACAGGTGTCTTTTATACAGATAATGAGTTCAAACAGGTGCCATTAATACAGGTAACAAGTGGAGGACAGAAGAGCTTCTTAAAGAAGAAGTTACAGGTCTGTGAGAGCCACAGATCTTCCTTGTGACCAAATACTTATTTTCCACCATAATTTACAAATAAATTCTTTAAAATTCCTACAATGTGAATTCCTGGATTTTTTTCCCACATTCTGTCTCTCACAGTTGAAGTGTACATATGATGAAAATTACAGACCTCTGTCATCATTTTAAGTGGGAGAACTTGCACAATCGTGGCTGACTAAATACTTTTTTGCCCCACTGTATAACCCATTTACCATTTCTTACCATGGCCTGCAGCGGAGGTGACTTGAGAAATATTCCGCATTTTTCAAAAAAGTTTTATTTCCTGCGGCGAGCAAATGGTCCTCCTTACATATAGAATTGTTTTCTTGTTTTTCTTGGCGCAGACACAGAAGACGCCAGCGAAACAGACCTCGCCAAGCACGATGAGGACGACTATGTGGAGATCAAGGAACAGTAAGTCTCTTCTTTTTGCGTGTGTTAGGGTTGCCCAAAATAGATGATGTATACCAGTGGTTCTTAACCTTTTTATTCTAGGGGCCCAACTTTTCCACTACAGGTAGGCCTAGGGCCCACTCAAATATTTACACTGAATTAGTAATCTTTCTCTTAATTTTAATAGTATTCAGTGTAGGGCTGCAACTAACAACTAATTTGATAATCGATTAATCTGTTGATTATTACTTCGATTAATCGATTAATAATCGGATAAAAGAGACAAACTAAATTTCTATCCTTTCCAGTATTTTATTGGAAAAAAACAGCATACTGGCACCATACTTATTTTGATTATTGTTTCTCAGCTGTTTGTAAATGTTGTAGTTTATAAATAAAGGTTTATAAAAAATAAAGATAAAAAGTTGCCTCTGCGCATGCGCATAGCATAGATCCAATGAATCGATGACTAAATTAATCGCCAACTATTTTTATAATCGATTAGTTGTTGCAGCCGTAATTCAGTTATTATATCCAATTATGGAATGGATTAAGCAAAGCAATCAAACAATGTACTAATATGATCCACTTCAAGAAACTCTTCAAACTTAAAGTGTTTACAAAGTACAAAGAAGAAGAACCATGATAAACATTCTGAATTTATTTCATCCATCCATTCATTCATTTTCAAAATAATCTTACTCATCTCATCATATGAAATATAATTTACTTCACCAATTATTATTTATTTTTATTGTGATTACTTATGCAGTATATTATATATATATATATATATATTATATATATAAATTGACAACAGGAAGTGAACGAAAGTTTTAGCAACTGTTATGTAAAAGAAAAGGGCTAGGATTAAATAAGCTCTGCTTCTTCCTACTCCTTTTCGAACATGTTGAAAAGAGAAACTGGAAATGTGATGTATCATGTTGTATGTTTGCATGTTCGAAATAAACTCAAACTCAAACCTACTTACTGTTTTCAACCTTGTCAAATGATATAAAACTATGTGTTAATTAATCAAAGATATTTTTTTATTTTACACGTTAATTTAGGCTTAGGTCAGACTGATTAGAACAATAAGTAATAACCAAATATACTGCATAAGAAGGTGCTGACCAAAAATAAATGTACATACCATTATGGTGTGCTTAAAACAAATACACAAAATTAATAATTTATTTTTCTTAACTAAACAGTCCAAAAAAAAAAAAAACTGCAAATAAAAATACAGCTTCACCACTTCAGTCCTAATTTTTGCGCTGAAGAAACTTCTTTATGTCTTTAGTTTCAGACTTCTTCTGTTTGTTTGATATTGTCATTACTGCCACAATTGGTAGAAAAGTGTATTACAACCGAGTACCACTGTGGCCAACACGGACCACAGCTGAGTAACGTATATATTTTTTGGGGGCGCTCGCGCTGCAATATAAATGGCTGACGATTGAGCTTTTAAAATGATCATGATATCGTGATAATGCTTGTTGGTGACACATTATAGCTGTGTCCCACAAATCTGGCCGTGACAAGTGAACAATCGCCGCGTCCACAAAGCAATGCAGCGTCCCAGCTAGCGGCTGATGTCCCTCCACAGTGCAGCAATGACGCTTGTAGAGCAGCAAATAAACTGTTTCTTACAAGTATCATCCACAGAGGAAGAGGACTATCAAAGCATGTTACACCATTATTATTATTATTATTATTATTATTATTACAAACTGTAGGAGGATATGCTAACTGCTATCTAGAGCTTGAATGTAAGCTAGGGTGGGCGGATCGATACAAATATTGACAGTAAAGATACCAAGTAAATTGTCAGTATATGATCGATAACTACAATGGTTGGATTGATATTTTTTATAATCAAAAATCTTTTGTTGTTTTTATTATTGTTTACCAACTTGGAATATAAGTAATTGGACACAGAATGACTTTGAGGGCATAAACCGAAGGATTCAAATTGAAGCCAGTAGTAGGAAATTATTTAAATATTTTATTGATATTATTACACCGCCACCCTGTGTTTTTGTCAGATAATAATTGTAATAAAAATAATCATTCACAGATTTTGACAATTTGAAGTATCAGCATTGGTACAAACAATACTGCACTTGTTACTACTTGGTATTGGATTGATACCCACATTTGTAGTATTGCCCAAAACTAATGTAAAGTAGCCAAACAGAAGAATAAGTGATTATTATATTTTAACAGATGTGTAAATAGATCCATGTTACAACAGAAAGTAACCAGCTAATAACATTAACAAGTAGATTAATAATAATTTTGAGAAAATAATTGAACCGTAAATGAGGCAATATTTTAGCAGCAGCCAAATTAGGAGCCCTTTTAACCAGTTTTGAAATGGTTCTATTATTATTTATATACCAAGTAATTAGGGGTGTAACGGTACACAAAAATTTCGGTTCGGTACGTACCTCGGTTTAGAGGTCACGGTTTGGTTCATTAAGAAAACAACAAAATATACATTTTGGGTTATTTATATACCGTATTTTCCGCACTATAAGGCGCACCGGATTATTAGCCGCACCTTCTATGAATTACATATTTCATAATTTTGTCCACCAATAAGCCGCCCCGGACTATAAGCCGCGCCTACGCTGCGCTAAAGTGAATGTCAAAAAAAACGCTGCGCTAAAGTGAATGTCAAAAAAACAGTCAGATAGTTCAGTCAAACTTTAATAATATATTGAAAACCAGCGTTCTAACAACTCTGTCCCAAAATGTACGCAAATGTGCAATCACAAACATAGTAAAATTCAAAATGGTGTAGAGCAATAAATAGCAACATAATGTTGCTCGAACGTTAATGTCACAACACACAAAATAAACATAGCGCTCACCTTCTGAAGTTATTCTTCATTCGTAAATCCTTCGAATTCTTCGTCTTCGGTGTCCGAATTGAAAAGTTGCGCAAGCGTGGGATCCAAAAATGGCCGGCTCCGCCTCGTCGAAGTCATCGGATTCAGTGTCGCTGTTGTTGTGCAGCAGTTCTGTGAATCCTGCCTTCCGGAAAGCTCGGACCACAGTTGTGACCGAAACTATCTGCCCAGGCATTTACGATCCACTGGCAGATGTTGGCGTATGTCGACCGGCGCTATCTGCCCGTCTTAGTGAAGGTGTGTTCGCCTTCGGAGCTGTGTGAAAAAAGCCACCCGGCCTCTTCGCGTAAACTTCCCTTAACCACTCGCTCATCTTTTCTTCATCCATCCATCCCTTCGAGTTAGCTTTTATGATGACGCCGGCTGGAAAGGTCTCTTTTGGATGGGTGGAAGTTAGCATGGCAAGCTAGAACCACAGTGAAGGATGACTCCTCATTCCCTGTGGTGCGAATATTCACCGTACGTGCTCCCGTTCCACAGTGCAGTTCACAGGAATATCAGTTGCTGTGAAATACGGTAGTAATCCGTGTGCGGATGGAGAGATTGCGTCTTTTTATGATCCGGATCCTTGTCGCGTAGTAGGAGCCATTTTGTGGTCTTTACAGATGTAAACAGGAAATGAAACGTACGGTGATATCCGCGCGTTTTTTCTTCTTCTTCCGGGGGCGGGTGAAGCGCTTCCTGTTCTATGGGGGCGGGTGCTTTCCTTGGCGGTTGCTTGCGTAGAAGAAGAAGCGCTTCCTGTTCTACCGGGAAAAAAGATGGCGGCTGTTTACCGAAGTTGCGAGATCGAAACTTTATGAAAATTAATCGTAATAAAGCGCACCGGGTTATAAGGCGCACTGTTAGCTTTTGAGAAAATTTGTGGTTTTTAGGTGCGCCTTATAGTGCGGAAAATACGGTACCAAATTTGCAAAATCTTCCACCAAAAATATTTTTCTTAGTGGAGTATTTGATGTGAAGTAATGGGAATCTTGAATAGGTCAATAATTCATAATAACATTGATTTTGATTCAATATTGTTTTGAGCAATGGCAGTTTGAAAGAAAGAAAAAACAGCTTTGTTTTATTAGTCAACATTGCAACTTTTTCTAAATTACATTTAACCTTTAAGCTTTTTTATTTCACTTTTGTTATGTTTTTGTATTACAACCGAGTACCACTGTGGCCAACACGGACCACCTTAAGGCTCTGGATGCTATGGGGCTATCTTGGTTGACAAGACTTTCGGGCATCATGTGGACATCGGGGTCGGTACCTCTGGATTGGCAGACCAGGGTGGTGGTTCCTCTCTTTAAGAAGGGGAACCGGAGGGTGTGCTCTAACTATCGTGGGATCACACTCCTCAGCCTTCCCGGTAAGGTCTATTCAGGTGTACTGGAGAGGAGGCTACGCTGGATAGTCGAACCTCGGATTCAGGAGGAACAGTGTGGTTTTCGTCCTGGTCGTGGAACTGTGGACCAGCTCTATACTCTCGGCAGGGTCCTTGAGGGTGCATGGGAGTTTGCCCAACCAGTCTACATGTGCTTTGTGGACTTGGAGAAGGCATTCGACCGTGTCCCTCGGGAAGTCCTGTGGGGAGTGCTCAGAGAGTATGGGGTATCGGACTGTCTGATTGTGGCAGTCCGCTCCCTGTATGCTCAGTGCCAGAGCTTGGTCTGCCTTGCCGGCAGTAAGTCGGACACGTTTCCAGTGAGGGTTGGACTCTGCCAAGGCTGCCCTTTGTCACCCATTCTGTTCATAACTTTTATGGACAGAATTTCTAGGCGCAGTCAAGGCGTTGAGGGGATCTGGTTTGGTGGCTGCAGGATTAGGTCTCTGCTTTTTGCAGATGATGTGGTCCTGATGGCTTCATCTGGCCAGGATCTTCAGCTCTCACTGGATCGGTTCGCAGCCGAGTGTGAAGCGACTGGGATGAGAATCAGCACCTCCAAGTCCGAGTCCATGGTTCTCTCCCGGAAAAGGGTGGAGTGCCATCTCCGGGTTGGGGGGGAGATCTTGCCCCAAGTGGAGGAGTTCAAGTACCTCGGAGTCTTGTTCACGAGTGAGGGAAGAGTGGATCGTGAGATCGACAGGCGGATCGGTGCGGCGTCTTCAGTAATGCGGACGCTGTATCGATCCGTTGTGGTGAAGAAGGAGCTGAGCCGGAAGGCAAAGCTCTCAATTTACCGGTCGATCTACGTTCCCATCCTCACCTATGGTCATGAGCTTTGGGTTATGACCGAAAGGACAAGATCACGGGTACAAGCGGCCGAAATGAGTTTCCTCCGCCGGGTGGCGGGGCTCTCCCTTAGAGATAGGGTGAGAAGCTCTGCCATCCGGGGGGAGCTCAAAGTAAAGCCGCTGCTCCTCCACATGGAGAGGAGCCAGATGAGGTGGTTCGGGCATCTGGTCAGGATGCCACCCGAACGCCTCCCTAGGGAGGTGTTTAGGGCACGTCCGACCGGTAGGAGGCCGCGGGGAAGACCCAGGACACGTTGGGAAGACTATGTCTCCCGGCTGGCCTGGGAACGTCTCGGGGTCCCACAGGAAGAGCTGGACGAAGTGGCTGGGGAGAGGGAAGTCTGGGCTTCCCTGCTTAGACTGCTGCCCCCGCGACCCAACCTCGGATAAGCGGAAGAAGATGGATGGATGGATGGATGTTTTTGTTTATTTTAATAGTATTTTTAGAATGTGCCTTGGGCCTTTAAAACATTAGCTGTGGGCTGCAAATGGCCTCCGGGGCACACTCTTGACACCCCTGCTATAAATAAAAAAATTAATCTGATAAATCTATGGATAAAAAGCAGAGCCTGGCGACGCATGCGCGTTTATCATAACTCTCTCGCTCTCTCTGTCTCTGCCCCTCCCTCACCAATGCTGCTGCGCGCGCAATTTGTTTTGTTTTTAACCCCTTCTTAACCCTGAACGTACATTGAAAATACACGCAACCCTAACTCAAAATGCCGGACATTTGAGGCATTTAAGAAACTCCGCCCTGACAGCTCCGCAAAAGAGGACATGTCCGGTGAAAAGAGGACGTATGGTTATAGCTCGTTAGCGGCATGCTAGCAGCTAATGGGCTACGATAGACTGACCATACGTCCTCTTTTCACCGGACATGTCCTCTTTTGCGGAGCTGTCAGGGCGGAGTTTTTTAAATGCCTCAAATGTCCGTGTGTTGTGCCTCGGTGTGCATTGTTTACACAACGTGCGTTACGCTACTTAATATGTCCGTGTGGAAACTCGTTCGGTACACCTCCGAACCGGAACCCCCGTACCAAAACGGTTCAATACAAATACACGTACCATTACACCCCTACAAGTCATATATTGTAATTCATATCCTTCTCGCAGTAGGCTGCTATATATATTGCAGTAGAGATTTTAGACCATATTGCCGATTCCTAGTGTGTGTTGAAGCTTTTTTTGAGGCATTTTTATTGTAAAAAATGTCCACGAGGCACAGTGTATGATATCTGCTGTTTGTGTACTTTCCAGAATGTACCAGGACAAGCTGGCCTCCTTAAAAAGACAACTGCAGCAATTACAAGAAGGTAAGATTGATGCTGCACATAATTAGTTTATATGGTGGGATGTGTCGCTCAGCATTTTCTTTGAATGTTGCTGGGAACACAGAGTTTTAGTTGCCTTTTCCACCAAACGTCCAGGAACATTTAGTTTCTGGTAACTCTCGTTCCTGGAACGAAAAGGTTCCTGTGGCCCATTGGGCCGTGGGTTTGCCCAGCTTAATGTGGTCATTCAATAAGATATGTCCATCGTTGCAAAATGAGCCTAAAAGTCTGTAGCTTAAATGCTAATGGACAGTCTTTGTCCACGATTCAAAGACTTCAATGAATTTTTGAGGGAATCTGCAGCTAAATGCCAACTTTATTTTACGATGTGTAGTGGAGCAGAGAAGTGATGCAGATGAGATGATGGACTTTTCCCCAGTTTGGTGCTGATAAGCAGGTTCTAGGGAACACATCCGACATTGTAAACATTGCTGAGAAGTCGTTTTTGAGACGCTAGCAAACACATGTAGCTGTTTGCAGGCACACTGCAGGAGTATCAGAAGAGGATGAAGAAGTTAGACCAGCAGTATAAAGAGAGACTCCGCAACGCAGGTGAGTGACATGACAGTGAATGAGGTAACAAAAAAGGGCCTCATCTGCATTTTAAGTAATATTCTTCTTCTTTCTTTTCGCAGATCTCTTTCTTAAGCTTGAGGTGATTGAGTGCACCAACAAATAAGTATCCCTTTTAACTTTTCTTTTGTGGTCTTTTTATGGCGCTTTCTCACTCTTAGGCCCCCATTTACACTAAGGGTAAATCACACCTAACCTTATTCGTGTCCACACACAACAATGCCATCGTTTTAGACCCCGCCCCCCTCCGTCCGCCGGCGCAGCGCGACCTAGTATGCATCGGCGGAAAATGCGCATGTCATAGTCACCTCCAGTGTTGCTTTGTGTGTAAGTTCTTAAAGGGGAACATTATCACCAGACCTATGTAAGCGTCAATATATACCTTGATGTTGCAGAAAAAAGACCATATATTTTTTTAACCGATTTCCGAACTCTAAATGGGTGAATTTTGGCGAATTAAACGCCTTTCTAATATTCGCTCTCGGAGCGATGACGTCACAACGGGAAGCAAGCCGCCATTTTCTCAAACACCGAGTCAAATCAGCTCTGTTATTTTCCGTTTTTTCGACTGTTTTCCGTACCTTGGAGACATCATCAATCAATCAATCAATCTTTATTTATATAGCCCTAAATCACAAGTGTCTCAAAGGGCTGCACAAGCCACAACGACATCCTCGGTACAAAGCCCACATAAGGGCAAGGAAAAACTCACCCCAGTGGGACGTCGATGTGAATGACTATGAGAAACCTTGGAGAGGACCGCATATGTGGGTAACCCCCCCCCCTCTAGGGGAGACCGAAAGCAATGGATGTCGAGTGGGTCTGACATAATATTGTGAGAGTCCAGTCCATAGAGGATCCAACATAATAGTAAGAGTCCAGTCCATAGTGGGGCCAGCAGGACACCATCCCGAGCGGAGACGGGTCAGCAGCGCAGAGATGTTCCCAGCCGATGCACAGGCGAGCGGTCCACCCCGGGTCCCGACTCTGGACAGCCAGCACTTCATCCATGGCCACCGGACCTGTGCCCCCCCCCCCCTCAAGGAAAAGGGGAGCAGAGGAGAAAAGAAAAGAAACGGCAGATCAACTGGTCTAACAGGGGGGCTATTTAAAGGCTAGAGTATACAAATGAGTTTTAAGATGGGACTTAAATGCTTCTACTGAGGTAGCATCTCTAATTGTTACCGGGAGGGCATTCCATAGTACTGGAGCCCGAATAGAAAACGCTCTATAGCCCGCAGACTTTTTTTGGGCTCTGGGAATCACTAATAAGCCGGAGTTCTTTGAACGCAGATTTCTTGCCGGGACATATGGTACAATGCAATCGACAAGATAGGACGGAGCTAGACCGTGTAGTATTTTATACGTAAGTAGTATAACCTTAAAGTCACATCTTAAGTGCACAGGAAGCCAGTGCAGGTGAGCCAGTATAGGCGTAATATGATCAAACTTTCTTGTTCTTGTCAAAAGTCTAGCAGCCGCATTTTGTACCAACTGTAATTTTTTAATGCTAGACATAGGGAGACCCGAAAATAATACGTTACAGTAGTCGAGACGAGACGTAACGAACGCATGAATAATGATCTCAGCGTCGCTAGTGGATAAAATAGAACGAATTTTAGCGATATTACGGAGATGAAAGAAGGCCGTTTTAGTAACACTCTTAATGTGTGATTCAAACGAGAGAGTTGGGTCGAAGATAATACCCAGATTCTTTACTGATTCGCCTTGTGTAATTGTTTGCCTCGTCGGTGTGTTGTCGGAGGGTGTAACAACACCAACAGGGACGGATTCAAGTTGCACCAGTGGCCCAACGATGCGAAAGTGGCAAGAAATTGGACGTTTGTTCCGCACACTTTACCGACGAAAGCTATGCTACGACAGAGATGGCAAGAATGTGTGGATATCCTGCGACACTCAAAGCAGATGCATTTCCAACGATAAAGTCAAAGAAATCTGCCGCCAGACCCCCATTGAATCTGCCGGAGTGTGTGAGCAATTCAGGGACAAAGGACCTCGCTAGCACGGCAAGCAATGGCGGCAGTTTGTTCCCGCAGACGAGCGAGCTAAACCTCTAGCTTCCCTGGCCTGCTGACATCAACTCCAAAACTGGACAGATCAGCTTTCAGGAAAAGAGCGCGGATGAGGGTATGTCTACAGAATATATTAATTGATGAAAATTGGGCTGTCTGCACTCTCAAAGTGCATGTTGTTGCCAAATGTATTTCATATGCTGTAAACCTAGTTCATAGTTGTTAGTTTCCTTTAATGCCAAACAAACACATACCAATCGTTGGTTAGAAGGCGATCGCCGAATTCGTCGTTGCTGGCTGTCGTGTCGTTTTCGTCGGTTTCGCTTGCATACGGTTCAAACCGATATGGCTCAATAGCTTCAGTTTCTTCTTCAATTTCGTTTTCGCTACCTGCCTCCACACTACAACCATCCGTTTCAATACATGCGTAATCTGTTGAATCGCTTAAGCCGCTGAAATCCGAGTCTGAATCCGAGCTAATGTCGCTATAGCTTGCTGTTCTTTCCGCCATGTTTGTTTGTGTTGGCTTCACTATGTGACGTCACAGGAAAATGGACGGGTGTTTATAACGATGGTTAAAATCAGGCACTTTGAAGCTTTTTTTAGGGATATTGCGTGAAGGGTAAAATTTTGAAAAAAACTTCGAAAAATATAATAAGCCACTGAGAACTGATTTTTAATGGTTTTAACCCTTCTGAAATTGTGATAATGTTCCCCTTTAAATTTAACATATCTGAACAATATCCAGTGTTGTGGTATTTCAATGAACTGGAATCCAGTGTGCTGTGGGGCCCTATTGTAGTGAATCACACCTGAGCCATCATAAACTAATCAAATCTTTATTAGACACATAAACAATGTGATAAAGAACATTTTACATCAATCAATCTAGGTAGGGATCTAGATATCTGGTCAGGACACTCCTCACTCTTTTGCCTTCACCTTTATTGTCCATTCCTTTTTGGGGACTTGGACCTAGACGTTGAGTCGGCGACATACATGGCGGACAATAACTGATACCGTATTTTTCGGAGTATAAGTCGCTCCGGAGTATAAGTCACACCGGCCGAAAAAGCGTAATAAAGAAGGAAAAAAACACATATAAGTCGCACTGAAGTACAAATCGCACTTTTTGGGGAAATGTATTTGATAAAAGCCAACAGCAAGAATAGACATGTGAAAGGCAATTTAAAATAAATACCGTATTTTCCGCACTATAAGGCGCACCGGATTATTAGCCGCACCTTCTATGAATTACATATTTCATAATTTTGTCCACCAATAAGCCGCCCCGGACTATAAGCCGCGCCTACGCTGCGCTAAAGGGAATGTCAAAAAAACGCTGCGCTAAAGTGAATGTCAAAAAAACAGTCAGATAGTTCAGTCAAACTTTAATAATATATTGAAAACCAGCGTTCTAACATCTCTGTCCCAAAATGTACGCAAATGTGCAATCACAAACATAGTAAAATTCAAAATGGTGTAGAGCAATAGTAACATAATGTTGCTCGAACGTTAATGTCACAACACACAAAATAAACATAGCGCTCACCTTCTGAAGTTATTCTTCATTCGTAAATCCTTCGAATTCTTCGTCTTCGGTGTCCGAATTGAAAAGTTGCGCAAGCGTGGTATCCAAAATGGCCGGTTCCGTCTCGTCGAAGTCATCGGGAGTCAGTGTCGCTGTTGTTCTGTGAATCCTGCCTTCCGGAAAGCTCGGACCACAGTTGTGACCGAAATATCTGCCCAGGCATTTACGATCCACTGGCAAATGTTGGCGTATGTCGTCCGGCGCTGTCTGCCCGTCTTAGTGAAGGTGTGTTCGCCTTCGGAGCTGTGTGAAAAAAGCCACCCGGCCTCTTCGCGTAAACTTCCCTTAACCACTCGCTCATCTTTTCTTCATCCATCCATCCCTTCGAGTTAGCTTTTATGATGACGCCGGCTGGAAAGGTCTCTTTTGGCAAGGTCTTCCTTTTGAATATCACCATGGGTGGAAGTTAGCATGGCAAGCTAGAACCACAGTGAAGGATGACTTCTCATTCCCTGTGGTGCGAATATTCACCGTACGTGCTCCCGTTCCACAGTGCGTTTCACAGGAATATCAGTTGCTGTGAAATACGGTAGTAATCCGTGTGCGGATGGAGAGATTGCGTCTTTTTATGAACCGGATCCTTTTCGTTTAGTAGGAGCCATTTTGTGGTCTTTACAGATGTAAACAGGAAATGAAACGTACGGTGATATCCGCGCGTTTTTTCTTCTTCTTCCGGGGGCGGGCGGTAGCTTACAGTAGAAGAAGAAGCGCTTCCTGTTCTATGGGGGCGGGTGCTTACCTTGGCGGTTGCTTGCGTAGAAGAAGAAGCGCTTCCTGTTCTACCGGGAAAAAAGATGGCGGCTGTTTACCGAAGTTGCGAGATCGAAACTTTATGAAAATGAATCGTAATAAAGCGCACCGGGTTATAAGGCGCACTGTTAGCTTTTGAGAAAATTTGTGGTTTTTAGGTGCGCCTTATAGTGCGGAAAATACGGTAAAGAATAGTGAACAACAGGCTGAATAAGTGTACGTTATATGAGGCATAAATAACCAACTGGTATGTTAACGTAACATATTATGGTAAGAGTCATTCAAATAACTATAACATATAGAACATGCTATACGTTTACCAAACAATCTGTCACTCCTAATCGCTAAATCCCATGAAATCTTATACGTCTAGTCCAGGGGTCGGCAACCTTTACCAGTCAAAGAGCCATTTTGACCAGTTTCACAAATTATAGAAAACAATGGGAGCCTTTTTGAAATTTTAAATGAAATAACACTGCATACAAAGTTGTTTTTTTTTGCTTTGTGCTATGTATTAACCAGGGGTCTCAGACACGATGCCCACACCTTTTTATGGAATTTTTAAGCTGGTGCGGCACGCGGGTTTTAAATGAAAAGCGGTTGTCAGCGTCATGCGTGCCGTGATGGTACAGCATATAGCGCCCACTACAACCAACGTGCCTGATCAGCCACATGTTGAATGGGGCTTTCGCTTGCTCACGTAGGTGACAGCAAGGCATACTTGCTCAACAACCACACAGGTTACACTGACGGTCGCGGTATAAAAAAAACTTTAACACTCTTACTAATAATGCGCCACACTGTGAACCCACACCAAACAAGAATGACAAACACATTTCGGGAGAACATCTGCACCGTAACACAACATAAACACAACAGGACAAATACCCAGAATCCCATGCAGCCCTAACTCTTCCGGCTACATTATACACCCCAAACCCCGCCCACCTCAACCGACGCACAGAGAGGGGGGGGGGGGTTGATGTGTGAGGGAGCAGGCTTGGGGTGGGGGCGGGATTTGGTGGTAGCAGGGGTTAATGTAAGCGGAAGAGTCAGGGCTGCATGGGATTCTGGGTGTTTGTGCTGTTGTGTTTATGTTGTGTTAAGGTGCAGATGTTTTCCCGAAATGTGTTTGTCATTCTTGTTTGGTTTTGGTTCAAAGTGTGGCGCATTATTAGTAAGAGTGTTAAAGTTGTTTTATATGGTCACCGTCAGTGTAACCTGTGTGGCTGTTGACCAAGTATGCCTTGCTGTCACGTACGTGTGCAAGCAGAAAATGTATAACGTATATCAAGTGTTGGGCCGGCACGTTGTTAATACAGATTGTAGAGGGCGTCAAATGTTGTACCATCATGGCACGCCCTTATTATAGCTGAAAGGGTGAAAATCGGTGAATATTAATCCCGGGAGTTTTCTGCGAGAGGCACTGAAATCTGGAAGTCTCACGGGAAAATTGGGGGGTTCAGCAAGTAAGCTGCTAAGCCGCATCAGAGTGATCAAAGAGCCGCTTGCGGCTCCGGAGCCGCGGGTTGCCGACCCCTGGTCTAGTCTCTTACGTGAATGAGCTAAATAATATTATTTGATATTTTACGCTGATGTGTTCATAATTTCACACATAAGTCGTTCCTGAGTATAAGTCGCACCCCCGGCCAAACTATGAAAAAAAACTGCGACTTATAGTCCGAAAAATACGGTACAGTCTGCTTTGCCAGTCCAAAAGCATTCGCTGTTTTCCGTAGTCTTCCCTCTACGGCCAGGTAATACAAAGCACACGCTACCTTTTTTTTTATCACATCCACGGGAGCTTGCATTCTCGTGGACTCTCCTTCGACAAATGGACAAAGTTTTCCGGTAAGTAGAATCACAGCTGACTTCCACATTCGAATGTTCTCTTGCCGTCTGACAAGTGTTGTATCCCAAATAGCTGCAATCGCTTTCTCTTAAGGTATTCAAGTGTGCTTTCCACAAGCGTCTGTACATGTAGAAGAAGGAGAAACACGGGCATGTCTAGATGAGTCGCCTCCATATTTCCAGTGGTTAGCTTTATTATGAAGCTGGCTGTGAAGCGGTTTTTTCTGACGTCACTTCCTGTGTGGGGCGCGCTCTTTCTGGTGTCACTTCCTCACCAAACTCAGTTTGTAAACAATCAATGAGTCCATACAAAGCTAAGTGCCAGAGATTCAAGAAATACACAGCGCACTTACCCGTGTAAACATTTGTCCGAGGAGGGGGACCTTAAACGCTGGGTTAGTGTGGCTGAAATGGTCCTTGGACTTAATAATTATTTGTTTAAGGGGTTAAACGATTAAGTGTAGACATGGCCTTAGTCCTGTGTCTTGTGCAGACGGATCAGGTGGAGAGAAACTACAACAAGGAGAAGAAGGCGGCGGTGAAGGAGTTTGACGACAAGAAGGTGGAACTGAAGGAAAACCTCATCGCCGAGCTGGAGGAGAAGAAAAAGATGATCGAGAATGAAAAGCTAACCATGGAGCTAACAGGCGGTAAAATGACACCACTGGAAATATCTTTTGTACAAGCAAACTTTGATTTTTGTTTGTTGTATGCTCCAAAAAGTTCTATTGTCATTTGTATACCAAATAATGTGATATATGTTGTTATCGCAGGGTGCAATATATTAGGGATGTCCCGATCCAGGTTTTTGCACTTCCGATCCGATACCGATATTGTTTTTGCACTTCCGATCCGATACCGATACTGGCCTATCCGAGCATGTATTAAAGTTTAAAGTTATTTAGCCTACTTAGTTGTCAGAATCATGTTGAAAAGGGTTTTAGTACTCTTGATAACAACTAGCCAGCTGAATTAGGGGAGTTTGAATAATACACAATGGTTGGTAACAAGAAACTGACCTGTTTATTCAAGGATAAACACAAAATAGACAAAATTATACATGACAAACAGAAATGGCATCATTGAACTAGGGCTGGGCGATATGGCCTTTTTTTAATATTGCGATATTTTAAGGCCATATTGCGATACACGATATATATCTGGATATTTTGCCTTAGCCTTGAATGAACACTTGATGCATATAATCACAGCAGTATGATGATTCTATGTGTTTTGATTGATTGATTGAGACTTTTATTAGTAGGTTGCACAGTGAAGTACATATTCCGTACAATTGACCACTAAATGGTAACACCCCAATAAGTTTTTCAACTTGTTTAAGTCGGGGTCCACTTAAATTGATTCATGATACAGATATATACTATCAGATATATACTATCATCATAATACAGTCATCACACAAGATAATCACATTGAATTATTTACATTATTTATAATCCAGGGTGTGGAGGGGGGCGCCTGATGTAAGTGTCAAAAAGACAGCCAAAAGAGTTTGATATGAGAATAAATCTAAAGTTAAAATATAGGGTAGAAATGCACCCATTTGCAGGAAATGTAGTCTTGATTTTCAAAATGTTCTTTCAAGGCTTGCATGTCTACATTAAAACATTCTTCTTCATACTGCATTAATATATGCTACTTTTAAACTTTCATGCAGAGAAGGAAATCACAACTAAAAAAATCACTAATTTTTTCATACGGTGTTGATGTGGAAATTTTTGCCTCGGCATTTTGATGGTGTGGGTGTGTGGCCCCGAATGGAGATAAGCGTCTCGACAGACGTCACAATATTTGAACAATGATGACGAAAACTGTTTTCTCTGTCGTGTCCGTGTGTCGAAAATTGTTATGCGCTTATTTTTTTATTTGATTTTGTGCATGGCATATAATTGCTATGCGCAGAGGACGCTTAAACAGTGCGCAATTGCACAAGCGCGCACCTTAGAGAGAACGTTGGTCACACGGCTGCGCTAGCATCACAGCTAACGTTAGCCATGCTGCTGCCTCTCTGCTCGGGGAGGACGTATACGACGTATGACGTGACAGTATGTGACGTGTGTAAGAAGGTGCGCTTGCTGTCTGTGAGAGGGAGACAGAAAAGAGTGAGAAGAGCCTGTCGTGTAATGCCAGCAGCTAAAAGCAACTGCGTGAGAATTGTGGATGTGTTGAAGGTGTGCTGGAAAATGCGGAACGGAAATTATAGGGAGCAGCAGAAAAGTGGAATGTATTATTTAAATAGGTGCTTTGGAAAACACGGAGCAGAGTTTATTTTTTTAACTGGATCTGGATCGGCATTTTCCCATGCCTTGCCGATACGCATTTTTTTGCAAATATTGGCGGCCGATCCGATCCAAATATCGGATCGGGACATCCCTACAATATATATCACGATATGGATTTTAGGCCGTATCGCCCATCACTAATACGACTTGTTGGTTACGCATAATGTTTGGCTGTACGATAACCGAGAAAGAATATGTAAAAGGGGACAACTGTTGGCGAATAATTTTCATGGTCAAATGGGGAGTGCAAAAACCAAAGTTGGACTGTATTGACTTTTTGGGGGACTATGAGTTGTTTTAAGAATGTCTATTTTGGTTCAGATTCCATGGAGGTGAAACCCATCATGACCCGGAAGCTGAGGAGGCGACCCAACGACCCGGTGCCCATTCCTGACAAACGGAGAAAGCCTGCACCTGATATCCCTTACATGCACTTTCACATGTACTCCTATACCGTTGTGACGCGGTGCGTTGTCGTACTCAACTGCAGAAAGTGCCAGGTCTATACTAGCGTCAATGCATCAATTTGGGCAACTTGGTTAATAATACATATTGCAAATGAGCACTTTTATTCAATGAACCGCCACGTCTCCTACACTTGCAAAAAATCGTCAGTCTTAATTAGCAAAGACTATAAAAACATTGCTGTGGCTGTAGGCAACCTCATGCCATGTGATTTTTTTTTTTTTCAAAAGGAACTCCTGTATTGCATTCGAGTAGTCGGCATCTTTTATTTCGCTTTTTCAGTTCAGTTTCAGTTTATTTGGAAAATGCCTACGACACAATGTAATGCATCACACAATTCCAGTTGTTTCATTACAGCACGTCCGAAAAAGAGTAGGAAGAAGCAGAGCTTATTTAATCCTACCCCTTTTCATACCATAGCAATTTTATCCAATTTCCTTGTTCTCTGTAACAGAACAGTGAACAAATAAATAATATACCATAGTAAGCATTAGAGATGCGCGGATAGGCAATTATTTCATCCGCAACCGCATCACAAAAGTCGTCAACCATCCGCATCCACCCGAACTAACATTTAATCAAAACCGCACCCGCCCGCACCCGCCCGTTGTTATATATCTAATATAGACGATGCAAGGCATTAGTGAGGTTATAAAGCTTTTGCCTGTTAAAGAAAGGAGACTGATCCAATGCAGCAGAGACATTCAATGCGTGCCACGTTGTCACGGCCCAGACGCACACCAGTGCGCAATCATCTGGGAGCCGCGCTGAGCGCACCTCCAAGCGCGCTCGCGCCACTCAAACTGCTGCAGGCAGCTGCGTTCACACATGCATCTGTAAGCCTTGTTTTAACATCCTGTGGCACTCTTCTGGGATCACGGCGGACGAAACTGCTCATGCTCAGGGTGTTTGTGGAGGTTCGGGGTTTTGCACAAATGTGATGCACCATGTTAGATGTCCCGGTTTTGTGACTGTCGTAGACATAAACAGCGTCGCAGCTCTTGCAAATCACGTAGCCAGCATTACTATCATCCTGATTTACAACCTCATAAAAACGAGTCCACGCTGAACTTTTCTGGCCTTTTTTTCCCCTGGTCTTTATAGTATTCCCTTTTTAGTTTGTCGCGTACCACGTTTGCTGCCGGCGTTGCCATCTCTTTTTTTTTTCTTCTTCTGTTGTGGCATATGCTGCAGGTGCCTGCTCGTTTTTCGTATGTGGGTAACAACATTTAACTATGTATATATATTTCCGAATTGGTTTAACTGCCACCCGCCTGAATCTATTTAAAATCTAATTTTTTTTAATTTCAACCGCCCGACCCGACCCGCGGATAAAATCTAATTTTTTTTTTATTTCAACCGCCCGACCCGCGGATAATCTGCGGACTCCGTGGTTGTGTCCGCAAACCGCGCATCTCTAGTAAGCATACAAATATTAAATACATAAATAATCTTTGCCTCAAAAAAAAAAAAAAAAGGTTCAAGATGTTCATCTTGTTCTGTGTACTTTGTGAACACTTGTAGTTTGAATAGTCTCTTAAACTGAATCATATTGGTGCTTTGTTTGATGTCTTTGGTTAATCCATTCCATAATTAAATTTGACATACTGATATGCCGTATTTTTCGGAGTATAAGTCGCACCGGCCGAAAATGCATAATAAAGAAGGAAAAAAACATAAGTCGCACTGGAGTATAAGTCGCATTTTTAGGGGAAATTTATTTGATAAAATCCAACAGCAAGAATAGACATTTGAAAGGCAATTTAAAATAAATAAATAAAGAATAGTGAACAACAGGCTGAATAAGTGTACGTTATATGAGGCATAAATAACCAACTGGTAAGTAGATGCTAGTGCCATTATCTTGACATAATGATATGCGCTCGGCATCATGATTTGTTTTTTCATGCTTGAAGTATCAAATCAAATCAAATCAACTTTATTTATAAAGCACATTTAAAATTTACCACAGGGGTAGCCAAAGTGCTGTACAATGGGCAGGTTAAAAGATAATACGAGTACCAAGCAAACACAACACAACACAAACAAAACACGATAAAAAATAAATAAATAAAAACATAAAAACAGGTTCACAGCAGGTGTATTATGGGGCGCTAT
Source organism: Nerophis lumbriciformis (assembly GCF_033978685.3). Lineage (NCBI taxonomy): Eukaryota > Metazoa > Chordata > Actinopteri > Syngnathiformes > Syngnathidae > Nerophis > Nerophis lumbriciformis. The sequence continues at coordinate 6,867,871 of NC_084550.2, forward strand.
TGCAGGGTGGATATCACTCCGTGTTAAAAGCCATGGAATAAAAGTATGTTTTTAAGAGAGATTTAAAAACAGGAAGAGAGGAGGCTTGTCTAATACTCAGAGGTAGGTCGTTCCAGAGCTTGGAAGCAGCAGCGGCGAAAGCTCTGTCACCTCTAAGCTTCGGCCTTGTGTCAGGGACCGTCAACAGCAGCTGATCGGCTGATCTTAAGGATCGGGTGGGGCAGTAAGGCTGAAGGAGGTCGGAGAGATAGGTTGGCGCGAGGTTTAGACATTTAAAAACAAATAAAAGGAGTTTAAAATTGATTCAATAACGCACAGGGAGTAAAGTAAGAAATGATTACTTTAAAAAAGTAGTTTTATACTTGTGAGTGTTGATGACACAGCTTTGCAACAGTTGATATTCTAGTTTCAAGCATGTTTTACTCAATATAGGTCATCAAATCTCAGCAACAAGCTGTAATATCTTACTGAGATCATTTAGGACCAAAACCCTTAAAACAAGTACAACAATCTAACATAAAATCTGCTTAGTGAGAAGAATTATCTTATCAGACAGAAAATAAGCAAATATCACCCTTATTTGAGATATTTCATCTTAGATTTCAGTTTTTGCAGTGTGGCGCTGACGTGTTTTATCGCCGTCATCGCTGCTCATTTCCTCCCAGCTCCCTCCTTAATTCCTCGCACCGCAGTTAAACTACCTTCTCACGGACGATCAGATCATGGAAGACCTAAGAACGTTAAATAAGGTACGTTTTAAAGATGCTGTGTAATATCCCTGGCCTGTCTGCCGTGTGTGTTCATTTCGCTGACTTTCTCGTTGCAGCTCAAGTCACCAAAGCGACCAGGTGTGTCGGCGCTCACGCCAACGTCATTGATTGCTCAAACTTCTTCAGGTACTACTTCACGGACAAGCGACGGACCCTATAAACATATTGGTTTTGTTTACCCGCTTCTAGTATCCCCTTCGTCGCCGGAGCACATCCCCTCCGCGCCCATGGAGTACCCGTCCCAGCGCTTTGAGGCCCGCATCGAGGAGGGCCGCCTGTACTACGACAAAAGATGGTACGTCTCGTCTCTCCTTGCCACTCCATGCTGACGCAGGTGCGGTTTTCACCACTAGATGGCCACATTTCACCATAGATGCTTTAAGGCATCCTCTGCAGCCTCCCAGCTGCCTCTAGTACATTTAATTACCCGCAATCACAGGAAAGGTCTTGTCTCCGCGGCGACGGGCAGAAAAGAGACGAGACGACCGCGCTTTCATCTCCTGTTGTTATTGTTGAAGGAGGTGTCGTTATCCTCGCACACGATCAAAGGCGTCGCTCGCCTCCCTCCGAGCGCTGTCAGCGTTTTGACAGTTTGAGGCGAAAACAAGGGAAGAACACTCTCTTTGACCCCATTTAAGCCCGCCGTCTTTAAACGAAGCGTACGTTCTACCACCATAGTGTCAGGGAACGCCGTCGCCGACGAGGAAACGCCAGAGGGGTTTGGAGGTGAAAGAAGGGGAGGGAAAAAACAAGGCGTAAATAAAATGTTGTAATATTCAAACTAAATCAGAAAATATTAAGTGGAAGCAAACATGAAGCACACTATGTCCATTATCAAATCAAATCAAATCAAATCAACTTTATTTATAAAGCACATTTAAAATTTACCACAGGGGTAGCCAAAGTGCTGTACAATGAACAGGTTAAAAGATAAAACGAGTACCGAGCAAACACAACACAACACAAACAGAACACGATAAAAAAATAAATAATTAAAATAGAATAAATAAAAACAGGTTCACAGCAGGTGTACTATGGGGCGCCATTGCAGGATGGATATCACTCAGTGTTAAAAGCCATGGAATAAAAGTATGTTTTTAAGAGAGATTTAAAAACAGGAAGAGAGGAGGCTTGTCTAACACTCAGGGGTAGGTCGTTCCAGAGCTTGGGAGCAGCAACGGCGAAAGCTCTGTCACCTCTAAGCTTCAGCCTTGTGTCAGGGACCGTCAACAGCAGCTGATCGGCTGATCTTAAGGATCGGGTGGGGCAGTAAGGCTGAAGGAGGTCGGAGAGATAGGTTGGCGCGAGGTTGTTTAGACATTTAAAAACAAATAAAAGGAGTTTAAAATGTATTCGGTAACGCACAGGGAGCCAGTGAAGGGACGCTAAAATAGGGGTGATGTGCTCACGTCTGCGGGTCTGTGTTAGCAGACGAGCAGCAGAGTTCTGCACGAGCTGCAGGCGGGCGAGGGAGGCCTGGCTAATGCCAACATACAGGGCATTACAGTAATCAAGACGAGTCGAGATAAAGGCGTGGATTAATTTCTCAAGATCATGACTTGATAGAAGCGGTTTCACTTTCGCTATTTGGCTTAATTGATAAAAGCTTTTTTGAACGACGCTGCTGATTTGTTTTTCGAATTTAAAATCTGAGTCAAACTTTACCCCCAGGTTTGTGACACAGTCGCTGAGATACGGGGTCCGAGAGCAAATAATAGAGTATACATATTCTTTAGAGATGATAAATGCTTTATGTATATATATATTTAAATGTGATATCGGAAATTTTTGGTATCGGTTTGAAAAAGTAAAATTTATGACTTTAAAAAGCCGCTGTACGGAGCGTCAATACACCTTTAAAGGGGAACATTATCACAATTCAGAAGGGTTGAAACCATTAAAAATCAGTTCCCAGTGGCTTATTGTATTTTTCGAAGTTTTTTTCAAAATTTTACCCATCACGCAATATCCCTAAAAAAGCTTCAAAGTGCTTGATTTTAACCATCGTTATATACACCCGTCCATTTTCCTGTGACGTCACATAGTGAAGCCAATACAAACAAACAGCAAGGTATAGCGACATTAGCTCGGATTCAGACTCGGATTTCAGCGGCTTAACACTGTCTGATAAGATAATTACTAACAACTATGAACTAGGTTTACAGCATATGAAATACATTTGGCAACAACATGCACTTTGAGAGTGCAGACAGCCCATTTCAGGCGCGCTAAGAACATATATTTTTCCACAATTTCAGCACTCAGGTTAACCATACCTAAATAGACACAAAATACTGCATTACACAAGACTACCCGAATAAAAAAATAAATGTTTTTAAGCTAAATTATTGGTAAACACAGTTTATGTATAATAATTTACGTAAAACCGCGAGTAATGAATAAAGATTTCATCAATTAATATATTCTGTAGACAAACCCTCATCTGCTCTCTTTTCCTGAAAGCTGATCTGTCCAGTTTTGGAGTTGATGTCAGCAGGCCAGGGAAGCTAGGGTCAATATTCTTCTCTTGGTCATCTTCGGTGGCATAAGGGACGGTGTGAGCCAAGACATCCAGGGGGTTTAGCTCGCTCGTCTGCGGGAACAAACTGCCGCCATTGCTTGCCGTGCTACCGAGGCCCTTTGTCCCTGAATTGCTCACACACTCCGGCAGATTCAACGGGGGTCTGGCGGCAGATTTCTTTGACTTTATCGTTGGAAATGCATCTGCTTTGAGTGTCGCAGGATATCCACACATTCTTGCCATCTCTGTCGTAGCATAGCTTTCGTTGGTAAAGTGTGCGGAACAAACGACTGACCATTTTCGTCTGCTTTCCCCACACCCTCGTATTTTGAACAAATTTCGTCCAATTTCTTGCCATTTTCGCATCTTTGGGCCACTGGTGCAACTTGAATCCGTCCCTGTTCGTGTTGTTACACCCTCCGACAACACACCGACGAAAGTGAGAAAATGGCGGATTGCTTCCCGATGTGACGCCACGTTGTGACGTCATCGCTCCGAGAGCGAATAATAGAAAGGCGTTTAATTGGCCAAAATTCACCCATTTAGAGTTCGGAAATCGGTTAAAAAAATATATGGTCTTTTTCTGCAACATCAAGGTATATATTGACGCTTACATAGGTCTGGTGATAATGTTCCCCTTTAAAGGCACTGCCTTTGCGTGCCGGCCCAATCACATAATATCTACGGCTTTCCACACACACAAGTGAATGCAACGCATACTTGGTCAACAGCCATACAGGTCACACTGAGGGTGGCTGTATAAACAACTTTAACACTGTTGCAAATATACGCCACACTGTGAACCCACACCAAACAAGAATGACAAACACATTTCGGGGACGGCGTGGCGAAGTTGGTAGAGTGGCCGTGCCAGCAATCGGAGGGTTGCTGGTTACTGGGGTTCAATCCCCACCTTCTACCATCCTAGTCACTTCTGTTGTGTCCTTGGGCAAGACATTTCACCCCTTGCTCCTGATGGCTGCTGGTTAGCGCCTTGCATGGCAGCTCCCGCATGAATGGGTGAATGTGGAAATACTGTCAAAGCGCTTTGAGTGCCTTGAAGGTAGAAAAGCGCTATACAAGTATAACCCATTTATCATTTATTTATTTATCATTTCGGGAGAACATCCGCACCGTAACACAACATAAACACAACAGAACAAATACCCAGAACCCCTTGCAGCACCAACTCTTCCGGCACGCTACATTATACACCGTCCGCTACCCCCACCTCAACCCCGCTCCCAACCCCGCCCACCTCAACCTCCTCATGCTCTCTCAGGGAGAGCATGTCCCAAATTACAAGCTGCTGTTTTGAGGCATGTTAAAAAAAAATAATGCACTTTGTGACTTCAATAATAAATATGGCAGTGCCATGTTGGCATTTTTTTTCCATAACTTGAGTTGATTTACTTTGGAAAACCTTGTTACATTGTTTAATGCATCCAGCGGGGCATCACAACAAATTTAGGCATAATAATGTGTTAATTCCACGACTGTATATATCGGTATCGGTTGATATCGGAATCGGTAATTAAGAGTTGGACAATATCGGAATATCGTATATCGGCAAAAAAGCCATTATCGGACATCTCTACTATTCTTTGTCTTTTTAAGGACACAAGAAAATGTTGTTTTTGTTGGACTGGTTTTATATCATTAAAATATATATATATTTTCTAAATAATGAAAGCAATTCCGATTAAATCATAAAGCAGAAAATGATAAAAGGAGGAAGGATGAATAAAGTGCACTGTGACCATAAAAAAGTACACATTACCGTATTTTCCGCACTATAAGGCGCACCGGATTATTAGCCGCACCTTCAATGAATGGCATATTTCATAACTTTGTCCACCAATAAGCCGCCCCGGACTATAAGCCGCGCCTACGCTGCACTAAAGGGAATGTCAAAAAAACAGTCAGATAGGTCAGTCAAACTTTAATAATATATTAAAAACCAGCGTTCTAACAACTCTGTTCACTCCCAAAATGTACGCAAATGTGCAATCACAAACATAGTAAAATTCAAAATAGTGCAGAGCAATAGCAACATAATGTTGCTCGAACGTTAATGTCACAACACACAAAATAAACATAGCGCTCACTTTCTGAAGTTATTCTTCATTCGTAAATCCTTCGTCTTCGGTGTCCGAAGTGAAAAGTTGGGCAAATTTACGATCCACTGGCAGATGTTGGCGTCGTCTGGCGCTGCCTCCTCGTCTTAGTGAAGGTGTGTTCGCCTTCTGTCATCCATTGTTCCCACGCAGTTAGCAGTCTAGCTTCGAATGCCCTGTTGACACCAATATCTAGCGGCTGGAGGTCTTTTGTCAATCCACCCGGAATGACGGCGAGTATTGAATTAAGCGCGTAAGCGTGTCTCTCAATGTGCTGTTATGAGCTAGCAAATATAACAACTACACTACCCAGCATGCAACGATAGTTACGAGCATGCGCGGTAGCCCTGAGAAGCGTTGTATGCTGGCAGTTAGCACGCTGTGAGTAAACGTTGAGAACTCAGTTAACACGCCTCGTCTGCATTATTTATAATTAGACAGACAACACACTTAATAGGAGCCATTTTGGGGTCTTTACATAAACACACAAATGGAAATGAAACGTCACATATCCCAGCATGCACCGCGCGCTTCTTCTACGGGGAAAAAAGATGGCGGCTGTTTACCGTAGTTGCGAGACCTAAACTTTATGAAAATGAATCTTAATATTTATCCATATATAAAGCGCACCGGGTTATAAGGCGCACTGTCAGCTTTTGAGAAAATTTGTGGTTTTTAGGTGCGCCTTATAGTGCGGAAAATACGGTAATACATTTATAGAATATTCTTTGTCCTTTTAAATCAGGGGTCGACAACACACAATGTTGAAAAAGCCATATTGGACCAAAAATACAAAACAAATAATCTGTCTGGAGCCACAAAAAAATTAAACTCTTATATAAGCGTTATGATGAAGGAAACCCATGATGTAAGTGTCTATATTAGCCTACTATCAAATAGGCTTTAAAAAAAGTCTCATATAAGTGTTATAATGAATACAACTCATGATGTAAGTGTCTATAATAGCCTACTATCAAAATGACTACATGTCGCAGACTGGCGCAAATCTTCAATGAACAAAATGTTGAAATGTAACATTTCTTCTTCACATTTTTACAACATTGGACAACTTTAGTAAAACAAAGGCTTCTCAGAGGGTGAGATCACTCCTGGAAATGACTTAGAATGGCTAATGGATTTATTACGATCTTTGCCAGCTGGATAACGTTGGCTGTGGTCTATAACGACACACAAACAACTATCAGAAATGCAGCCAATATCACATACAGATAATGTGTTATGTGACATGCAAAAGTAAATTCAATACACAGAGGACATAAGTAAAGGAAATTAAATGAGCTCAAGTACACCTACAAACGAGGCATAATGATGTACATACATGTACATATTGCATGTTAGCATCAATTAGCTTGCAGTCATGCACTGACCAAATATACCTGTTTAGCACTCCAGCAAGTCAATACCATCAACAAAGCTCACATTTGTGCATTCACGCACAGCATAAAACGTTTGGTGGACAAAATGAGGCAAAGAAGGAGTGGCATAAAACACGTCTTTCTGTGGCAGCGTCAGAGAAAGTTGTACATGTAAACAAACTAGTTCAAGGACCGCAAAATTAGTAGGACAAAAGTCCTATCAGTGAAGCGTGTTTAATATAAACAGTGGGATTTCTAAAAATTAGGAAGATTTGTGTTTGTCATGTTTGTCCTCCTACAGAAACCATATTGAAACAAAAAATTTATATTTTACCTTATCTTTTCATTTTCATACATTTTTGAAAAAGCTCCATGGAGGCGGCGCTAAGTTGCTGACACCCGTTTTAAATAAAGACTTGTGAAAATGTTGTTTTTGTTGGACTAGATGTGGGTGTGAATGTTTTCTGTCATTCTGTGTTGGCTCTGTGACGACGGACAAGCGGTAGAAAATAGATGGTTGAATAGTTTTATATCATAAATTGTAAGATTTATTTTTTTCTTAAACACACAAAGCAGAAAATATTAAATGAAGGATGAATAAAGCGCAACCTGTCCATAAAAATCGTACATCACCACTTGTATTTTGTGTCCAAAATTATAGGAAAACAGGTTTTTGTGGTTTTAAAGATGTCTAAAAAAAAAATCACAAAATTTAAAAAAATGTTGAACGAGTTTTATCAGAAAATATTAAATGAAGGATGAATAAAGTGCACCATGTCCATAAAAATCGTTCATCACCACTTGTAGTTTTGTGTCCAAAATGATAGGAAAACATGTTTTTGTGGTTTTAAAGATGTCTAAAAAAAAATCACAAAATTAAAGAAAAGTGTTGGATGAGTTTTATCAGAAAATATTAATTGAAGGATGAATAAAGCGCACCATGTCCATAAAAATCATACATCACCACTTGTATTTTTTGTCCAAAATGACAGGAAAACAGTTTTTTGTGGTTTTAAAGATGTCTAAAAAAAATCACAAAATTAAAAAAAAATGTTGAACGAGTTTTATCAGAAAACATTAAATGAAGGATGAATAAAGCGCACCATGTCCATAAAAATCGTACCTCACCACTTGTATTTTGTGTCCAAAATGATAGGAAAACATTTTTTTGTGGTTTTAAAGATGTCTAAAAAAAAAAATCACAAAATTTAAAAAAAAATGTTGAACGAGTTTTATCAGAAAATATTAAATGAAGGATGAATAAAGTGCACCATGTCCATAAAAATCATACATCACCACTTGTATTTTGTGTCCAAAATGATAGGAAAACATGTTTTTGTGGTTTTGAAGATGTCTAAAAAAATCACAAAATTAAAAAAAAGTGTTGAATGAGTTTTATCAGAAAATATTAATTGAAGGATGAATAAAGTGCACCATGTCCATAAAAATCATACATCACCACTTGTATTTTGTGTCCAAAATGATAGGAAAACAGTTTTTTGTGGTTTTAAAGATGTCTAAAAAAAAATCACAAAATTAAAAAAAAATGTTGAACGAGTTTTATCAGAAAACATTAAATGAAGGATGAATAAAGTGCACCATGTCCATAAAAATCGTTCATCACCACTTGTAGTTTTGTGTCCAAAATGATAGGAAAACTTTTTTTTGTGGTTTTAAAGGTGTCTAAAAAAAATCACAAAATTAAAAAAAAGTGTTGAATGAGTTTTATCAGAAAATATTAATTGAAGGATGAATAAAGCGCACCATGTCCATAAAAATCATACATCACCACTTGTATTTTGTGTCCAAAATGATAGGAAAACATTTTTTTGTGGTTTTATAGTTGTCTAAAAAAAAAATCACAAAATTAAAAAAAAATGTTGAATGAGTTTTATCAGAAAATATTAATTGAAGGATGAATAAAGTGCACCATGTCCATAAAAATCCTACATCACCACTTGTATTTTGTGTCCAAAATGATAGGAAAACATTTTTTTGTGGTTTTAAAGATGTCTAAAAAAAAATCACAAAATTAAAAAAAATGTTGAACGAGTTTTATCAGAAAACATTAAATGAAGGATGAATAAAGCGTACCATGTCCATAAAAATCGTGCCTCACCACTTGTATTTTGTGTCCAAAATGATAGGAAAACAGTTTTTTGTGGTTTTAAAGATGTCTAAAAAAAAAATCACAAAATTAAAAAAAAATGTTGAACGAGTTTTATCAGAAAACATTAAATGAAGGATGAATAAAGTGCACCATGTCCATAAAAATCATACATCACCACTTGTATTTTGTGTCCAAAATGATAGGAAAACATTTTTTTGTGGTTTTAAAGATGTCTAAAAAAAAAAATCACAAAATTAAAAAAAAGTGTTGAATGAGTTTTATCAGAAAACATTAAATGAAGGATGAATAAAGCGTACCATGTCCATAAAAATCATTCATCACCACTTGTATTTTGTGTCCAAAATGATAGGAAAACATTTTTTTGTGGTTTTAAAGATGTCTAAAAAAAAAAAATTAAAAAAAAATGTTGAACGAGTTTTATCAGAAAATATTAAATGAAGGATGAATAAAGTGCACCATGTCCATAAAAATCGTTCATCACCACTTGTAGTTTTGTGTCCGAAATGATAGGAAAATTTTTTTTTGTGGTTTTAAAGATGTCTAAAAAAAAATCACAAAATTAAAGAAAAGTGTTGAATGAGTTTTATCAGAAAATATTAATTGAAGGATGAATAAAGCGTACCATGTCCATAAAAATCATACATCACCACTTGTATTTTGTGTCCAAAATGATAGGAAAGATGTCTAAAAAAATCACAAAATTAAAAAAAAATGTTTAACGAGTTTTATATAGAAAAAAGTAAGATTTAAAAAAATATATATATATTAATGAGAGCCATTCAGATTTAATTATAAAGCAGAAAACATAATCAATCATCCATCCTTTCGGGTCGTTATTTATATAGCCCTTAATCACAAATGCCTCAAAGGGCAACACAAACCATAACGACATCTCATCCCACATCAGGGCAAGAACTAAGTCAAGCCAATGGGGACAATGAGAAACCTTAGAAGGCAGCGCAGATGAATAATGTGGAGAGGAGGAGTGGTCCACCCCGGGTCCTGAAGTGGAAACTGATCAGCTGCCACCTGTTAACCTCTCCACACAGAAAAGAGGGACAGAGCAGACAAGAGAAAGGGCAGATCAACTGGTCTATTTAGAGGCTTGGGTTTATAAATGGGACTTAAATGCTTCTATTTAAAAAGAGAAAGGATGAATAAAGTGCACTTTGTCCATAAAAAACTGTACCTCACCAATTGTATTTTGTATCCAAAATAAATAATAGGAAAAACATTTTTTTTGTGGTTTTAAAGATGTCCAAATAAATGACAAAGCAAAAAAAAAAAATGTTGGACTGGTTTTAAATGGAAGTAAAATGTTGTTTATTTTTTTATTAATAAAATCCATTCAGATTAAATTATAAAGCAGAAAATATTAAAAGGAGAAAGGATGAATAAAGTGTCCATAAACATCATACATTCACCAATTTTAGTTTGTGTCCAAAGTAATAGGTAAACATTTTTTTGTCATTACTAAGATTGTCTAAAAAACACAAAATTACATCATTTTTGTTGGACTATTTATAATATTTAGAAATAATCACGTTTAAATAGGCGTGGTGTCAATAATTAAAACACGTGTGCTTAATGTTGGTGGCACAAATGAGTAGGAAGTAAGTGATGAGTGCAGTTGTGATGCCATAAAAGTAGCATTCCATTTTCTCTTGGTCTTGTCACTTGTGGGAGAAATAAGCTTTGGAACAATGTCATTCTCTTTGTGTTGGGATTGTCTTATGTCTGAATCCTTCCCCAATGCACACCAGGTACCACAAGAGCCAGGCCATCTACCTGGAGTCCAAAGACAACACCAAGATCAGCTGTGTCATCAGCTCAGTGGGCACCAACGAGGTGGGTCGTTTTCTTCTTCTTCTTCTTCTTCTTCTTCTTCTTCTTCTTCTTCTTCTTCTTCTTCTTCTTCTTCTTCTTCTTCTTCTTCTTCTTCTTCTTCTTCTTCTTCTTCTTCTTCTTCTTCTTCTTCTTCTTCTTCTTCTTCTTCTTCTTCTCCTTCTTCTTTTTCTTTTTCTTCTTTTTCTTCTTTTTCTTCTTTTTCTTCTTTTTCTTCTTCTTCTCCTTTCTTTTTCTTCTTTTTCTACTCCTTCTTCTCTTTCTTTTTCTTCTTTTTTTTCTTTTTCTTCTTCTTCTTCTCCTTCTCCTTCTCTTTCTTTTTCTTTTTCTTCTTTTTCTTTTTCTTTTTCTTCTTTTTCTTTTTCTTCCTCTTGTTCTTTACCTGTTCCTTTTGTTGTTCTTCTTCTTGTTCCTTACTTGTTCCCTACTTGTTCCTTTTGTGCTTGTTCTTCTACTTGTTCCTTTTGTGCCTGTTCTTCTTGTTCTTTACTTGTTCCTTTTTGTGCTTGTTCTTCTTCTTCTTCTTTACTTGTTCATTTTGTGCTTGTTCTTCTTCTTCTTCTTTACTTGTTCATTTTGTGCTTGTTCTTCTTCTTCATCTTCTTTACTTGTTCCTTTTGTTCTTGTTCTTCTTCTTCTTTACTTGTTCTTTTTGTTCTTGTTCTTCTTCTTTACTTGTTCCTTTTGTTCTTGTTCTTCTTTTCTTGTTCCTTTTGTTCTTGTTTTTCTTTTTCCTGTTCTTTGCTTGTTCTGTACCTCTTGATCTTGTTTTCTTCTTATTCTACTTCTGTACTTGTTCTTCTTTTTGTTCTTATTATGATTCTTGTTTTTATTTTTGTTCTTGTTTTTGTTTTCTTTTTTTCTTTCTCTTGTTCTTTTTTTTTGTTGTTGTCATTTTTAATTTTTTTAATAATATTTATTCATTCATTTGATAGGGAAATCATAATACAGGTACTGAAAAACAGACACCCCTCAGGTTTCTCCGGAAAAAAATAAAAATAATACTTTAAGAAGAAGAAAAATACATTTAAAAAAAGGGTTGTTTTTGTTATTGATCTTTTTTAAATCTTATCTTTCTTCTTGTTATTCTTCTTTACTTATTTTCCTGTTCTTCTTTTTGTGTTTGTTCTTCTTCTTTTCTTGTTCTTCTTTTTTTTCTTGTTCTTTTCTTCTTGTTCCTATTGTTTTTCTTCTTCATCTTGTTTTTTTTGTTCTTATTCTTGTTTATGATTTTCTTGTGTTCTTGCTGTTCTTTTTGTCGCTCTTGTTCCTGTTTCTTCTTGTTCTTAATGTTCTGGAACTTCTTGTTCCTGTTGTTGTCTTGCTTTTCTTCCAGTGCTTTTCTCTTCCTTTTCTTCTTCATATTGTTCTTCTTCATATTGTTGTTTTTTCTGTTCTCCTTATCGTTCTTGTTTTTTTTCTTCTTATATTCCTGTTCCTGTTCTTCTTCTTGTATGCGCTTACATCATAAATGAATTAACATGCACCTTTCCTTTGCTTCTTGTTGAGATTTGGGTGAGGAAGACCAGCGACAGCACAAAGATGAGGATATACTTGGGGCAGCTGCAAAGGGGAGCCTTTGTTATCCGGCGACGGTCAGCGGTGTGAAACACCAAGCCTTCACCAAACTGTACATTGAAACCCGACCCCTTGCTGGACATTTGTATACGACCCCTGACTGTACATTTATACCCCCCCCACACACACACACACCTGTACATTTGTCTGACACACGTCTCATCTGCTTTTATTAGTTTGTTCTTCAAAATAAATCGAATTCCGTTGCCATTTTGTTACAACATGCTTTTATGGACCTCATTAATGTTTGACACATTAGTCATGATTAAGGGAATATAGAACATCTATAAGTGACAGACTGATAGCGCATCATTTTTTAAGACGTGTAGCGAAACCAGGCTCATCTAGCTTGAGGCGGTGAGGAAGAAGGTTTTTCTCTGAAAAGTGGACACCTACTTTTACGTACATTTTTGTGTTACAACATGTGTGGTATTTTAGGCTTCATAATGCGCCACACATTTTCAATGAGAGACAGGTCTGGACTACAGGCAGGCCAGTCTAGTACCTGCACTATTTTACTATGAAGCCACGCTGTTGTAGTTACTGAAATAAGCAGGGGCGTCCATGATAACATTACTTGGATGACAAAATATGTTGCTCCGAAACCTGTATGTACCTTTCAGCATTCACAGATGTGTAAGTTACCCATGTCTTGGGCACTAATACACCCCCATACCAACACAGATGCTGGCTTTTCAAATTTGCGCCGATAACAATCCGGATGGTTCTTTTCCTCTTTGGTCCGGAGGACACGACGTCCACAATTTCCAAAAACAATTTAAAATGTGGACTCGTCAGACCACAGAACACATTTCCCCTTTGTATCAGTCCATCTTAGATGAGCTCGGGCCCAGCGAAGCCGGCGGCGTTTCTGGGTGTTGTTGATAAATGGCTTTGGTTTTGCGTAGTAAGAGTTAAAACTTGCACTTACAGATGTAGCGACGAACTGTAGTTACTGACAGTCAATCAATCAATCAATCTTTATTTATATAGCCCTAAATCACAAGTGTCTCAAAGGGCTGCACAAGCCACAACGACATCCTCGGTACAAAGCCCACATAAGGGCAAGGAAAAACTCACCCCAGTGGGACGTCGATGTGAATGACTATGAGAAACCTTGGAGAGGACCGCATATGTGGATAACCCCCCCCCCCCCCCCCCCCCCCTCTCGGGGAGACCGAAAGCAATGGATGTCGAGTGGGTCTGACATAATATTGTGAGAGTCCAGTCCACAGTGGTTTTCTGAAGTGTTCCTGAGCCCATGTGGTGATATTCTTTACAGCCTGATGTCGCTTTTTAATGCAGTACAGCCTGAGGGATCAAAGGTCCGTAATATCATCGCTTACGTGCAGTGATTTCTCCAGATTCTCGGAACCTTTTGATGATAGTACGGACCGTAAAATGTAGTGTTGTAACGATACCAATATTTTGGTACCGGTACTAAAATTATTTTGATACTTTTCGGTAATTTTCTAAATAAATGGGACCACAAAAAATTGCATTATTGGCTTTATTTGAACAAAACATCTTAGGGTACATTAAACATATGCTTCTTATTGCAGTTAAGTCCTTAAATAAAATAGTGAACATACAAGACAACTTGTCTTTTATTAGTAAGTAAACAAACAAAGGCTCCTAATTTAGTCTGCTGACATATGCAAGGGACAAGCGGTAGAAAATGGATGGATGGATGCTTATAAGTTTCACAGCTGTGGACAAGAAAGGTGCCACACTTTGCACACCTGTGGGTTAGTGTGCATCCACACTTGCTGCCGTGTGGAAACAACAACAACAGGACACTGTAAAAACAGCAACAATAGTAGAAGAAGAAGCAGCTCAGTGGGGCTGTGGAACGCTTCAGTGGTTATTGCTTGTGTGCATTAAAAAAAAACCACTCCGGGGCATCGATTTAAAAAAAACCCACAAAATTTCTCTTTCATCCTCTCGCCTGCTGCCTTCCTGCCTTCCTGCGCGTCCCAGAATTGAGCATTCTCCACACTCTCTCTCCGTGGCACGTGGCTGCGAGCTGCGTCTCACTATCTGGTGGGAACTGAGCCGGATCGTGTGTGTGTGTGTAAGTGTGTGTGTGTGTGTGTGTGTGTGTGTTATCAGCACGCTGCAGCTCTGCACTGCGTGGCAGCTCAGGGAGTCACGGAGCGAGTTGGTGAGTGTCGCTATTTGACCTGCGGGGGTGTCTGGAAGAGCCTCACTGGACCGCCTGGGCACACCTCCTGCTGGAAACATTTCTGCAGCTGGAAAAAAAGAAAGAAAAAAAAAATCAGGTTGTTTTCATTTCACTTCTCTCTTCATGCTGTGCAGCTGAAGCCACATTGTACTCTTATGAATATACTACTTCATTACAGGCTCTCGGGATCAACCCCATCCATCCATCCATCCATCCGAGGTCGGGTCGCGGGGGCAGTAGCCTAAGCAGAAAAGCCCAGACTTCCTTCTCCCAAGCCACTTCGTCCGGCTCCTCCCGGGGGGATCCCGAGGCGTTCCCAGGCCAGACATCAATCAATCAATCTATTATTTACTTATATAGCCCTGAATCACCAGTGTCTCAAAGGGCTGCACGAGCCACAACGACATCCTCGGCTCAGATTCCACATCAGTGCAAGGAAAAACTCAACCCAATGGGATGACAATGAGAAACCTTGGAGGGGACCGCAGATGTGGTAAAAGAAAAAATATGGTAAGTTGCAACAATTTCATCTCAAAATGTAGTGTATTTTACTGAAAATGGAAAAACAGTACAGCTGTTTTCATGGTAAAAAAAAATTGACCATGACATTTTACTGCAAAATTAAAAACGTTTTTTTTACTCTAAATTAAAAAAAATGCAATTTTACAGTAAAATTTGGGCACCTGAGCTGCCAGTTTAAAAAAAAAAAAAATTTCACCGCAAATCAACAACCTCGCACATAGGCTATTTCATCCCGACAAGCCTGTTTCGCAGGTTTCACTGCTTCTCAGGGGATTTATCCCTGAAGAGCAGGGAACCCTGCAAAATGGACAATTTTCAAAAGTCTACTTAATTCAGTTTCAGCTTATTACCAATTTATTAGGTTTAACACATAAAAAAAAGGTAAGTTCACAAAACCTCTGAAAATTGATTTGAAAATGTTGCGACAATTGACATTAGACATTTTTTGACTAATATATACAGGTAAAAGCCAGTAAATTAGAATATTTTGAAAAACTTGATTTATTTCAGTAATTGCATTCAAAAGGTGTAACTTGTACATTATATTTATTCATTGCACACAGACTGATGCATTCAAATGTTTATTTCATTTAATTTTGATGATTTGAAGTGGCAACAAATGAAAATCCAAAATTCCGTGTGTCACAAAATTAGAATATTACTTAAGGCTAATACAAAAAAGGGATTTTTAGAAATGTTGGTCAACTGAAAAGTATGAAAATGAAAAATATGAGCATGTACAATACTCAATACTTGGTTGGAGCTCCTTTTGCCTCAATTACTGCGTTAATGCGGCGGGGCATGGAGTCGATGAGTTTCTGGCACTGCTCAGGTGTTATGAGAGCCCAGGTTGCTCTGATAGTGGCCTTCAACTCTTCTGCGTTTTTGGGTCTGGCATTCTGCATCTTCCTTTTCACAATACCCCACAGATTTTCTATGGGGCTAAGGTCAGGGGAGTTGGCGGGCCAATTTAGAACAGAAATACCATGGTCCGTAAACCAGGCACGGGTAGATTTTGCGCTGTGTGCAGGCGCCAAGTCCTGTTGGAACTTGAAATCTCCATCTCCATAGAGCAGGTCAGCAGCAGGAAGCATGAAGTGCTCTAAAACTTGCTGGTAGACGGCTGCGTTGACCCTGGATCTCAGGAAACAGAGTGGACCGACACCAGCAGATGACATGGCACCCCAAACCATCACTGATGGTGGAAACTTTACACTAGACTTCAGGCAACGTGGATCCTGTGCCTCTCCTGTCTTCCTCCAGACTCTGGGACCTCGATTTCCAAAGGAGATGCAAAATTTGCATGGTTGGGTGATGGTTTGGGGTGCCATGTCATCTGCTGGTGTCGTAAATGTAACTGTAAATAAAAAAAACTGCAATTTTACAGTAAAATTTGGGCACCTGAGCTGCCAGTTTAAAAAAAAAAAAAAAATTCACCGCAAATCAACAACCTCGCACATAGGCTATTTCATCCCGACAAGCCTGTTTCACAGGTTTCACTGCTTCTCAGGGGATTTATCCCTGAAGAGCAGGGAACCCTGCAAAATGGACTATTTTCAAAATTCTACTTAATTCAGTTTCAGCTTATTACCAATTTATTAGGTTTAACACATAAAAAAAAGGTAAGTTCACAAAACCTCTGAAAATTGATTTGAAAATGTTGCGACAATTGACATTAGACATTTTTTGACTAATATATACAGGTAAAAGCCAGTAAATTAGAATATTTTGAAAAACTTGATTTATTTCAGTAATTGCATTCAAAAGGTGTAACTTGTACATTATATTTATTCATTGCACACAGACTGATGCATTCAAATGTTTATTTCATTTAATTTTGATGATTTGAAGTGGCAACAAATGAAAATCCAAAATTCCGTGTGTCACAAAATTAGAATATTACTTAAGGCTAATACAAAAAAGGGATTTTTAGAAATGTTGGCCACTGAAAAGTATGAAAATGAAAAATATGAGCATGTACAATACTCAATACTTGGTTGGAGCTCCTTTTGCCTCAATTACTGCGTTAATGCGGCGTGGCATGGAGTCGATGAGTTTCTGGCACTGCTCAGGTGTTATGAGAGCCCAGGTTGCTCTGATAGTGGCCTTCAACTCTTCTGCGTTTTTGGGTCTGGCATTCTGCATCTTCGTTTTCACAATACCCCACAGATTTTCTATGGGGCTAAGGTCAGGGGAGTTGGCGGGCCAATTTAGAACAGAAATACCATGGTCCGTAAACCAGGCACGGGTAGATTTTGCGCTGTGTGCAGGCGCCAAGTCCTGTTGGAACTTGAAATCTCCATCTCCATAGAGCAGGTCAGCAGCAGGAAGCATGAAGTGCTCTAAAACTTGCTGGTAGACGGCTGCATTGACCCTGGATCTCAGGAAACAGAGTGGACCGACACCAGCAGATGACATGGCACCCCAAACCATCACTGATGGTGGAAACTTTACACTAGACTTCAGGCAACGTGGATCCTGTGCCTCTCCTGTCTTCCTCCAGACTCTGGGACCTCGATTTCCAAAGGAGATGCAAAATTTGCATGGTTGGGTGATGGTTTGGGGTGCCATGTCATCTGCTGGTGTCGTAAATGTAACTGTAAATAAAAAAACTGCAATTTTACAGTAAAATTTGGGCACCTGAGCTGCCAGTTTAAAAAAAAATAATAATTCACCGCAAATCAACAACCTCGCACATAGGCTATTTCATCCCGACAAGCCTGTTTCGCAGGTTTCACTGCTTCTCAGGGGATTTATCCCTGAAGAGCAGGGAACCCTGCAAAATGGACAATTTTCAAAATTCTACTTAATTCAGTTTCAGCTTATTACCAATTTATTAGGTTTAACACATAAAAAAAAAGGTAAGTTCACAAAACCTCTGAAAATTGATTTGAAAATGTTGCGACAATTGACATTAGACATTTTTTGACTAATATATATATATATATATATATATATGTATATATATATATATATATATATGTATATATATGTAAATATACGTTAGGTCAAGAAAAAACACAGACGCTATTTCATCCCTACAAGCCGGTTTCGCAGGTTTCCCTGAAGATCAGGGAAACCTGCGAAACAGGCATGTAGGGATGAAATAGCCTCTGTGTTTTTTCCTCGAGACAAGGCATAAATAGGACACGCTGATTGGCAGCAGGTGTGGACCGCCTGCCAATCAACGGTAGGTGAGTGATCAAACAGTGCCCAAGGACAAACAGGAAACCTTGACTATATATATATATATACATTTTGGGACCTTTTTAAAAAATTTATTTTACTAAATTTATTTGCATCTTCAACTTATCCCCAACTTAATTATACCAAGTTTTACCAACCTATAATATACATTTAATTAGGTTTGATGTAATTAATTTGCTTACTTGGTTCACGTTAATTAAGCATCATTTTGTTGCATCTTATACTTAATTATTCAAAGTTTTACCAAATCAAAAAGCTGAAAGTCATCAAAACTTGTAAATATGGATTGGAAAATGTTGTGACGTTATTTTATTCGCCAAATTGAGGCGTACATTGAAGCACTTGTTTGGCTAACGTGCTGACATGAATTCATACGCAAATAACAGCGGTTATTACCTGGCACAGCGAGCAAAATGCGCCCCCTGGGACCTGAACTAAAACTCCACTTGCAACTAGGAGTGTCAAAAAAAATAATTAATTTTTGAATCAATCGCAACGATTCTTAATCAAATAATAAAAATCCATTCCAAAATCTTTTTTTTTTAAATCTGTCCTGTCCAGCCAGTCGGGCAAATCATATTGTTGATGTACACACCCAGAGACAGAAAGGTGGAAAATAAAAACTGATGGTTAGGCTTCTCCAGTTAGGAGTCCTTCATTTTTTGACCTATGCTCCTCCAGGTACTGCAGACATGCTTAATGAGGCTCGCTTGTTATAAAGCAACTTTTTGTGCGGCAAAGCGGCTCCGACGTCTCTTTTGATCCAGCCGCACTGCCGCGTCGCCCTCCAAGACCAGAAAGACACTTCACTATTTCAAACCATCATCAGTAGAACGTCTTTGCGGGGGATTGAACCCGTGGTGACCCTCGGCCTTGTTCCGCCCAAACAAAAGGCTCATCGAGGCTAATCAGAGGTGATTAGGGCTCCATTGCTCGCCGAGTGCTCGCCGACGCCTGGTTGGGAGCGCCGAGGGACACATCGCATGCATTCCGTCTCGTCTCGCCGGTTTGATCGTCCTCCGCTCTTCCCGTGCGGAGCGTGTGCGTGGAACAAAGAGCCTCCGTGCTCCTCGCTGCGCTTTGAGGCTAATCAAGGAAGACGTGCGTTAATCCCTGACATGACACCTTCTTCCTGCCTGAGCTTTGCAAAACGACTCTCAATTAGCCGGGTCTGGGCGACGACGCGACGCCTCCGCGTTACAATCATCATTGAGCGTTGAACTCGGGATTGCCAAATCGCTGCGTCCTCAGATCTAAGGCATACATTATGGTCAGTCTGACCATCAAATTTGTCCCTTTGCATACCTGCCAACTACTCCGGTTTTCCCGTAATTAGTACGGTTTTCATCAACCTATTCCGGGTTACGGTTGCAGTGATAAAAAATACGGTTTTTCATTAATTAAATTTTTTTTTTTTTTTTTAAGTTTTATTCACAAAATCGCGTAACAACAATGACAATCGACACTGCTTCCCGTAACTTCCTATCGAGCCATTCCGAATGCCATGCGCGAGGCTATTTATAGCACCGCTGCCAAGCACGAGGCACCAGTTGCCATTGTTTCCAAACGAGCGAACGATCATGGAATCAGCCGGAGAAAAATCGCAAACGAGTCTTAAACCGAAAAGAAAACCGCAGTCATTCCGTGAAGAATATTCAAAAGCCTATCCGGGGATAATTATCCGTTCCAAAAAGGGTGAAAACTACGCGAATTGCACCTTGTGCAGACAAGATTTTTCGATCGGACACGGAGGAATTAGCGATGTAAAAGACCACGTTGGGACAAAAAAACACAAGTCTAATGCCGTTGCTTAGCGATACAAGTGGAAAACTTTCAACGTTTTTCAGATTTTAGCCACAAAAAGGTAATGACACCAATGTTATCTATTGGAATTGTTTAGTACTGTTATACTGTTAAAAGTGTTTATACTATTTATGCTTTCAAGTCCAAGTTGAAGAAAAAGAAGTATGTCCTTAATATTTTTGCGGTGCTATTTCTGTTGAAAAGTTAAAATGATTACATTAGAGATGTGATGTGCCACTTTTCAAGTGTCTGATGGCTTAAATTAATTTTCATTAATTTTTCATATTTTGAATTCTTTTGAAAGGCTTACAAAAAAACTACATTTGAATTGTAATTCCATGCTATTGACAGGACTATTAATTTTTAATGAAGTTAGCTTACCATGTTTACAGTATGATAATTGTGATAGAAATGTGAATTTTAGGCACAGAATATTTTTTACAATTGAACAAGGCAGTAGATTATACAAGCTTGGACAGAAAGTTAATAATGACACCAATTTTTTTTTAAATGGAATTGTTTAGTACTGTTTTACCATTTGTTTACTGTAAAAAGTGTTTATACTTTCAATTAACAAATTGAAGTCTTGTGAAAGGTTGACAGGATAACTGGCATTAACTGTCAAAATAATTTCAAACTATTGAAGTTAGCTTACAGAATAAACATGTCAATCAACCCATATGATTTTTGCTGTAATATTTTTGTTTTGAAAAGTCACTGTGACTGATAGAAAAGTGATGGTTTTAGCAACATTTTAACCTGTCTGAATGCTAATAATCATTTTGCGTCGGGGGGCGAAGCCTGAACCCCCCACCAGGACTTTGTCCTGGACCTACCGGGGCCTGCGGCCCCTGGACCCTGGCTACTAGGTTTTTCTGATTTCAAAAGTTGGCAGGTATGCCTTTGCCCCACCCACATCATATGGTGTAGGCTCAAACTGTTCCAATCAAAACAAGATGACACTACATTCACACTCAGTCCCATTATAATGTGCCAGGTCTTTCCACATACACTATATTGGCCACCCATCCAAATGATGAGAATCAGGTGTCCTAATCACTTGGCCCGGCCACAGGTGTATAAAATCAAGCACTTAGGCACGGAGACTGTTTCTACAAACATTTGTGAAAGAATGGGCCGCTCTCAGTGATTTCCAGCATCATAAGATGCCACCTGTGCAACAAATCCACGCTCCTAAATATTCCAAAGTCAACTGTGGGCTTTATCATAAGAAAATGGAAGAGTTTGGGAACAACAGCAACTCAGCCACCAAGTGGTAGGCCACGATGCTGAAGCGCATAGTGCTAAGAGGTCGCCGACTTTCTGCACGGTCAGTTGCTACAGAGCTCCAAACTTCATGTGACCTTCCAATTAGCCCACGTACAGTACGCAGAGAGCTTCATGGAATGGGTTTCCATGGCCGAGCAGCTGCATCTAAGCCATACATCACCAAGTCCAATGCAAAGCGTGGGATGCAGGGGTGTAAAGAATGTCGCCACTGGACTCTAGAGCAGTGGAGTTCTCTGGAGTGATGAACCACGCTTTTCCATCTGGCAATCTGATGGACCAGTCTACATTTCGGACTGCATTGTGCCGACTGTGAAATTTGGTGGGGGAGGAATTATGGTGTGGGGTTGTTTTTCCAGGAGTTGGGCTTGGTCCTTTCGTTCCAGTGAAAGGAACTTTGAATGCTCCAGGATACCAAAACATTTTGGACAATTCCATGCTCTCAACCTTGTGGAAACAGTTTGGAGCGGGCCCCTTCCTCTTCCAACATGACTGTGCACCAGTGCACAAAGCAAGGTCCATAAAGACATGGATGACAAGAGTCTGGTGTGGATGAACTTGACTGGCCTGCACAGAGTCCTGACCTGAACCCGATAGAACACCTTGGGGGACTGAGAGCCAGGCCTTCTCCACCAACATCAGTGGGTGACCTCACCAATGCGCTTTTGGAAGAATGGTGGACAAATTCCTATAAACACACTCCACAACCTTGTGGACAGCCTTCCCGGAAGAGTTGAAGGTGTAATAGCTGCAAAAGGTGGACCCACATCATATTGAGCCCTACGGGTTAGGATTGGGATGGCACTTCAAGTTCATATGTGAGTCAAGGCAGGTGGCTAAATACTTTTGGCAATATAGTGTATATTCACGAATAAACGTTTGCATCTCATTAATATTCTTTTGATTATTTTTTACAATATGCCATTAAAAACCATCTGCGGTCGGAAATGGTCCCGGACCACATTTTGGACACCTGTTTTAAATATTTTAAATCAGGCCCCGGCATTAATAATTGTACTTGATTGATTGAAACTTTTTGTCATGATCCGTGGTCCAGATCATGTTTTTGTTATGTTCTGTTAGTTTAACTCCAATAGTTCCTGTTTTTTGTGCACTCTTGTTTGTTTTGGTTGCCATGGTGGCATCTGATTTTCACCTGCCACGGGTGTTCAGACGCTCACCTGGCTCTAATCAAGAGACGATTTAAACCGCCTTTGCCAGTCAGTCGGCCTGGCGTCATTGATTCTATAGTTATGCTAGTTATTGGTTTCATGCCAGAGTTTCATGTTGTTCCATGCCATAGTTCATGTTAGTTGTTTCATGCCACAGTTTCATAGTTGTTCCATGCCATAGTTCGTGTTAGTTGTTTCATGCCACAGTTTCATAGTTGATCTATGCCATAGTTCGTGTTAGTTGTTTCATGCCACAGTTTCATGTTGTTCTATGCCATAGTTCATGTTCATTGTTTCATGCCGCAGTTTCATGTTGTTCTATGCCATAATTCATGTTAGTTGTTTCATGACACAGTTTCATGTTGTTCTATGCCATAGTTCATGTTAGTTGTTTCATGCCACAGTTTCATGTTGTTCTATGCCATAGTTCATGTTAGTTGTTTCATGCCACAGTTTCATGTTGTTCTATGCCATAGTTCATGTTAGTTGTTTCATGCCACAGTTTCATGATGTTCTATGCCATAGTTCATGTTAGTTGTTTCATGCCACAGTTTCATAGTTGTTCCATGCCATAGTTCATTTTAGTTGTTTCATGCCACAGTTTCATAGTTGTTCCATGCCATAGTTCATTTTAGTTGTTTCATGCCACAGTTTCATGTTGTTCTATGCCATAGTTCATGTTAGTTGTTTCATGCTACAGTTTCATAGTTGTTCTATGCCATTGTTCATGCTAGTTGTTTCATGCTACAGTTTCATGTTGTTCTATGCCATAGTTCATGTTAGTTGTTTCATGCCACAGTTTCATGTTGTTCTATGCCATAGTTCATGTTAGTTGTTTCATGCTACAGTTTCATAGTTGTTCTATGCCATTGTTCATGCTAGTTGTTTCATGCTACAGTTTCATGTTGTACTATGCCATAGTTCATGTTAGTTGTTTCATGCCACAGTTTCATAGTTGTTCCATGCCATAGTTCATGTTAGTTGTTTCATGCCACAGTTTCATAGTTGTTCTATGCCATAGTTCATGTTAGTTGTTTCATGCCACAGTTTCATAGTTGTTCTATGCCATAGTTCATGTTAGTTGTTTCATGCCACAGTCTCATGTTGTACTATGCCATAGTTCATGTTAGTTGTTTTATGCCACAGTTCATGTTAGTTGTTTCATGCCACAGTTTCATGTTATTCTATGCCATAGTTCATGTTAGTTTTTTCATGCTACAGTTTCATGTTGTTCTATGCCATAGTTCATGTTAGTTGTTTCATGCCACAGTTTCATGTTGTTCTATGCCATAGTTCATGTTAGTTGTTTCATGCTACAGTTTCATAGTTGTTCTATGCCATAGTTCATGTTAGTTGTTTCATGCCACAGTTTCATGTTGTTCTATGCCATAGTTCATGTTAGTTGTTTCATGCCACAGTTTCATGTTGTTCTATGCCATAGTTCATGTTAGTTGTTTCATGCCACAGTTTCATAGTTGTTCTATGCCATAGTTCATGTTCATGTTATTTGTTTCATGCCACAGTTTCATGTTGTTCTATGCCATAGTTCATGTTAGTTGTTTCATGCCACAGTTTCATAGTTGTTCTATGCCATAGTTCATGTTCATGTTATTTGTTTCATGCCACAGTTTCATGTTGTTCTATGCCATAGTTCATGTTAGTTGTTTCATGCCACAGTTTCATGTTGTTCTATGCCATAGTTCACGTTAGTTGTTTCATGCCACAGTTTCATAGTTGTTCTATGCCATAGTTCATGTTAGTTGTTTCATGCCACAGTTTCATGTTGTTCTATGCCATAGTTCATGTTAGTTGTTTTATGCCACAGTTCATGTTAGTTGTTTCATGCCACAGTTTCATAGTTGTTCTATGCCATTGTTCATGCTAGTTGTTTCATGCTACAGTTTCATGTTGTACTATGCCATAGTTCATGTTAGTTGTTTCATGCCACAGTTTCATAGTTGTTCCATGCCATAGTTCATGTTAGTTGTTTCATGCCACAGTTTCATAGTTGTTCTATGCCATAGTTCATGTTAGTTGTTTCATGCCACAGTTTCATAGTTGTTCTATGCCATAGTTCATGTTAGTTGTTTCATGCCACAGTCTCATGTTGTTCTATGCCATAGTTCATGTTAGTTGTTTTATGCCACAGTTCATGTTAGTTGTTTCATGCCACAGTTTCATGTTATTCTATGCCATAGTTCATGTTAGTTTTTTCATGCTACAGTTTCATGTTGTTCTATGCCATAGTTCATGTTAGTTGTTTCATGCCACAGTTTCATGTTGTTCTATGCCATAGTTCATGTTAGTTGTTTCATGCTACAGTTTCATAGTTGTTCTATGCCATAGTTCATGTTAGTTGTTTCATGCCACAGTTTCATGTTGTTCTATGCCATAGTTCATGTTAGTTGTTTCATGCCACAGTTTCATGTTGTTCTATGCCATAGTTCATGTTAGTTGTTTCATGCCACAGTTTCATAGTTGTTCTATGCCATAGTTCATGTTCATGTTATTTGTTTCATGCCACAGTTTCATGTTGTTCTATGCCATAGTTCATGTTAGTTGTTTCATGCCACAGTTTCATAGTTGTTCTATGCCATAGTTCATGTTCATGTTATTTGTTTCATGCCACAGTTTCATGTTGTTCTATGCCATAGTTCATGTTAGTTGTTTCATAACACAGTTTCATGTTGTCCTATGCCATAGTTCACGTTAGTTGTTTCATGCCACAGTTTCATAGTTGTTCTATGCCATAGTTCATGTTAGTTGTTGCATGCCACAGTTTCATGTTGTTCTATGCCATAGTTCATGTTAGTTGTTTTATGCCACAGTTCATGTTAGTTGTTTCATGCCACAGTTTCATGTTATTCTATGCCATAGTTCATGTTAGTTGTTTCATGCCACAGTTTCATGTAGTTCTATGCCATAGTTCATGTTAGTTGTTTCATGCTACAGTTTCATAGTTGTTCTATGCCACAGTTCATGTTAGTTGTTTCATGCCACAGTTTCATGTTGTTCTATGCCATAGTTCATGTTAGTTGTTTCATGCCACAGTTTCATGTTGTTCTATGCCATAGTTCATGTTAGTTGTTTCATGCCACAGTTTCATAGTTGTTCTATGCCATAGTTCATGTTCATGTTATTTGTTTCATGCCACAGTTTCATGTTGTTCTATGCCATAGTTCATGTTAGTTGTTTCATGCCACAGTTTCATAGTTGTTCTATGCCATAGTTCATGTTCATGTTATTTGTTTCATGCCACAGTTTCATGTTGTTCTATGCCATAGTTCATGTTAGTTGTTTCATGCCACAGTTTCATGTTGTTCTATGCCATAGTTCACGTTAGTTGTTTCATGCCACAGTTTCATAGTTGTTCTATGCCATAGTTCATGTTAGTTGTTTCATGCCACAGTTTCATGTTGTTCTATGCCATAGTTCATGTTAGTTGTTTTATGCCACAGTTCATGTTGGTTGTTTCATGCCACAGTTTCATGTTATTCTATGCCATAGTTCATGTTAGTTGTTTCATGCTACAGTTTCATGTTGTTCTATGCCATAGTTCATGTTAGTTGTTTCATGCCACAGTTTCATGTTGTTCTATGCCATAGTTCATGTTAGTTGTTTCATGCTACAGTTTCATAGTTGTTCTATGCCATAGTTCATGTTAGTTGTTTCATGCAACAGTTTCATGTTGTTCTATGCCATAGTTCATGTTAGTTGTTTCATGTCACAGTTTCATAGTTGTTCTATGCCATAGTTCAATTTAGTTGTTTCATGCCACAGTTTCATAGTTGTTCTATGCCATAGTTCATGTTAGTTGTTTCATGTCACAGTTTCATAGTTGTTCTATGCCATAGTTCACGTTAGTTGTTTCATGCCACAGTTTCATAGTTGTTCTATGCCATAGTTCATGTTAGTTGTTTCATGCCACAGTTTCATGTTGTTCTATGCCATAGTTCATGTTAGTTGTTTTATGCCACAGTTCATGTTAGTTGTTTCATGCCACAGTTTCATGTTGTTCTATGCCATAGTTCATGTTAGTTGTTTCATGCCACAGTTGCATGTTGTTCTATGCCATAGTTCATGTTAGTTGTTTCATGCCACAGTTTCATGTTGTTCTATGCCATAGTTCATGTTAGTTGTTTCATGCCACAGTTTCATGTTGTTCTATGCCATAGTTCATGTTAGTTGTTTCATGCCACAGTTTCATGTTGTTCTATGCCATAGTTCATGTTAGTTGTTTCATGCCACAGTTTCATGTTGTTCTATGCCATAGTTCATGTTAGTTGTTTCATGCCACAGTTTCATGTTGTTCTATGCCATAGTTCATGTTAGTTGTTTCATGCCACAGTTTCATGTTCTATGCCATAGTTCATGTTAGTTGTTTCATGCCACAGTTTCATAGTTGTTCCATGCCATAGTTCATGTTAGTTGTTTCATGTCATAGTTCATGTTAGTTGTTTCATGCCACAGTTTCATGTGGTTCTATGCCATAGTTCATGTTAGTTGTTTCATGCCACAGTTTTATGTTGTTCTATGCCATAGTTCATGTTAGTTGTTTCATGCCACAGTTTCATAGTTGTTCCATGCCATAGTTCATGTTAGTTGTTTCATGCCACAGTTTCATCGTTGATCTATGCCATAGTTCATGTTAGTTGTTTCATGCCACAGTTTCATGTTGTACTATGCCATAGTTCATGTTAGTTGTTTCATGCCATAGTTTCATAGTTGTTCCATGCCATAGTTCATGTTAGTTGTTTCATGCCACAGTTTCATAGTTGTTCCATGCCATAGTTCATTTTAGTTGTTTCATGCCACAGTTTCATAGTTGTTCCATGCCATAGTTCATGTTAGTTGTTTCATGCCACAGTTTCATGTTGTTCTATGCCATAGTTCATGTTAGTTGTTTCATGCTACAGTTTCATGTTGTTCTATGCCATAGTTCATGTTAGTTGTTTCATAGTTGTTCAATGCCATAGTTATGTTAGTTGTTTCTTTCTTGCTATGCTATAGTTTATGCTAGTTGTTTGCTTCACACTATTGTCACGCAACCCTCTACGTGAGTCTTGTTTATTTCATGCCACAGTTAAGAGAGTTTTTGCCTGTTATTTTGTAGTTAGATCAATAAATATGTTCCTACCTACTACCCTTGTCCGGAATAGTCCGTTTGCAACCCGGGAGAACAAACCCAGCAGTATTAAAAACAATATTATGCTCCACCAATGACTGAATAAAAACAAAACAAAAAAATAAAACCAATATAAAAACAATATATAAAAATAAATATAATATATATATGTTTTTTTCCTTCTTTATTATGCATTTTCGGCCGGAGCGACTTATACTCCGAAAAATACGGTAACAACACTGAGGCCGTTTTTCTTCTCTTGCATATGCAGATGCGATGCATTCAAGCGCCTGTCCGATAATGGGAGTTATTTGGGATTTACAGAGAGAGAGAAGGATGGATCTGGCATCTGCGCGCCGCACGCCGTGTCTGATGTCACGCAACATCTGCTTCCACAAGCGCACCACTTCACTCGCCATCTGCCCCTTGTTTGCAGCAACACTGGAGTCGGCGGTGAGTGAAATGCAATCACAGTGCGTCTCACTTTGAGGGAGCGCGGCGTTGTGTAGATACAATTGTCACGCATCGCAAGAGACCGCTTGCCTGGCTGCCTGTCATCTTGCGCCACAATGGCCGAAATCGTCAGGCGTGACAGGTGTGTGCGCGTGCATTTTAAAATTGCTCAATGGCTTTTCGTTTTGCACAAAGCACTCTTTGCTGTCCAAGGCCGCTCTCGGGCTGTGATGACGTCGCAGACGCAAATCGCCCATACTTGCCTCTGGATGAAGGGCAGAAAATTGTAGAGCATTTCCGTAGACGTCGACGGTCCTACACAAAGCGTTCTAGGCACGCTTTTGTGTGCATGTGGGAAATAATGGAAATATAATTGCTCTACTCCAGGGTCAAACTGTCACCATCAAATTTATTACCGTATTTTCCGGACCATAGGGCGCACCGGATTATAGGGCGCAATGCCGATGAATGGTCTATTTTCGATCTTTTTTCATATAAAAGGCGCACCGGATTATAGGGCGCTTTAAAGGAGTCATATTATAATATTTTCTTTCTAAATGCAAAGGAGGATGACTTCCTTGTGGTCTACGTAGGGTTAAGGTTAGGGTTAGAGTTAGGTTGGGGTTAGGGTTAGGATTAGGGTTAGGCTTAAAGAAAGAGAGTTGGTTAGGGTTAGGGCTAGGGTTTGGGGTGGGGCGATAGAAAAGAGCAAAAAAAAGAATAAAATGGGTGTGCACGGTCCGTCTATGGCCCAGCGGGCTCGCACTCACGCCTTGTTGAGGCCCCCCGGATGTCTGGTCCCCAGTTTGGTTATCCAGAGGGGTTGGGGTTAGGGTTAGGGTTAGGATTAGGATTAGGGTTAGGGTTAGGCATGAAGAAAAAGAGTTGGTTAGGGTTAGGGCTAGGGTTGGGGATGGGGTTAGGATTAGGGTTGGGGTTAGGATTAGGGTTGAGGTTGGGGTTGGGGTTAGTGTTAAGATTAGGATTAGGGTTAGGGATAGGCATAAAGAAAAATAGTTTGTTAGGGTTAGATCTAGGGTTAGGGTTAGGCATAAAGAAAAAAGAGTTGGTTAGAGTTAGGGCTAGGGTTGGGGGTGGGGTTAGGATTAGGGTTGGGGTTAGGGTTGGGGTTAGGATTAGGGTTAGAATTAGGGTTAGGCATAAAGAAAAAGTGTTGGTTAGGGTTACGGCTAGGGTTTGGGGTGGGGTTAGGGTTGGGTTAGGGTTAGGGTTAGAGTTAGGTTTTGGGTTAGGATTAGGGTTGGGGTTAGGGTAAGAATTAGATTTAGGATTAGGGTTAGGCATAAAGAAAAAGAGTTGGTTAGGGTTAGGGCTAGGGTTGGGGGTGGGGTTAGGGTTAAGATTAGGGTTAGAATTAGGATTAAGGTTAGGCATAAAGAAAAATAGTTGGTTAGTGTTAGGGTTGGGGTGGGATTAGGGTTGGGGTTGGGGTTAGGGTTGAAGTTGGGGTTGGGGTTAGGATTAGGGTTAGAATTAGGGTTAGGGTTAGGCATAAAGAAAAATAGTTGGTTAGGGTTAGGGCTAGGGTTAGGGGTGGGGTTAGGGTTAGGGTTAGGGTTGGGTTAGGGTTAGGGTTAGAGTTAGGTTTGGGGTTAGGGTTAGGATTAGGATTAGGGTTAGGCATAAAGAAAAAGTGTTGGTTAGGGCTAGAATTGGGGTGGGGTTAGGGTTGGGTTAGGGTTAGGGTTAGATTTAGGATTAGGGTTAGGCATAAAGCAAAATAGTTGGTTAGGGCTAGGGTTGGGGGTGGGGTTAGGGTTAAGATTAGGGTTAGAATTAGGATTAGGGTTAGGGTTAGGCATAAAGAAAAAGAGTTGGTTAGGGTTAGGGTTGGGGGGGTGAGGATTAGGGTTGGGGTTGTGGTTAGGGTTGGGGTTAGGTTTGGGGTTAAAATTAGGGTTAGGGTTAGGCATAAAGAAATAGTGTTGGTTAGGGTTAGGGCTAGGGGTGGGGTTAGGGTTAAGATTAGGGTTAGAATTAGGATTAGGGTTAGAATTAGGATTAGGGTTAGAATTAGGATTAGGGTTAGGGTTAGGCATAAAGAAAAGAGTTGGTTAGGGTTAGGGTTGGGGGGGTTAGGATTGGGGTTGTGGTTAGGGTTGGGGTTAGGTTTGGGGTTAAAATTAGTGTTAGGGTTAGGCATAAAGAAATAGTGTTGGTTAGGGTTAGGGCTAGGGTTGGGGGTGGGGTTAGGGTTGGGTTAGAGTTAGGGTTAGAGTTAGGTTTGGGGTTAGGGTTAGGGTTGGGGTTAGTTTTAAGATTAGGGTTAGAATTAGGATTAGGGGTAGGGTTAGGCATAAAGAAAAATAGTTGGTTAGGGTTAGGGCTAGGGTTAGGGTTAGGATTAGGGTTAGAATTAGGGTTAGGGTTATGCATAAAGAAAAATAGTTGGTTAGGGCTAGGGTTGGGGGTGGGGTTAGGATTAGGGTTGGGGTTAGGGTTAGGGTTGAGGTTGAGGTTGGGGTTGAGTTTAGGGTTAGGATTAGGGTTAGATTTAGGATTAAGGTTAGGCATAAAGAAAAAGAGTTGGTTACGGTTAGGGCTAGGGTTGGGGGTGGGGTTAGGGTTAGGATTAGGGTTAGGGTTAGGCATAAAGAAAAAGTGTTGGTTAGGGTTGGGGGTGGGGTTAGGGTTAGGGTTGGGTTAGGGTAAGGGTTAGAGTTGGGGTTGGGGTTAGGATTAGGGTTAGGTTTAGGATTAGGGTTAGGGCTAGCGTTAGAGGGTTAAGGTTAGGGTTGGGGTTGGGGTTAAGGTTGAGGTTGGGGTTGGGGTTAGGGTTAGGGTTAGGGTTAGGCATAAAGAAAAAGAGTTGGTTAGGGTTAGGGCTAGGGTTGGGGGTGGGGTTAGGGTTAGGGTTGGGTTAGGGTTAGGGTTAGAGTTAGGTTTGGGGTTAGGGTTAGGATTAGGATTAGGGTTAGGCATAAAGAAAAAGTGTTGGTTAGGGCTAGGGTTGGGGTGGGGTTAGGGTTGGGTTAGGGTTAGGGTTAGGTTTTGGGTTAGGGTTAGGATAAGATTTAGGATTAGGGTTAGGGTTGGGGGTGGGGTTAGGGTTAAGATTAGGGTTAGAATTAGAATTAGGGTTAGGGTTAGGCATAAAGAAAAAGAGTTGGTTAGGGTTGGGGGGTTAGGATTAGGGTTGGTGTTGGGGTTAGGGTTGGGGTTAGAATTAGGGTTAGGCATAAAGAAAAAGTGTTGGTTAGGGTTAGGGTTAGGCATAAAGAAAAATAGTTGATTAGGGCTAGGGTTGGGGGTGGAGTTAGGGTTGGGGTTAGGGTTAGGGTTGGGTTAGGTTTAGGGTTAGGGTTGGGGGTGGGGTTAGGGTTAGGGTTGGGTTAGGGTTAGGGTTAGAGTTAGGTTTGGGGTTAGGATTAGGGTTAGGCATAAAGAAAAAGTGTTGGTTAGGGCTAGGGTTGGGTTAGGGTTTGGGTTAGAGTTAGGTTTTGGGTTAGGGTTAGGGTTGGGGTAAGGGTTAGGATTAGATTTAGGATTAAGGTTCGGGTTAGGGTTAGGCATAATGAAAAATAGTTGGTTAGGGCTAGGGTTGGGGGTGGGGTTAGGGTTAAGATTAGGGTTAGAATTAGGGTTAGGGTTAGGCATAAAGAAAAAGAGTTGGCTAGGGTTAGGGTTGGGGGGGTTAGGATTAGGGTTGGGGTTAGGTTTGGGGTTAGAATTAGGGTTAGGGTTAGGCATAAAGAAAAAGTGTTGGTTAGGGTTAGGTCTAGGGTTGAGGGTGGGGTTAGGGTTTGGGTTAGAGTTAGGTTTGGGGTTAGGGTTAGGCATAAAGAAAAAGAGTTGGTTAGGGTTAGGGTTGGGGTTGGGGTTAGGGTTAGGATTAGGGTTAGAATTAGGATTAGGGTTGGGGTTAGGCATAAAGAAAAATAGTTGGTTAGGGTTAGGGCTAGGGTTGGGGGTGAGTTTAGGATTAGGGTTGGGGTTAGGGTTAGGGTTGAGGTTGGGGTTGGGGTTAGGGTTAAGATTAGGGTTAGATTTAGGATTAGGGTTAGGCATAAAGAAAAATAGTTGGTTACGGTTAGGGCTAGAGTTGGGGGTGGGTTTAGGGTAAGGGTTAGAATTAGGGTTAGGGTTAGGCATAAAGAAAACGTGTTGGTTAGGGTTATTTCTAGGGTTGGGGGTGGGGTTAGGATTAGGGTTGAGGTTGGGGTTGGGGTTATGATTAGGGTTAGAATTAGGGTTAGGGTTAGGCATAAAGAAAAAGAGTTGGTTAGGGTTAGGGCTAGGGTTGGGGGTGGGGTTAGGGTTAGGGTTAGAGTTGGGGTTAGGGTTGGGTTAGGGTTAGAGTTGGGGTTGGGGTTAGGATTAGGGTTAGGTTTAGGATTAGGGTTAGAGGGTTAAGGTTAAGGTTAGGGTTGGGGTTAGGGTTAGGTTTAGGATTAGGGTTAGGGTTAGGCATAAAGAAAAATAATTGGTTAGGGTTGGGGGTGGGGGTGGGGTTAGGATTAGGGTTGGGGTTGGGGTTAGGGTTGAGGTTGGGGTTGGGGTTAGGGTTAGCATTAGGGTTAAAATTAGGGTTAGGGTTAGGAATAAAGAAAAAGGGTTGGTTAGGGTTAGGGTTGGGGGTGGGGTTAGGATTAGGGTTAGGCATAAAGAAAGAGAGTTGGTTAGGGTTAGGGCTAGGGTTGGGGTTAGGGTTAGGATTAGGGTTAGAATTAGGGTTAGGGTTAGGCATAAAGAAAAAGAGTTGGTTAGGGTTAGGGGTGGGGGTGGGTTAGGGTTGGGTTAGGGATAGGGTTAGATTTAGGATTAGGGTTAGGCATAAAGAAAAAGAGTTGGTTGGGGGTGGGGTTAGGGTTAGGATTAGGGTTAGAATTAGGATTAGGGATAGGGTTAGGCATAAAGAAAAAGAGTTGGTTAGGGTTAGGGCTAGGGTTGGGGGTGGGGTTAGGATTAGGGTTGGGGTTAGGGTCAGGGTTGAGGTTGAGGTTGGGGTTAGGATTAGGGTTAGAATTAGGGTTAGGGTTAGGCATAAAGAAAAGAGTTGGTTAGGGTTAGGGCTAGGGTTGGGGGTGGGGTTAGGGTTAGGGTTGGGGTTAGGGTTGGGTTAGGGTTGGGGTTGGGGTTAGATTTGGGGTTAGAATTAAGGTTAGGGTTAGGCATAAAGAAAAAGTGTTGGTTAGGGTTAGGGCTAGGGTTGGGGGTGGGGTTAGGATTAGGGTTTGGGTTAGAGTTAGGTTTGGGGTTAGGGTTAGGCATAAAGAAAATGAGTTGGTTAGGGTTAGGGCTAGGGTTTGGGTTAGGGTTAGGATTAGGGTTAGAATTAGGATTAGGGTTAGGGTTAGGCATAAAGAAAAATAGTTGGTTAGGGCTAGGGTTGGGGGTGGGGTTAGGGTTAGGGTTGGGGTTAGGGTTGGGGTTGGGGTTAGATTTGGGGTTAGAATTAAGGTTAGGGTTAGGCATAAAGAAAAAGTGTTGGTTAGGGTTAGGGCTAGGGTTGGGGGTGGGGTTAGGATTAGGGTTTGGGTTAGAGTTAGGTTTGGGGTTAGGGTTAGGCATAAAGAAAATGAGTTGGTTAGGGTTAGGGCTAGGGTTTGGGTTAGGGTTAGGATTAGGGTTAGAATTAGGATTAGGGTTAGGGTTAGGCATAAAGAAAAATAGTTGGTTAGGGTTAGGGCTAGGGTTGGGGGTGGGGTTAGGATTAGGGTTGGGGTTACGGTTAGGGTTGAGGTTGAGGTTGGGGTTAGGGTTAGGATTAGGGTTAGATTTAGGATTAGGGTTAGGCATAAAGAAAAAGAGTTGGTTACGGTTAGGGCTAGGGTTGGGGGTGGGGTAAGGGTTAGAATTAGGATTAGGGTTAGAGTTAGGCATAAAGAAAAAGTGTTGGTTAGGGTTAGGGCTAGGGTTGGGGGTGGGGTTAGGATTAGGGTTGGGGTTAGGGTTAGGGTTGAGGTTGGGGTTAGGATTAGGGTTAGAATTAGGGTTAGGGTTAAGCATAAAGAAAAAGAGTTGGTTAGGGTTAGGGCTAGGGTTGGGGGTAGGGTTAGGGTTGGGGTTAGGGTTAGAGTTGGGGTTGGGGTTAGGATTAGGGTTAGGTTTAGGGTTAGGGTTAGAGGGTTAAGGTTAGGGTTGGGGTTAGGGTTAGGATTAGGATTAGGTTTAGGATTAGGGTTAGGGTTAGGCATAAATAAAAAGGGTTGGTTAAGGTTAGGGCTAGGGTTGGGGGTGGGGTTAGGATTAGGGTTAGGGTTAGGGTTGGGGTTAGGGTTAGGATTAGATTTAGGGTTAGGGTTAGGCATAAAGAAAAGGGTTGGTTAAGGCTAGGGCTGGGGGTGGGGTTAGGGTTAAGATTAGGGTTAGAATTAGGATTAGGCATAAAGAAAAAGAGTTGGTTCGGGTTAGGGGTGGGGTTAGGATTAGGGTTGGGGTTAGGGTTAGGGTTGAGGTTGGGGTTAGGGTTAGGGTTAGGGTTAAAATTAGGGTTAGGGTTAGGCATAAAGAAAAAGGGTTGGTTAGGGTTAGGGGTGGGGTTAGGGTTAGGGTTAGAGTTAAGTTTGGGGTTAGGGTTAGGGTTAGGGTTAGGATTAGGGTTAGAATTAGGGTTAGGGTTAGGCATAAAGAAAAAGAGTTGGTTAGGGTTAGGGTTGGGGGTGGAGTTAGGGTTAGGATTAGGGTTAGAATTAGGGTTAGGGTTAGGCATTAAGAAAAAGGTTTGGTTAGGGTTGGGGTGGGGGTGGGGGTGGGGTTAGGATTAGGGTTAGGGTTAGGGTTAGGCATAAACAAAGAGAGTTGGTTAGGGTTGGGGTTGGGGTTAGGGTTAGGTTTAGGATTAGGGTTAGGGGTAGGAATAAAGAAAAAGAGTTGGTTAGGGTTAGGGCTAGGGTTGGGGGTGGGGTTAGGATTAGGGTTAGGGTTAGGGTTAGGCATAAAGAAAGAGAGTTGGTTAGGGCTAGGGATTGGGGTGGGGCGATAGAAAAGAGTGAAAAAAAGAATAAGAAGGGTTAGGGTTAGGGTTAGGCATAAACAAAGAGAGTTGGTTAGGGTTAGGGTTGGGGTTAGGGTTAGGTTTAGGATTAGGGTTAGGGGTAGGAATAAAGAAAAAGTGTTGGTTAGGGTTAGGGCTAGGGTTGGGGGTGGGGCTAGGATTAGGGTTAGGGTTAGGGTTAGGCATAAAGAAAGAGAGTTGGTTAGGGCTAGGGATTGGGGTGGGGCGATAGAAAAGAGTGAAAAAAAGAATAAGAAGGGTGTGCACGGTCCGTCTATGGCCCAGCGGGCTCGCACTCGCGCCTCGTTGAGCCCCCCTGGATGCGTGGTCCCCAGTTTGGTTATCCAGAGGGGTTAGGTTTAGAGTTGGGGTTGGGGTTGGGGTTAGGGTTAGGGGGAGGAGGTAGGGGGTAAAATGCACGGTCCGTCTAAGGTTAGGGTTGAGGTTGGGGTTGGGGTTATGGTTAGGATTAGGGTTTGGGTTAGGGTTAGGTTTAGAGGGTTAGGGTTAGAATTAGGATTAGGGTTAGGGTTAGGCATAAAGAAAACGTTTTGGTTAGGGCTAGGGGTGGGGTTAGGGTTGGGTTAGGATTAGAGTTAGGGTTAGGATTAGGGTTAGGCATAAAGAAAAAGCGTTGGTTAGGGTTAGGGCTAGGGTTGGGGGTGGGGTTAGGATTAGGGTTAGGGTTAGGGTTGGAGTTAGGGTTAGGATTAGATTTAGGATTAGGGTTAGGGTTAGGTATAAAGAAAAAGAGTTGGTTAGGGCTAGGGTTGGGGTGGGGTTAGGGTTAAGATTAGGGTTAGAATTAGGATTAGGGTTAGGGTTAGGCATAAAGAAAAAGAGTTGGTCAGGGTTAGGGTTGGGGGTGGGGTTAGGATTAGGGTTGGGGTTAGGGTTGAGGTTGGGGTTGGGGTTAGGGTTAGGATTAGGGTTAGATCTAGGGTTAGGGTTAGGCATAAAGAAAAAGAGTTGGTTAGGGTTAGGGCTAGGGTTGGGGGTGGGGTTAGGGTTAGGGTTGGGTTAGGGTTAGATTTAGGATTAGGGTTAGGCATAAAGAAAAATAGTTGGTTAGGGTTGGGGCTAGGGTTGGGGGTGGGGTTAGGATTAGGGTTAGGGTTAGGGTCAGTGTTGAGGTTGGGGTTAGGGTTAGGATTAGGGTTAGAATTAGGGTTAGGGTTAGGCATAAAGAAAAAGAGTTGTTTAGGGTTAGGGCTAGGGTTGGGGGTGGGGTTAGGGTTGGGGTTAGGATTAGGGTTAGAATTAGGATTAGGGTTAGGGTTAGGCATAAAGAAAAATAGTTGGTTAGGGCTAGGGTTGGGGGTGGGGTTAGGATTAGGGTTAGGGTTAGGGTCAGTGTTGAGGTTGGGGTTAGAGTTAGGATTAGGGTTAGAATTAGGGTTAGGGTTAGGCATAAAGAAAAAGTGTTGTTTAGGGTTAGGGCTAGGGTTGGAGGTGGGGTTAGGGTTAGGGTTGGGGTTAGGGTTAGGGTTGGGTTAGTGTTAGGGTTAGAGTTAAGTTTGGGGTTAGGGTTAGGGTTGGGGTTAGGTTTAGGATTAGGGTTAGAATTAGGATTAGGGTTAGGGTTAGGCATAAAGAAAAAGATATGGTTAGGGTTAGGGCTAGGGTTGGGGGTGGGGTTAGGATTAGGGTTGGGTTTGGTTAGGGTTAGGGTTAGAGTTAAGTTTGGGATTGGGGTTAGGGTTAAGATTAAGGTTAGGGTTAGGGTTAGGCATAAAGAAAAAGAGTTGGTTAGGGCTAGGGTTGGGGGTGGGGTTAGGATTAGGGTTGGGGTTAGGGTTGAGGTTGGGGTTGGGGTTAGGGTTAGGATTAGGGTTAGATCTAGGGTTAGGGTTAGGCATAAAGAAAAAGAGTTGGTTAGGGTTAGGGCTAGGGTTGGGGGTGGGGTTAGGATTGGGTTAGGGTTAGGGTTAGATTTAGGATTAAGGTTAGGCATAAAGAAAAATAGTTGGTTAGGGTTGGGGCTAGGGTTGGGGGTGGGGTTAGGATTAGGGTTAGGGTCAGTGTTGAGGTTGGGGTTAGGGTTAGGATTAGGGTTAGAATTAGGGTTAGGGTTAGGCATAAAGAAAAAGGGTTGTTTAGGGTTAGGGCTAGGGTTGGGGGTGGGGTTAGGGTTGGGGTTAGGATTAGGGTTAGAATTAGGATTAGGGTTAGGGTTAGGGTTAGACATAAAGAAAAAGAGTTGGTTAGGGCTAGGGTTGGGGGTGGGGTTAGGGTTAGGGTTAGGGTCAGTGTTGAGGTTGGGGTTAGGGTTAGGATTAGGGTTAGAATTAGGGTTAGGGTTAGGCATAAAGAAAAAGTGTTGTTTAGGGTTAGGGCTAGGGTTGGGGTTAGGGTTAGGGTTGGGGTTAGGGTTAGGGTTGGGTTTGGGTTAGTGTTAGGGTTAGAGTTAAGTTTGGGGTTAGGGTTGGGGTTAGGTTTAGGATTAGGGTTAGAATTAGGATTAGGGTTAGGCATAAAGAAAAAGATATGGTTAGGGTTAGGGCTAGGGTTGGGGGTGGGGTTAGGATTAGGGTTGGGTTTGGTTAGGGTTAGGGTTAGAGTTAAGTTTGGGATTGGGGTTAGGGTTAGGGTTAAGATTAGGGTTAGGGTTAGGCATAAAGAAAAAGAGTTGGTTAGGGCTAGGGTTGGGGGTGGGGTTAGGATTAGGGTTGGGTTTGGTTAGGGTTAGGGATAGAGTTAAGTTTGGGGTTGGGGTTAGGGTTAAGAT
Source organism: Nerophis lumbriciformis (assembly GCF_033978685.3). Classification (NCBI taxonomy): domain Eukaryota; kingdom Metazoa; phylum Chordata; class Actinopteri; order Syngnathiformes; family Syngnathidae; genus Nerophis; species Nerophis lumbriciformis. The sequence continues at coordinate 6,905,649 of NC_084550.2, forward strand.
TAGGGTTAGGGTTAGGCATAAAGAAAAAGGGTTGGTTTGGGTTAGGGCTAGGGTTGGGGGTGGGGTTAGGATTAGGGTTAGTGTTAGGGTTAGGCATAAACAAAGAGAGTTGGTTAGGGCTAGGGATTGGGGTGGGGGGTTAGGGTTGGGGTTGGGTTTGGGGTTGGGGTTAGGGTTAGGATTAGGTTTAGGATTAGGGTTAGGGTTAGGCATAAAGAAAAATAGTTGGTTAGGGTTAGGGCAAGGGTTGGGGGTGGGGTTAGGGTTGGGTTTGGTTAGGGTTAGGGTTAGAGTTAAGTTTGGGATTGGGGTTAGGGTTAGGGTTAAGATTAAGGTTAGGGTTAGGGTTAGGCATAAAGAAAAAGAGTTGGTTAGGGCTAGGGTTGGGGGTGGGGTTAGGATTAGGGTTGGGGTTAGGGTTGAGGTTGGGGTTGGGGTTAGGGTTAGGATTAGGGTTAGATCTAGGGTTAGGGTTAGGCATAAAGAAAAAGAGTTGGTTAGGGTTAGGGCTAGGGTTGGGGGTGGGGTTAGGATTGGGTTAGGGTTAGGGTTAGATTTAGGATTAGGGTTAGGCATAAAGAAAAATAGTTGGTTAGGGTTGGGGCTAGGGTTGGGGGTGGGGTTAGGATTAGGGTTAGGGTCAGTGTTGAGGTTGGGGTTAGGGTTAGGATTAGGGTTAGAATTAGGGTTAGGGTTAGGCATAAAGAAAAAGGGTTGTTTAGGGTTAGGGCTAGGGTTGGGGGTGGGGTTGGGGTTAGGATTAGGGTTAGAATTAGGATTAGGGTTAGGGTTAGACATAAAGAAAAAGAGTTGGTTAGGGCTAGGGTTGGGGGTGGGGTTAGGATTAGGGTTAGGGTTAGGGTCAGTGTTGAGGTTGGGGTTAGGGTTAGGATTAGGGTTAGAATTAGGGTTAGGGTTAGGCATAAAGAAAAAGTGTTGTTTAGGGTTAGGGCTAGGGTTGGGGGTGGGGTTAGGGTTGGGGTTAGGGTTAGGGTTGGGTTTGGGTTAGTGTTAGGGTTAGAGTTAAGTTTGGGGTTAGGGTTAGGGTTAGGGTTGGGGTTAGGTTTAGGATTAGGGTTAGAATTAGGATTAGGGTTAGGGTTAGGCATAAAGAAAAAGATATGGTTAGGGTTAGGGCTAGGGTTGGGGGTGGGGTTAGGATTAGGGTTGGGTTTGGTTAGGGTTAGGGTTAGAGTTAAGTTTGGGATTGGGGTTAGGGTTAGGGTTAAGATTAGGGTTAGGGTTAGGGTTAGGCATAAAGAAAAAGAGTTGGTTAGGGCTAGGGTTGGGGGTGGGGTTAGGATTAGGGTTGGGTTTGGTTAGGGTTAGGGATAGAGTTAAGTTTGGGGTTGGGGTTAGGGTTAAGATTAGGGTTAGGGTTAGGCATAAAGAAAAAGGGTTGGTTTGGGTTAGGGCTAGGGTTGGGGGTGGGGTTAGGATTAGGGTTAGGGTTAGGCATAAACAAAGAGAGTTGGTTAGGGCTAGGGATTGGGATGGGGGGTTAGGGTTGGGGTTGGGTTGGGGTTAGGGTTAGGATTAGGTTTAGGATTAGGGTTAGGGTTAGGCATAAAGAAAAATAGTTGGTTAGGGTTAGGGCAAGGGTTGGGGGTGGGGTTAAGATTAGGGCTAGGGTTAGGGTTAGGCATAAAGAAAGAGAGTTGGTTAGGGCTAGGGATTGGGGTGGGGCGATAGAAAAGAGTGAAAAAAAGAATAAGAAGGGTGTGCACGGTCCCTCTATGGCCCAGCGGGCTCGCACTCACGCCTCGTTGAGGCCCCCTGGATGTGTGGTCCCCAGTTTGGTTATCCAGAGGGGTTAGGTTTAGAGTTGGGGTTAGGGTTAGGGTTGGGGTTAGGGTTAGGGGAAGGGGGTAGGGGGTAAAATGCACGGTCCGTCTAAGGTTAGGGTTGAGGTTGGGGTTGGGGTTATGGTTAGGATTAGGGTTTGGGGGAGGGGGGGTTGTGCACTGTCCGCCTACAACCCGTCAAGGTGACGCCCACGCCAAACGCAGAACCCCCGAGGACCCCGAACGAAAAAATTCCAAATTGATGTTGATTGTCGTGTCAAACACATGAAAAAATTGGTGACAACAATTGTGGTTAGGGTTAGGGAGTTAGGTTTAAAGTTAGGGTTAGGGTTAGGGGAAGGGGATAGGGGGTAAAATGCACGGTCCATCTAGGGTTAGGGTTAGGGTTAGGCTTTCTGACAGTCGCTTCAAAAAAAAAAAGAAGGTGAAATAACTGAAAACATGTTTTATATTCTAGTTTCTTCAAAATAGCCACCCTTTACACTGATTGCCATTTTGAACACTCTTGGCATTCTCTGGATGAGCTTCAAGAGGCAGTCACCTGAAATGTGTTTCACTTCACAGGTGTGCTTGACTATTTTGAAGAAACTAGAATATAACTGTGGAGGGGGGTGTGGTCTGCGGGCCTGCCGTGGAGCGGGGTGTGTAAGGACCAGCCTCGAAGTCAGCGGCAGGGGAGTAGATTACCCAGCTGGGGCTTGTTATCTAATCACCTGTCGCCCTTAATAGCAGCAGCCGGGACGAGAGACGTTGTTGGAGTTGAAGCCAGAGAGAGACACACGCCCGGAGACGAACACATATTGCTGGAAAGCAAGCCACTCCCGGGTGTTTATGAAAAATAAAAGACTTGATTCACACTGTACACCGTGCTCCCGAAGATCTGTCGGCCAGGAGAACCCACACAAGAGGGAAACCTCCACAATAACACATGTTTTCAGTTATTTCCCCTTTTTTTGTTAAGTACATAACTCCACATGTGTTCATGCATAGTTTTGATGCCTTCAGTGACAATCTACAATAAAGAAAACACATTGAATGAGAAGGTGTGTCCAAACGTTAGGCCTGTACTGTATATACATCATATTGATGTAAATACATCATATCAATGGGACTACATAATATTACTGTACTTACAGTACGTCATCAATGTAACTACAGAATATATCATGTAACTACATCATTTTACTGTACTTACAGTACATCACATCAATGTATACAACATCATATAAATAAACTGCAACAAAAAACAGTGCAATTAACAGTGCAATACATTTTAAAGGTGCAATATACACATCACATCTTTCATATAATTGACATTATTACCGTTTTTCTTCATTTTTAAATTTTTTTTCATAACATGGTCACTACTAACTATTTTATTTTGTTATATTCTTATTGTTACCGTTGTATTTTTTATTCTTATTGTTACTTTTTATTTTTATTCTTTTTGTTATATTTTCCATTTTATTTCCATCTATACTTCCATTATTAACTTTTTTAAATTATTATTATTATATATTATCTTAATTCTGTACACTGCTGCTGGAATTTTAATTTTCCCGAGGGAACTCTCCTGAAGGAATCAATACAGTACTATCTATCTATCTATCTATCTATCTATCTATCTATCTATCTATCTATCTATCTATCTATCTTGTGGGCTCTGTACCGAGGATGTCGTTGGGGCTTGTGCAGCCCTATGAGACACTTGTGATTTAGGGCTATATAAATAAACATTGATCTATCTATCTATCTATCTATCCATCTATCTATCTATCTATCTATCTATCTATCTATCTATCTATCTATCTATCTATCTATCTATCTATCTATCTATCTATCTATCTATCTATCTATCTATTTTTGTGTCGACCAGTTCTTCCTCCCAGGGAATCTAAATTACTGGTCAATCCCAAGTTCTTTCGATGACATATATGCTGAGTAAGAAGGACCACCAAGACAGAATAGGAATATTATGAAGTTTTTCTGAAATTTCAGGAGATCAGCTTAACCAATACATTCATATCGGCTACTCTAGTTGATCTGACATTCAAACGGAAGAGCCAACTCCTTACACACAAAGAAAGCCCCCACCTCTCCCTTTCGCAACACTGAATAGGAAAGACGTCGGGGTTGTATTCACATTCCAATGGTTAAGACACTAAACAGACCTCTGAAGACAAAGAGAAACTGGTAGAATATACAAAGGAAACGCTGATCCAAACATGGCTATGAATAGAGAAAGAACTCTTAAACATATATGCATTCTCCACAATATCTATCCATCTATCTATCTATCTATCTATCTATCTATCTATCTGTATATATATATATCAATGTAAGTACAGTACATCATATCAATGTAACGACATCATGCTAATGTAACTACAGTACATCATATCACCCCGCTGCCTTGTGGGTTAGTCTGAGAAGACAAAAGGCTAGGGGAGCACACCCTGAGAGAAAAGTAAGTGCTGGTAGGCTCACCATAGGCGGTCCTCCGACAGTGAGGAGGTGCCGGTCGTCCTGGGTTTCCCCTTGCCGTCGGATACAGCTCCCCACGGCGAAGAAGTGACGTCGGAGTCTGCGCGTCTCCCTCGTCGAAAAAGACCTCAACGGTGGAGTGGGCGGATAGTCGTTGCATAAAAGCTCCACAACGGCGAAAGAAGGCTGCAGCAAAGTTAAAAGTTAAAGTTAAAGTACCAATGATTGTCACGCACACACTAAGTGTGGCAAAATGATTCTCTGCATTTGACCCATCACCCTTGATCACCCCCTGAGAGGTGAGGGGAGCAGTGAGCAGCAGTGGTGTGATTTTTGTCATTTTTGGTGATTTAACCCCCAATTCCAACCCTTGATGCTGAGTGCCAAGCAGGGAGGTAATGGGTCCCATTTTTATAGTCTTTGGTATGACTCGGCCGGGGTTTGAACTCACAACCTACCGATCTCAAGGCGGACACTCTAACCACTAAGCCACTGAGTAGGTTGGCGGCCAAAAATGGGCCCCCCAATTGTCTTGGTCTCCATGCCATTGGACCCTGGCCTTCTCTTTGCCAAGGACAGTGTGGTGGCTGTCTGTGCACCAGTCTACCCACTTTAAAGGATTCCACGCATGTCAGGACGTGGACTATGATGACGCAAATTACTGCGTGGATTGTTTTCCCGTGGTGCAAATCGACTTGACTGGACAAGGCTTGCAGGTAAAGACATGTTTAATCTACGGCTGGAACAACTAATCAATTAAATCGATTAAAATCGATTATAAAAATATTTGGCGATTAATTTAGTCATCGATTCGTTGGATCTATGCTATGCGTATGCGCAGAGGCAAATTGTTTTATTTTTAATTTTAAATTATTTTTTTATAAACCTTTATTTATAAACTGCAACATGTACAAACAGCTGAGAAACAATAATCAAAATAAGTATGGTGCCAATATGCTGTTTTTTTTTCTTCAATAAAATACTGAAAAGGATAGAAATGTAGTTTGTCTCTTTTATCCGATTATTAATCGATTAATCAAAGTAATAATCGACAGATTATCAAATTAATCGTTAGTTGCAGCCCTAGTTTAATCTATTACCATAAAAAGGTACAAACGAAAAGCGCGCACAAGGCGGAGAACAAACTTGGCTAAGAAAACAAAAACTAGCACAAAGGCAGAACTATGGACATAAAAACGAAAACACTTACTGTGACATGAAAATAGACAAACTCACTTGGCAAGGCATGGAACTATGGCATGGAACGTGTAATCATAGGAATAACAGGGGCAATGTCGCCAGGACGACCAACAGAAAATGACAGGCTTAAATAGTCATGTGGTGATTGAAAACAGGTGCATGAGTCCAACACGTGAAACAGGCGAAAACTAATGGGTCGGCATGGTAACTGAAACAATGGAGCGTAAACAATACAATCTTGTCGATTGTATTGTACCATATGTCCCGGCAAGAAATCTGCGTTCAAAGAACTCCGGCTTATTAGTGATTCCCAGAGCCCAAAAAAAGTCTGCGGGCTATAGAGCGTTTTCTATTGGGGCTCCAGTACTATGGAATGCCCTCCCGGTAACAATTAGAAATGCTACCTCAGTAGAAGCATTTAAGTCCCATCTTAAAACTCATTTGTATACTCTAGCCTTTAAATAGCCCCCCTTTTAGACCAGTTGATCTGCCGTTTCTTTTCTTTTCTCCTCTGCTCCCCTCTTCCTGTGGAGGGGGTGGGGGGCACAGGTCCGGTGGCCATGGATGAAGTGCTGGCTGTCCAGAGTCGGGACCCGGGGTGGGCTGCTCGCCTGTGCATCGGCTGGGAACATCTCTGCGCTGCTGACCCGTCTCCGCTCGGGATGGTGTCCTGCTGGCCTCACTATGGACTGGACTCTTACTATTATGTTGGATCCACTATGGACTGGACTCTCACAATATTATGTCAGACCCACTCGACATCCATTGCATTCGGTCTCCTCTAGAGGGAGGGGGGGGGGGGTTACCCACACATGCGGTCCTCTCCAAGGTTTCTCATAGTCATTCACATCGACGTCCCACTTGGGGTGAGTTTTTCCTTGCCCTTATGTGGGCTTTGTACCGAGGATGTCGTTGTGGCTTGTGCAGCCCTTTGAGACACTTGTGATTTAGGGCTATATAAATAAACATTGATTGATTGATTGAAACAGACACTAAAAAGAGTCCAAAAACCAAACAGAACATAGCAAAACAAAACATGATCAAAAGACATGACAGAGTCCCCCCTTAAGGACAGATCCCAGATGTGCAAAAAAAACAATGATCAAGAGTCATGGGAGGGCGGGAGGGGGACTTGGTGGTGGGTCGCCTGACCAAGTGGCCCCGAATCCACCGGGTCACCCACATATGTGGTCCTCTCCAAGGTTTCTCATAGTCATTCTCATCGACGTCCCACTGGGTTGTGAGTTTTTCCTTGCCCTTATGTGGGCTCTGAACCGCAGATGTTGTTGTGGTTTGTGCAGCCCTTTGAGACACTTGTGATTGAGGGCTATATAAATAAACATTGATTGAACGACATCATCTTGTAGGAGAATTAGCTCCCAAGCTGGATGGCCAAGCATCTTTTAGTCTTGTAGCGCAGCAACGTTCCACCAGCAGTTCTTTGACAAGATCATGGATTTTGCCCATGCAGCGGCTTGACACTGACCCGGATCAGCCTGGCTCGGCATTGATCCCGAGGCACCCTGCTGCTGGCTCGGCGTTTCTTAACGAGCCGCTCAGCAGAGGATGCTTCCCCCCCATCTTGTCAAGCTTTTATGGTGTTTTCGCCACTTTTGGACCCTATTGTCTTTGACGTCTCCACAGTTCTCAGAGTCCACTGTGGGTTTTTTTCCTCCTTTTGAATCAAATTAAAAAGCAGCTCAAAAAAAAGGGACGGTTTCCATGGAGGAAGTAGGAGAAATGCAGCATGGAGATGTGTGTCGCATGCAATAAGCTCACATTGTGCTTGTAGCCACTTGAGTCATCATGCAGGCATGCTGTGTGCTTGTGTGTGTGTGTGTGTGTGTGTGTGTGTGTGTGTGTGTGTGTGTGTGTGTGTGTGTGTGTGTGTGTGTGTGTGTGTGTGTGTGTGTGTGTGTGTGTGTGTGTGTGTGTGCAAAGCATACACACAATCACATTAGCATCATCCGCTACATGACAGCTACGCATTTCAGTGCAAATGAAAGACTGAAAAGGAGGCAAAATGGTGTTTTTTTTCTCCTTTCACTGAGTCACACGCGTTCACCGGGGGATGAATTCAGCATGGATCAAACCCAGGCCTGGGCAATTATTTTGACTCAGGGGCCACATTTAGAGAAAAAAAATGTGTCTGGGGGCCGGTATATCTATTTTTAGGACCACTAATACAAAACCTCACAATAATGTCTGAGGGCGCAGCGATACTTAGTTCCACGGCCCCGGAGAACGGCGAGGTCCGGGCGGGGGACGCTGTAAAGCGTGCGGCGGGAAACACGGACACGCCCCGAAGGACGCGCCGGGGCCCCCGACTCGTGCACCACCTTCGTCCCGAGCCTTTCCAAGCCGACCTAGAGCCGGTCCTGGCACACCCCGCTTTGCTGCAGGTTTGCAGGCCACGCCCCCTCACATATTTATATATAATAAAATAAATACTTGAATTTCAGTGAATTACAGCCATACTTGCCAACCCTCCCGGATTTTCCGGGAGACTCCCGAAATTCAGCGCCACTCCCGAAAACCTCCCGGGACAAATTTTCTCCCGAAAATCTCCCGAAATTCAGGAGGACTCAGGTCCTCCACAATATAAAAAAGCGTACTTGCCCAATCACGTTATAACTCTAGAATGATGGAGGGCGAGTTCTTGGTTTCTTATGTGGGTTTATTGTTAGGCACTTTCATTAACGTCCTCCCAGCGTGGCAACAACACACAACAACAGCAGTCACTTTTTTGTCTACCGTAAAGCAGTTCGTCTGCCGTAAACAGCAATGTTGTGACACTCTTAAACAGGACAATACTGCCATCTAGTGCATTTGATGAAAGCACTTTTGTGCGTGCTGTTATGATCCGCTGCCCGGATCATATTTCTGTTTGGGTTTTCTGTTAGTCTTGGACTCATTTTGTTCCTGTCTGTGCACCTTTGAGTTGGTTACCATAGTTACTTATTAATTCCACCTGCCGCTTGTGTTTCTGACGCGCACCTGTTGTAATCACAGACGCTATTTAAGCCCACCTTTGTTCATCACTCGTTCTGCTTTCTTTGTTTTTGCATCACGCGACTGCCACGTAAGTTTGTTCTTGTTTCCTAGACTCAGCTAAGTTTCATAGTTTGTGCTAAGTGTTAGCCTTAGCTTCCAGTGCGTTCGGCACCTCGTCCTGTCGGTTTGTTTTCTGTTTTGTACCAGTTTTGTGTTATTTTTATTATTAAATCAAGTTATTACCTGCAAGTCCTGTCCGGATTCGTCCCTTGCATCTTGGGAGAACAAAACCCCGCATCACCATGCGTACCGTTCGTGACAGAAAGAAAGCAGCACATCGTTCTTTCGCATCGGACAGCAAGGAGGCTTCACCTCGCCGTCAGGACGCGCCACTCCCGAAGACTCCTCTTCCGGACAACAGCACGCCAAGAGCAGCACAGTCTTTCCCTCTGATGTTTGGAAAGTCCATTGAAGTATGTGCCAAACAATTTTCCAACTGGGCTGTGAGCCAGAGGGAGACCCGCGCTGTTGACATTACACCGCTGCCTAGTGATGACGTCATCTCGCCCACTAGGGATGATGTCAGAGACCAAGAATTGTTTTTTGATTCTGTTTACTCCCTCTGTCAGCCCCCCACTAAGGACTTTATTTCTAGAATTAATCCTTATGAGAAATTTTTTTTTAAATTTAGATTTTTTCAGTGTCAGTCTCCTGTTTTTCAAGCCCCGCCTCCAGTAACTTTGGCTTTGCCCCCAGTGACCAATGCTCCCAGAAATGGACTTTTTGGACAATTGAGAGGGGAGGAGTCTACCCCCCTCCACTCACCCCTAAAGAAGATGCCAGACCACAGGGAGCGCGTCTGGTATCCGCTCCTTGAGGGGGGGGCTGGGGCCGGGAGCTGTGCTGGTGGGGTGACTCGGATGCGCCCAACCAGGCAGCAACCTCCAGCCCGTCCACCACCACCAGTCCGTCGGCATGTCAAGCCGCAACCCCCAGCTAGACCGCCTCCGCCATGCTCATGGCTAACCTCAGCCCGGGTGGTCCTGCAGACGCCACCATCATCTCCGGTGGGCTTGCAGACGCCACCATCATCTCCGGTGGGCTTGCAGACGCCACCATCATCTCCGGTGGGCTTGCAGACGCCACCATCATCTCCGGTGGGCTTGCAGACGCCACCATCTCCTCCGGTGGGCTTGCAGACGCCACCATCTCCAGTTCCTGTTCCTCGGCTAGCAACTGCTCCTGCTTCCACGGCGGCGACGTCTGCTCCTCCTGCTTCCACGGCGGCGACGTCTGCTCCTCCTGCTTCCACGGCGGCGACGTCTGCTCCTCCTGCTTCCACGGCGGCGACGTCAGCTCCTCCTGCTTCCACGGCGGCGACGTCTGCTCCTCCTGCTTCCACGGCGGCGACGACTGCTCCTCCTGCTTCCACGGCGGCGACGTCGACTCCTGCTGCGGCCTCGCCTACCTCGATGACGATGCCTGCCGCTTCCACGCCGACGTCTGCTCCTTCCTCGTCGCCAGCGTTGTTGCCTCCACGACCTCGGGCTGACCAACTGCGCAAACAGCCATCAGACACCGGCATGCAGCCCTCTCAGGGGTTAATTCTTGTACGCCCACGAATTGGGCGTAAGACTCAAAGACTGCTGAAGTTCTGGCGTCACTCCCGCCCACCTCGTCAGCCACGAATGTGGCCTTTCCGTGGTCGTCCGCCTCGCCTGCGGCAGCGCCGCCCACCTCGTCAGCCACGAATGTGGCCTTTCCGTGGTCGTCCGCCTCGCCTGCGGCAGCGGCGTTCCATTCGCCGCCGCCACCTGACTCGTCCCCGGTGGATTCGGGGACACGTGGCCTGGCAACCCTCCGCCAAGACCTCCCTCTGCCCTCCCTTGGCTCTTGAACTGTTGTGTAGTTGGTGGGTTTTAGTTTTTCCAGGGGACATCTGGAATCTGTCCCTTAAGGGGGGGGTACTGTTATGATCCGCTGCCCGGATCATATTTCTGTTTGGGTTTTCTGTTAGTCTTGGACTCATTTTGTTCCTGTCTGTGCACCTTTGAGTTGGTTACCATAGTTACTTATTAATTCCACCTGCCGCTTGTGTTTCTGACGCGCACCTGTTGTAATCACAGACGCTATTTAAGCCCACCTTTGTTCATCACTCGTTCTGCTTTCTTTGTTTTTGCATCACGCGACTGCCACGTAAGTTTGTTCTTGTTTCCTAGACTCAGCTAAGTTTCATAGTTTGTGCTAAGTGTTAGCCTTAGCTTCCAGTGCGTTCGGCACCTCGTCCTGTCGGTTTGTTTTCTGTTTTGTACCAGTTTTGTGTTATTTTTATTATTAAATCAAGTTATTACCTGCAAGTCCTGTCCGGATTCGTCCCTTGCATCTTGGGAGAACAAAACCCCGCATCACCATGCGTACCGTTCGTGACACGTGCCACACAGCAATGCATCATCAGAGAGGGTGTTCAGCATGGTTCGAAAAATAGTGACAGAGAATAGAACAAGGATGGACAATTCAACCCTTAACTCAACAATGAGTAGATGAGTGTTATGTGTGTGTATATGTGGAAATAAATGAACACTGAAATTCAAGTATTTATTTTTTATATATATATATATATATATATATATATATATATTATTGCTAGAATTAACTGAACGTCAAGTATTTCTTATATATATATATATATATATATATATATATATATATATATATGAAATACTTGACTTGGTGAATTCTAGCTGTAAATATACTCCTCCCTTTTTAGCCACGCCCCCAACCACGCCCCCGTCCCACCCCGACCACGCCCACCCCCTCCCCCCACCTCCCAAAATCGAAGGTCTCAAGGTTGGCAAGTATGGGGCGGGGGACGCTGTAAAGCGTGCGGCGGGAAACACGGACACGCCCCGAAGGACGCGCCGGGCCCCCGACTCGTGCACCACCTTCGTCCCGAGCCTTTCCAAGCCGACGTAGATCCGGTCCTGGCACACCCCGCTTTGCTGCAGGTTTGCAGGCCACGCCCCCTCACATATTTATATATAATAAAATAACTCCTTGGATTTCAGTGAATTACAGCGTACCTTTTGGCGCAGTGAAAGAGTGGCCGTGCGCGACCCGAGGGTCCCTGGTTCAATCCCCACCTAGTACCAACCTCGTCATGTCCGTTGTGTCCTGAGCAAGACACTTCACCCTTGCTCCTGATGGGTGCTGGTTAGCGCCTTGCATGGCAGCTCCCTCCATCAGTGTGTGAATGTGTGTGTGAATGGGTAAATGTGGAAGTAGTGTCAAAGCGCTTTGAGTACCTTGAAGGTAGAAAAGCGCTATACAAGTACAACCCATTTATCATTTATCATTTATTTTGAATACCTCCTTAATTCTGAGGTCTCAAGGTTGGCAAGTATGGTCTAACCCTGCGAATCAAAGCATACTTTTTTTTTTCTCTCCCATGTGTCCAAGACTCCCGGTCATCTCTCTGCAGACTACAAAAGTAGACGCTACACATTGGACAAAGTGGAATTAACGACACACAACTAAAAATGTCCACCAACAAACAAATGTATTTCAGCATGTCTCTGTTGTCTGATTTGTTGCTGCCTCTGTGTACTTTTGTTGTCATGCGGTGGCAACAAAGTGTGACGAGTTGATTGCGGTAATCTGGGGAAGATTGGTGGAGCCAATAAAGGATGAAGCACATGTCACATGTCAGTGACACGACGTATGATGCAACACTAGGATTGACATGGCAAACTCCCAAATGCTAATTCACTGCTAATTTGTCCACTTTTTTGTATATCTATCGCAAACGCTCTAATTAGCGATCACGGGGCGTTGGTTGGAATCATACAATAACGCAAGTGCTATTTCCTAAGTGTGAACATTTATTACAGTACTACCTTAGTTTTGTACGATCCACCAAAATGTTGCCCAGTTTTCTTATACCGTTTTGGTTATCATTCGGCCAAATTTTGCACGTAACCCATACTTGCCAATCCTCCCGAATTTTCACAATTTTCAGCGCCTCTCCCGAAAAGCTCCCGGGACAAATATTCTCCCGAAAATCTCCCGATTTTCAGCCGGAGCTGGGAGCCACGCCCCCTCCATCTCCATGCGGACCTGAGTGAGGACAGCCTTTTTTCATGACGGGAGAACAACAGGGTGACAAGAACTAAATCATCCAGACTAGAGATAAATTGTATTAATTAAATATATTTATTAATTAAAAAAAAAAAAAAAAAACTAAATACATTTTTACTATATTTTGCTAAAAACATCAAAATTAATTGTATTTTTATTTGTATTTTTTCGTGACTCCTTATTACATCCAGCCATAGAATTATACATTAAAATAAACATATTTCAAATAATTCATTTTAAATTATCATAATAATTAATTTAAAATGACCATATTTAATTATTAAAATAATTGCTTGTTTATCAACAACTTTAGCATTTTATTCATTACATTTTGAAACTCTCAGAAGCCAAGTTATGTTATATTCCTTAATATTTATTTATGCAAGTTTGAAGTATTAATTATCTAAACACAGCTTTGTTTGCATATTTTCAGGATATATATATATATATATATATATATATATATGAAATACTTGACTTGGTGAATTCTAGCTGTCAATATACTCCTCCCCTCTTAACCACGCCCCCAACCACGCCCCGCCCCACCCCCCACCACGCCCCCACCCCCCACCTTCCGAAATCGGAGGTCTCAAGGTTGGCAAGTATGACGTAACCAGTGTTGGTGACTCAGTCGCTGTTATGTTTTATCTAGTGCAACATGTTGAAAGAGCCATATTGGACCGATAATACAAAAAACAAACCTGTTTGGAGCCACAAAAAGTTAAAAGCCTTAATGTCAGAAAAATTGTATGTAAATTATCAAAAAACGTTCCGTTCTCTTAGTTCCCAATGAACAGACAAGAGGCTGTATTTGTTGCACCAAGCAAAGGCTTGGAAAATTCCATTGTGTACTGTGTAGAGATGTGCGGTTTGCAGACACAACCGCGGAGTCCGCGAATTATCCGCGGGTCGGGCGGTTGAAATAAAAATAAAAATTTGATTTTATCCGCGGGTCGGGTCGGGCGGTTGAAATAAAAAAAAAAAAAGATTTTAAATAGATTCAGGCGGGTGGCAGTTAAACCAATTCGGAAATATATATACATAGTTAAATGTTGTTACCCACATACGAAAAACGAGCAGGCACCTGCTGCATATGCCACAACAGAAGAAGAAAAAAAAAAGAGATGGACACTTTTACGGAGCGGAGAAGGGACGCCTCGCCGGGGTCCGGGACCGAGGCCCCTTCCCCCGAGAGGGCCCCACCGGGAGCCGTAGCTGAGGCGATCCGCGAGAAGGGCCCGACGCACGTCCAGGGTCACCACCGCGCCCACCGCACCGACACCCCGCCTCGTCCGCCTTCGCCGCGGCCGGCGTCACGCGCAGCAGGTAAGCAGCTTACCTGCCCGCCACCCCCGTGGCCGGGGGCTCGTAACAGGGGTCACTCCGCGCGCTCCGCCCGCGCAGCTTATCTGCCCGCCACCCCCGTTGCCGGGGGCGCGTAACAGGGGTCACTCCGCGCGCAGTGCGCTCACGAAAGGGGTGGGGCTCACCCTGGTGAGCCGAGTGGGCAACTTTTGGTAAGCAGAACTGGCGCTGCGGGATGAACCGAACGCCGGGTTAAGGCGCCCGATGCCGACGCTCATCAGACCCCAGAAAAGGTGTTGGTTGATATAGACAGCAGGACGGTGGCCATGGAAGTCGGAACCCGCTAAGGAGTGTGTAACAACCCACCTGCCGAATCAACTAGCCCTGAAAATGGATGGCGCTGGAGCGTCGGGCCCATACCCGGCCGTCGCCGGCAGCGAGAGCCGCGAGGGCTAGGCCGCGACGAGTAGGATGGCCGCCGCGGTGCGCGCTGAAGCCTCGGGCGCGAGCCCGGGTGGAGCCGCCGCGGGTGCGAGGGACATCGCACCTCCACGCGCTTGGCGGTGCGCCCAGATGATTGCGCACTGGTGTGCGTCTGGGCCGTGACAGTGTGGCACGCATTGAATGTCTCTGCTACATTGGATCAGTCTCCTTTCTTTAACAGGCAAAAGCTTTATAACCTCACTAATGCCTTGCATCGTCTATATTAGATATATAACAACGGGCGGGTGCGGTTTTGATTAAATGTTAGTTCGGGTGGATGCGGATGGTTGACGACTTTTGTGATGCGGTTGCGGATGAAATAATTGCCTATCCGCGCATCTCTACTACTGTGGAAGACCCTTGCTTCCGGGTGAGTTCTCAGGACCATCAACGGACGACATCGTCGGGAGCAGGTTTAGACTTCTTTATTTTTCAATATAAGAAAGTCTTTTGCTGGCTCCACCTGCTGCTCGATCCGCTTCCCGCTTTTCAGCCGGCCGCGTCTCCGTCTTCGTCGTCTCGCTCTCGCTGTGGACTGTGCTCCGCGTCTTGCCTCTGGCTCTCCACCTCTCCTCTCGTCTCTCTCGGCTGTCACGCTTTTATACACAGACAGATTATCTGATTGTGCCCAGCTGCCCGACCCACGCACCTGTAGTCCATTTGGACGCGGGTCTGCAGGCCACGCCTCCTCGCTGCCATCTTGGAGCGGGCCCCGGCGTCGGACCGCCGGCCCCGCCTCTCCACATGTACGATGGGAGGAGACGGGATGGGGGTTATCTATTGTCATCGAAGACCTGCCCAGGCTGAAGCCAGGACCAGCCCAAGCCCGAGGCATCTTTTTCTTTTGTGTTAATGTGACCAAAAACAATGGCTGTTTACATACTCCCCATTCCTTTAGAAACAGCTGTTGTTATGTAAACAGGGAAAATCCAAATAGATAGAGGTGGCGTACAATTTTTCGCCAGAGCGTGCTAAGTAAGACACTGTAAGAGGTTACAGGTCGACGGCGTCTCTCCTCATTTGAGTCCAAATTTAATTCTGTCTCTGTTTGATTCTTTGCTTCTTGTCTTGTTTAATAGACGTCATCAGTGTTTGAACCTGTTATAATGAAGGCAACACATTACAGTTTTTTACAGTCCCTGTGACCCATTTCCCAATACTTTGGTCACTGTGGAGGGAGAGAGTGATCAAGGCGTCTGCAGGAGAAAAGGTCACCGCCTCTGTCCACGGTGCTGAAGACAGAGCACCATCAGACGGGGCGGCGTGGCAGTGCTGACGGCGAGACACAGCTGGCAGGCGATTAGATTTCCCAGGTGGTACGAGTTGTCTAATCACCTGTTGTCTTTAACAGTAGCGGTCGGGAACAGCAGGAAGAGGAGGGTTGGAGAGGAAGACGACAGACTGAAAAGTCAAGACAACAAAGTATATTGATGGTTAATAAACCTTGTTCAACTCTGAACGGCAGACTCCGGTGAAAGTGTGTGATCCATACTTGCCAACCTTGAGACCTCAGATTTCGGGAGGTGGGGGGCGGGGCGTGGTTAAGAGGGGAGGAGTATATTTACAGCTAGAATTCACCAAGTCAAGTATTTATATATATATATATATATATATATATATATATATATATATATATATATATATATATATATATATATATATATATATATATATATATATATATATATATATATATATATATATATAACAAATACTAAGTCAAGTATTTCATATATATATATATATATATATATATATATATATATATATATATATATATATATATATATACATAATATATATACATATATATATATATATATAAGAAATACTTGACTTTCAGTGAATTCTAGCTATAAATATATATTTATTTTATTATTTTATTTATATATATATATATATATATATATATATATATATATGTATATATATATATATATATATATATATATATATATATATATATATATATATATATATATATATATATATATACATATACAGTATATATAAAATAAATACTTGAATTTCAGTGTTCATTTATTTACACATATACACACACATAACACTCATCTACTCATTGTTGAGTTAAGGGTTGAATTGTCCATCCTTGTTCTATTCTCTGTCACTATTTTTCGAACCATGCTGAACACCCTCTCTGATGATGCATTGCTGTGTGGCACGCACAAAAGTGCCTTCTTCAAATGCACTAGACGGCAGTATTGTCCTGTTTAAGAGTGTCACAAACATTGCTGTTTACGGCAGACGAACTGCTTTACGGTAGACGAAAATGTGACTGCTGTTGTTGTGTGTTGTTGCCGCGCTGGGAGGACGTTAATGAAACTGCCTAACAATAAACACACATAAGAAATCATGAACGGGGGGCGTGGTTGGGGGCGTGGTTAAGAGATATATATATATATAAGAAATACTTGACTTTCAGTGAATTCTAGCTATATATATATATATATATATATATATATAAATAAAATAAATACTTGAATTTCAGTGTTCATTTATTTACACATATACACACACATAACACTCATCTACTCATTGTTGAGTTAAGGGTTGAAGTGTCCATCCTTGTTCTATTCTCTGTCACTATTTCAGAACACACACATTATACAAATATACATTATGAAATCAATAAGAAAACGGGAGCTCTAATTTGGGAGTCTGAATTAGGATCAGAAGTTCCTATATAAACATTGCGCACTCACGTCGCCTTTTTGTATTGATTACTGCAGCTGTGCACTGGATTCATTCACAAATACAAACTACAACTCACAAACACTTTAGAGTTAGGCTCCACCATCAGAATGTGTACTTAAACTTATAAAGATCACATGGATATTATTCAGTGAGTTGATTCACCAAAACTAACCTGTTATACAGGAGGAAAAAGCACACAGGACGTTTCAATTGTTCACAGACTGGTCGCGCTCATCAGAATGACAAGACACTTCCGGTCTGCAGGTGATAGCATTCAATTGGGAAGAAACGCCCTACTGACCAATGTGAATACTCATAAATGTGTAATGACAGCTCCAAAAACGAATTCAAACCACAAAATAAAATAAATAAATCAACACAAAAATGTGACACATTATGGGTGGGTCACATATGCATGTACAGTAGATGGCAGTATTGTCCTGTTTAAAAGTGTCACAACATTGCTGTTTACGGCAGACGAACTGCTTTATGGTAGACGAAAACTTGACTGCTGTTGTTGTGTGTTGTTGCCGCGCTGGGAGGACGTTAATGAAACTGCCTAACAATAAACCCACATAAGAAACCAAGAACTCGCCCTCCATCATTAGCTGTTTATATTGTGGGAAAGCGGACGTGTGAACAGGCTGTCAACACGTCACTCAGGTCCGCATGGAGCTGGAGGGGGCGTGGCCTCCAGCTCCGCCTGAATTTCGGGAGATTTTCGGGAGAAAATTTGTCCCGGGAGGTTTTCGGGAGAGGCGCTGAATTTCGGGAGTCTCCCGGAAAATCCGGGAGGGTTGGCAAGTATGGGTTTTGTGCACATTTACTTAGTTTCCCCATTTACAGGCTTCACTACCTCCACGTAATTGAAACGTTTCATAATTCATCCACTTGCTCACAAATCTCATTGCGAGTCCACATTCTCGTTTCTGGAGACATTTCAGGCCACGCCGAGAGCAGGTTTGACATTACCCAGGAGTGTTTTCTTGGCCCCGAAAGAGCAATGAGAGGTAAGTCGGAGGGTCGACTGAATGCATGCACCAGACAAAACTGCAAACTGGCGATGGGGTTTTCTTTAGAGGGGGTTGACCACAGCGTGCTCTTAAAGTCCCTGGCACCAGGGGCGTCACTAGCTTTTAAGGACAGGGGGGGCTTAGCCCCCAGGAGATGCACAAAACTTCACAAACGGCTAACAAAGACTTAGAAATGATTCATTGTTATTAGTATTATTTAAAAAATGCACGGGACGAAATGAAATGCTCCCCGGGACGATGTCTTTTAATCATTTTTTTTCTTTTTCTTTTAATGTATTTATTAATTTGACATTTTATATTAAATGTCTTGGTTTTTCCTCCCTCTGAAAATCCTATGAAATGTTTACCAAGCCATTCTATAACAATACAACAGCTATTAATGTAACAATACAATAAAACAAATATATTTAATGTTTTTTTTCATTGTTTTAACATTAGACTAATGTATATTACTTTATATAGATTCTACAAGAGTGATGTGGGCGTTTTCTATATGAACAAGTCCAAGGACCGCAGGCAAGGTCGCAGAGAAAATGCGGACTGGATTTTGAGGGATGTGGGCATTTTCTATATGAACAAGTGGAATGGATTAGATACCGACACACTAAAGGGGCTCTCTCCCTTAAAGTACCAATGATTGTCACACACACACACTAGGTGTGGTGAAATGTGTCCTCTGCATTTGACCCATCCCCTTGTTCACCCCCTGGGAGGTGAGGGGAGCAGTGGGCAGCAGCGGTGCCGCGCCCAGGAATAATTTTTGGTGATTTACGCTATGAAGTGAGGGGAAACTGAGTGAATAATGACAGGTTATATGATTAATTTATTTAAACTCATATTTGGGCCACTTTATAATGAATATGTCGGCATGTATTTGTTAAAAAAAAAAAAAAAATTATATATATATATATATATATATATATATATATATATATATATATATATATATATATATATATATATATATATATATATATATATATATATTAGAGATGCGCGGTTTGCGGGCACAACCGCGGAGTCCGCGGATTATCCGCGGATCGGGCGGATGAAATAAAAAAAAATTAGATTTTATCCGCGGGTCGGGTCGGGCGGTTGAAATAAAAAAAAAATTAGATTTTAAATAGATTCAGGCGGGTGGCAGTTAAACCAATTCGGAAATATATATACATAGTTAAATGTTGTTACCCACATACGAAAAACGAGCAGGCACCTGCAGCATATGCCACAACAGAAGAAAAAAAAAAAAAAGAGATGGACACTTTTACGGAGCGGAGAAGGGACGCCTCGCCGGGGTCCGGGACCGAGGCCCCTTCCCCCGAGAGGGCCCCACCGGGAGCCGTAGCTGAGGCGATCCGCGAGAAGGGCCCGACGCACGTCCAGGGTCACCACCGCGCCCACCGCACCGACACCCCGCCTCGTCCGCCTTCGCCGCGGCCGGCGTCACGCGCAGCAGGTAAGCAGCTTACCTGCCCGCCACCCCCGTGGCCGGGGGCTCGTAACAGGGGTCACTCCGCGCGCTGCGCCCGCGCAGCTTACTTGCTCGCCACCCCTGTTGCCGGGGGCGCGTAACAGGGGTCACTCCGCGCGCTCCGCCCGCGCAGCTTACCTGCCCGCCACCCCTGTTGCCGGGGGCGCGTAACAGGGGTCACTCCGCGCGCAGTGCGCTCACGAAAGGGGTGGGGCTCACCCTGGTTGATATAGACAGCAGGACGGTGGCCATGGAAGTTGGAACCCGCTAAGGAGTGTGTAACAACCCACCCGCCGAATCAACTAGCCCTGAAAATGGATGGCGCTGGAGCGTCGGGCCCATATACCCGGCCGTCGCCGGCAGCGAGACGCGCTTGAAGGTGCGCTCAGCGCGGCTCCCATATGATTGCGCACTGGTGTGCGTCTGGGCCGTGACAGCGTGGCACGCGAATGTCTGTGCTTCATTGGATCAGTCTCCTTTCTTTAACATGCAAAAGCTTTATAACCTCACTAATGCCTTGCATCGTCTATATTAGATATATAACAACGGGCGGGTGCGGGCGGGTGCGGTTCTGATCAAATGTTAAATCGGGTGGATGGCGGATGGTTGACGACTTTCTGATGCGGTTGCGGATGAAATAATTGCCTATCCGCGCATCTCTAATATATATATATATATATATATATATATATATATATATATATATATATATATATATATATATATATCCATCCATCCATTTTCTACCGCTTATTCCCTTTGGGGTCGCGGGGGGCGCTGGAGCCTATCTCAGCTACAATTGGGCGGAAGGCGGGGTACACCCTGGACAAGTCGCCACCTCATCGCAGGGCCAACACAGATAGACAGACAACATTCACACTCACATCCACACACTAGGGCCAATTTAGTGTTGCCAATCAACTTATCCCCAGGTGCATGTCTTTGGAGGTGGGAGGAAGCCGGAGTACCCGGAGGGAACCCACGCAGTCACGGGGAGAACATGCAAACTCCACACAGAAAGATCCCGAGCCCGGGATTGAACCCAAGACTACTCAGGACCTACGTATTGTGAGGCAGATGCACTAACCCCTCTGCCACCGTTAGTTATATATATATATAACACCAAATTATTTAGGGGGGCTTAAGAACATTTTAGGGGGGCCTAACAACGCCAATGCCTGGCACTATTAGAACGTGGCACCTCCTGCAGCATAAAGGCGAAGGAAGGCCGCCATGTTGCCGTCATCTGCATGGTCCACAAGCGGTATTATATCAACTCTCGCTCTCTGGCGTTTTATGTGGTTCCGCCTCTTTTCAAGGATATACAAAGACCTTAGGATGCTGAGCAAGGAGCACCTTTGTGATGTGATTTCAAGCTGACGGCAGTAATAACCTTCCCACCGTGAGGCCGAGGAGAGTGAAAAGCTAACCAAGCATGAAGAGGCTGTCTTGTCCACTCACTGCTGATTCATACCCAGCAGACCTCTTTTATTTATTTATTATTATATCCTGTGAGTACATGTATATCAAGGGTGTATATATCGCACATGTTGCCTCCTTCTGAATGAGGGACGTGACAACAAAAAGTTTGAAACTTACCCGTATTTTCCGGACTATAAGGCGCCTAAAGGGGAACATTATCACAATTTCAGAAGGGTTAAAACCATTAAAAATCAGTTCCCAGTGGCTTATTTTATTTTTCGAAGTTTTTTTCAAAAATTTTAACCATCACGCAATATCCCTAAAAAAAGCTTCAAAGTGCCTGATTTTAACCATCGTTATATACACCCGTCCATTTTCCTGTGACGTCACATAGTGATGCCAACACAAACAAACATGGCGGATAGAACAGCAAGCTATAGCGACATTAGCTCGGATTCAGACTCGGATTTCAGCGGCTTGTCATGTCTGTGTAATCATGTTTTGTTTTAAGTCATGTTTTGTTTAGTTTCTGGCTTTTCACTCCCTTGTCTCGTTTGCATGATTACCCATTAGTTTCACCTGTTCCACGTTTGGACTCATTGTGCACTCTTGTTTGTCACCATAGCAACCATTAGTTTTCACCTGTCACGTCACGCACCTGTTTCACGTCTTGAGTCACGCACCTGTTTTCGTTAATCATGTCTGTAGTATTTAAGTTCAGTGTTTTTCAGTTTGTCTTTCTGACGACCTCAACACATTTATGCTCTGTTCATGCCTGATACTTCTGCCCATGTCAATTCCTCAAGCAACTACTTTTGTCCAAGCCAAGTAAGTTTTTGTTCCATATTTATAGTCTTTTTGGTTTCATAGTTTGTTCTCCGCCATTGTGCGTGTTTTTTGTTTGTACTTTTTTGCTATAGTCTTATGGTTTCATAGTTTATTCTCCGCCACTGTGCGCGCTTTCATTTATTCCTTTTTTTGATAATAATAAATCATGTACCTTCATTCCCGTCTCGCACGAGCCAACTTTCCGTTGCATCCTGGAAAAGCACACAACCCGGACCAAGTCATGACACGGCTTAAGCGATTCAACAGATTACGCATGTATTGAAACGGATGGTTGTAGTGTGGAGGCAGGTAGCGAAAACCAAATTGAAGAAGAAACTGAAGCTATTGAGCCATATCGGTTTGAACCGTATGCAAGCGAAACCCACGAAAACGACACGACAGCCAGTGACGACGAATTTGGCGATCGCCTTCTAACCAACGATTGGTATGTGTTTGTTTGGCATTAAAGGAAACTAACAACTATGAACTAGGTTTACAGCATATGAAATACATTTGGCAACAACATGCACTTTGAGAGTGCAGACAGCCCATTTCAGGCGCGCTAAGAACATATATTTTTCCACGATTTCAGCACTCAGGTTAACCATACCTAAATAGACACAAAATACTGCATTACACAAGACTACCCGAATGTACTCGAATGATTGAAAAAAAAAAAAAAGTTTTTAAGCTAAATTAAAAGAAGAAGACTGCAGCAGAAAAGGGTCCCCAGTCGTCTTGGACTCCATGTCACTGGACCCTGACCCGATTCTGTCTAGGATCGTGTGGTGACTGTCTGTGCACCAGTCTCCCCACGTTCAACTAAGTCACGCACAGGCATCCTCCATAAAGGGATACACCCCTACCAGGAGGATCGTCATACTTGTTCGAGTGATTTACTGACAGTGGTCTTCTGAAGTGTTCCTGAGCCCACGTGGTGATATCATGCTGTATAATAGACTGTATTTATGTTATTCACATAAGAATAATGCTGTAAAATAGACTGTATTTATATTATTTACATGTGAATAATGCTGTATAATAGACTGTATTTATATTATTCACATGTGAATAATGCTGTATAATAGACTGTATTTATATTATTCACATGTGAATAATGCTGTATAATAGACTGTATTTATATTATTCACATGTGAATAATGCTGTATAATACACTGTATTTATATTATTCACATGTGAATAATGCTGTATAATAGACTGTATTTATATTATTCACATGTGAATAATGTTGTAGAATAGACTGTATTTATATTATTCACATGTGAATAATGCTGTAGAATAGACTGTGTTTATATTATTCACATGTGAATAATGCTGTATAATAGACTGTGTTTATATTATTCACATGTGAATAATGCTGTATAATAGACTGTATTTATATTATTCACATGTGAATAATGCTGTATAATAGACTGTATTTATATTATTCACATGTGAATAATGCTGTATAATAGACTGTATTTATATTATTCACATGTGAATAATGCTGTATAATAGACTGTATTTATGTTATTCACATGTGAATAATGCTGTATAAGAGACTGTATTTATATTATTCACATATGAATAATGCTGTATAATAGACTGTATTTATATTATTCACATGTGAATAGTGCTGTATAATAGGCTGCATTTATATTATTCACATGTGAATAATGCTGTATAATAGACTGTATTTATGTTATTCACATGTGAATAATGCTGTATAATAGACTGTATTTATATTATTCACATGTGAATAATGCTGTGTAATAGACTGTATTTATGTTATTCACATGTGAATAATGCTGTATAATAGACTGTATTTATGTTATTCACATGTGAATAATGCTGTATAATAGACTGTATTTATATTATTCACATAATTAATTATTATTAATGAATCACTCATTCTAGTTCAGTAATTAATGGCAGGTTCGTGGTCACAACACTTAGTGTGTTCGACTGTAGAGGTTCCAATTCCAAATTTCAAATGTTTGCAGGCATTAAAAGCACAAGCGTACAGATAAAATGCCGCTGCCAGGGCATCTTGACAAAAGTCTGTCGGAAGCGTCCATCCCGGCCGGCTATATTACTCAGGCTAGCGTGAAATGTTTGCTTTAACATCAGTCTTCTTCTCCTCTTTCTTTTTCCCTTTCTTCCCTGGCACGTCAAAGCAGAAATAGAGGTCGCGCCTTTTGACAAAATATGCCGCCTGTGTGGAAGTCTAGCCCGATTTCAAGGTAGACTGCCTGGCTAAATTTGGAAGGTGTAATTCATTCATCAGCCTCTTCGTGAACGCTTCCAGAAATGTCCATTCATCTTCTTCTCGGCGTCCTTCAGGCCGGCTGCCTGTGACTTTGACAAAGTCTGATCAAATACTTGCCCTCTGCTCGTCTCTTAGTCACACAGCCTCCGTCGTCACGTTGGCCTCATGGAATCCTGATGATGACAATAAAAAGACAACATACCATACTTGGTCAACAGCCATACAGGTCACACTGTGGGTGGCCGTATAAACAACTTTAACACTGTTACAAATATGAAGCCACACTGTGAACCCACACCTAACAAGAATGGCAAACACATTGCGGGAGAACATCCGCACCGTAACACAACATAAACACAACAGAACAAATACCCAGAACCCCTTGCAGCACTAACTCTTCCAGGACACTACAATATACACCCCCCGCTACCACCAAACCTCGCTCACAATAGACAATAAACACTTAGGTATTTTTTTTTTTACATGTGAATAATATAAATACAGTCTATTATACAGCATTATTCACATGTGAATAATATAAATACAGTCTATTATACAGCATTATTCACATGTGAATAACATAAATACAGTCTATTATACAGCATTATTCACACGTGAATAACATAAATACAGTCTATTATACAGCATTATTCACATGTGAATAATATAAATACAGTCTATTATACAGCATTATTCACATGTGAATAACATAAATACAGTCTATTATACAGCATTATTCACATGTGAATAATATAAATACAGTCTATTATACAGCATTATTCACATGTGAATAACATAAATACAGTCTATTATACAGCATTATTCACATGTGAAT
Organism: Nerophis lumbriciformis; assembly: GCF_033978685.3. NCBI lineage: Eukaryota > Metazoa > Chordata > Actinopteri > Syngnathiformes > Syngnathidae > Nerophis > Nerophis lumbriciformis. Next base: position 6,930,628 of record NC_084550.2, read on the forward strand.
AATATAAATACAGTCTATTATACAGCATTATTCACATGTGAATAATATAAATACAGTCTATTATACAGCATTATTCACATGTGAATAACATAAATACAGTCTATTATACAGCATTATTCACATGTGAATAATATAAATACAGTCTATTATACAGCATTATTCAAATGTGAATAACATAAATACAGTCTATTATACAGCATTATTCACATGTGAATAATACAAATACAGTCTATTATACAGCATTATTCACATGTGAATAATATAAGTACAGTCTGTTATACAGCATTATTCACATGTGAATAATATTAATACAGTCTATTATACAGCATTATTCACATGTGAATAACATAAATACAGTCTGTTATACAGCATTATTCACATGTGAATAATATAAATACAGTCTATTATACAGCATTATTCACATGTGAATAACATAAATACAGTCTATTATACAGCATTATTTTTATGTGAATAATATAAATACAGTCTATTATACAGCATTATTCACATTTAATAATATAAATACAGTCTATTATACAGCATTATTCACATGTGAATAATATAAATACAGTCTATTATACAGCATTATTCACATGTGAATAATATATATGCAGTCTATTATACAGCACTATTCACATGTGAATAATATAAATACAGTCTATTATACAGCATTATTCACATGTGAATAACATAAATACAGTCTATTATACAGCACTATTCACATATGAATAACATAAATACAGTCTATTATACAGCATTATTCACATGTGAATAATATAAATACGGTCTATTATACAGCATTATTCACATGTGAATAATATAAATACAGTCTATTATACAGCATTATTCACATGTGAATAATATAAATGCAGTCTATTATACAGCACTATTCACATATGAATAACATAAATACAGTCTATTATACAGCATTATTCACATGTGAATAACATAAATACAGTCTATTATACAGCATTATTCACATGTGAATAACATAAATACAGTCTATTATACATTACTATTCACATATGAATAACATAAATACAGTCTATTATACAGCATTTTTCACATGTGAATAACATAAATACAGTCTATTATACAGCATTATTCACATGTGAATAATATAAATACAGTCAATTATACAGCATTATTCACATGTGAATAACATAAATACAGTCTATTATACAGTATTATTCACATGTGAATAACATAAATACAGTCAATTATACAGCATTATTCACATGTGAATAACATAAATACAGTCTATTATACAGCATTATTCACATGTGAATAACATAAATACAGTCTATTATACAGCATTATTCACATGTGAATAATATAAATACAGTCTATTATACAGCATTATTCACATGTGAATAACATAAATACAGTCTATTATACAGCATTATTCACATGTGAATAACATAAATACAGTCTATTATACAGCATTATTCACATGTGAATAACATAAATACAGTCTATTATACAGCATGATTCACATGTGGTTAATATAAATACAGTCTAATATACAGCATTATTTACACGTGAATAATATAAATACAGTCTATTATACAGCATGATTCACATGTGAATAACATAAATACAGTCTATTATACAGCATTATTCACATGTGAGTAACATAAATACAGTCTATTATAAAGCATTATTTTTATGTGAATAATATAAATACAGTCTATTATACAGCATTATTCACATGTAAATAATATAAATACAGTCTATTATACAGCATTATTCACATGTGAATAATATAAATACAGTCTATTATACAGCATTATTCACATTTAATAATATAAATACAGTCTATTATACAGCGTTATTCACATGTGAATAATATAAATACAGTCTATTATACAGCATTATTCACATGTGAATAATATAAATGCAGTCTATTATACAGCACTATTCACATGTGAATAATATAAATACAGTCTATTATACAGCATTATTCACATGTGAATAACATAAATACAGTCTATTATACAGCATTATTCACATGTGAATAACATAAATACAGTCTATTATACAGCATTATTTTTATTTGAATAATATAAATACAGTCTATTATACAGTATTATTCACATGTAAATAATATAAATACAGTCTATTTTACAGCATTATTCACATGTGAATAATATAAATACAGTCTATTATACAGCATTATTCACATGTGAATAATATAAATACAGTCAATTATACAGCATTATTCACATGTGAATAATATAAATACAGTCTATTATGCAGCATTATTCACATGTGAATAATATAAATACAGTCTCTTATACAGCATTATTCACATGTGAATAATATAAATGCAGTCTATTATACAGCATTATTCACATGTGAATAACATAAATACAGTCTATAATACAGCATTATTTTTATTTGAATAATATAAATACAGTCTATTATACAGCATTATTCACATGTAAATAATATAAATACAGTCCATTTTACAGTATTATTCACATGTGAATAACATAAATACAGTCAATTATACAGCATTATTCACATGTGAATAACATAAATGCAGTCTATTATACAGCATTATTCACATGTGAATAATATAAATACAGTCTATTATACAACATTATTCACATGTGAATTACATAAATACAGTCTATTATACAGCATTATTCACACGTGAATAACATAAATACAGTCTATTATACAGCATTATTCACATGTGAATAACATAAATACAGTGTATTATACAACATTATTCACATGTGAATAACATAAATACAGTGTATTATACAACATTATGCACATGTGAATAACATAAATACAGTCTATTATACAGTATTATTCACATGTGAATAATATAAATACAGTCTATTATACATCATTATTCACATGTGAATAATATAAATACAGTCTATTATACAGCATTATTCACATGTAAATAATATAAACACAGTCTATTATACAGCATTATTCACATGTGAATAACATAAATACAGTGTATTATACAACATTATTCACATGTGAATAACATAAATACAGTCTATTATACAGCATTATTCACATGTGAATAATATAAATACAGTGTATTATACAACATTATTCACATGTGAATAACATAAATACAGTCTATTATACAGCATTATTCACACGTGAATAACATAAATACAGTCTATTATACAGCATTATTCACATGTGAATAACATAAATACAGTGTATTATACAACATTATTCACATGTGAATAACATAAATACAGTCTATTATACAGCATTATTCACACGTGAATAACATAAATACAGTCTATTATACAGCATTATTCACATGTGAATAACATAAATACAGTCTATTATACAGCATTATTCACATGTGAATAACATAAATACAGTCTATTATACAGCATTATTCACATGTGAATAACATAAATACAGTCTATTATACAGCATTATTCACATGTGAATAACATAAATACAGTCTATTATACAGCATTATTCACATGTGAATAATATAAATACAGTCAATTATACAGCATTATTCACATGTGAATAACATAAATACAGTCAATTATACAGCATTATTCACATGTGAGTGACATAAATACAGTCTATTATAAAGCATTATTTTTATGTGAATAATATAAATACAGTCTATTATACAGCATTATTCACATGTAAATAATATAAATACAGTCTATTTTACAGCATTATTCACATGTGAATAATATAAATACAGTCTATTATACAGCATTATTCACATGTGAATAATATAAATACAGTCAATTATACAGCATTATTCACATGTGAATAACATAAATACAGTCTATTATACAACATTATTCACATGTGAATTACATAAATACAGTCTATTATACAGCATTATTCACACGTGAATAACATAAATGCAGTCTATTATACAGCATTATTCACATGTGAATAATATAAATACAGTCTATTATACAGCATTATTCACGTGTGAATAACGTAAATACAGTCAATTATACAGCATTATTCACATGTGAGTGACATAAATACAGTCTATTATAAAGCATTATTTTTATGTGAATAATATAAATACAGTCTATTATACAGCATTATTCACATGTAAATAATATAAATACAGTCTATTTTACAGCATTATTCACATGTGAATAATATAAATACAGTCTATTATACAGCATTATTCACATGTGAATAATATAAATACAGTCAATTATACAGCATTATTCACATGTGAATAACATAAATACAGTCTATTATACAACATTATTCACATGTGAATTACATAAATACAGTCTATTATACAGCATTATTCACACGTGAATAACATAAATGCAGTCTATTATACAGCATTATTCACATGTGAATAATATAAATACAGTCTATTATACAGCATTATTCACGTGTGAATAACGTAAATACAGTCTATTATACAGCATTATTAACATGTGAATATTATCAATACAGTCTATTATATATTTAAGTACAGTCAAAAAGGAACATATGCATTATACAGGATTGATTAATAAAAAAAAAAAAATGAAGAAATAAAAAAAAGAAATAAAAAAAAAGAAACCTTCACCGGCCACAGTTAGAATACTTCCAACGTGGTTATGTCCACGGCTCTCGAGGAGAGGCAACAAAGACTCCTCTGTGGCAGCGCGCCAGAGAGATTTTACCTTTTGAGCATAGTGACTCATGAATGCAAAGAAGAAGGAAGGGAAAAAAAAAAGTCAAGGTTCTTTGAAACATCTCAAAGTTCCAACGTCACTCGCCCACGCCGTCAACTCAACGCCGCTTCTCCCGCTAGCGCCGGCGTAGAACACGTGATCGAGACGCCAAGGTCCCACGTCCAAGGCCGCTCGTCAAAGGACTCCTGGTAACGGTCAGGTGACTGACTCTCCCCAGTGAGTGGTCAGGTGGGTGGAGTAGCACAGTCGGGCAGAGAGTCCTCCAGATGTTGGAGCTGAGATTGTCTACAACAACTGCAAGCTCCATTGAGCAAAACACGGCTTGCACTCCACTTGCAGGGGAAAGTCGTTATTGCTGATACAATAAAGACACACTTTAGAACCTTTAAAAGTCAAGGCCCCTGACGTTTGGAGTGCAATTCATATTTTCAGAAAACATTTGCCTGAAAAGTCACATGCTGACGTCTGAGGCATGAGTAGATAAATGTGAGACACCTTTTCCACATGATTATGTACAGAGGACATTGACATACGACTACCAGCCTACTTTGGTATACGAACTGTCTTTTGGTTAATTGTAATGCTTTAGGTGTGCGCGCAAAAATGTGGGTGGACGCTACCTACTTTGAGACAAGAGCTATAGTGATGCATGCGTGGTTATGGTTTAAAGTCATATCCAACAATTGCGACAACGACTTTTTACTATCAACTGAGTTTCGTTTTTTAATGATTTCTGTTGGTGGTGTGCCTCCGCATTTTTTTTCAACGCAAAAAATGTGCCTTTGCTCAAAAAAGTTTGAAAAACACTGGCTTATGCAACCAGCCATTTCTACATACAGCTACAAAAAAATTAATAAATGAAAAAAATTTAAAGAAACATATACACTGTGGTGCATACTTGCCAACCTTGAGACCTCCAATTTCGGGAGGTGGGAGGTGGGTGCGGGGGGCGTGGTTAAGAGGGGAAGAGTATATTTACAGCTAGAATTCACCAAGTCAAGTATTTCATATATATATATATATATATTGCAAATAATAATAATAATAAAAAATATTTGCAAATACAATTGCAAATGAGCCATCGGCCCTCAGACAGAGCGACTCCAAAACCAACAAAGGATGTAATTGTCGAAATAAACCTGATTGCCCTCTCAACGGGGGGTGCTTACAAACATCAGTTGTCTACCAATCTAAGGTAATACGCAAGGACATTAACACATCCGACACATATGTAGGATTAACCGAGGGAGAATTCAAAACCAGATGGAACAATCACAAGGCTTCTTTCAGGAACAAAAACCTGCGAAATACCACAGAACTCAGCAAACACATTTGGGACCTCAAAGACAATAATGTTGAATATTCAATAGCATGGCAAATTCTTGCATCCAGCACACCTTACAATAGTGGTAATAAAAGATGCAACCTATGCTTGAAAGAGAAACTGTTTATTATTTACCGTCCAGACCTGTCATCCCTCAACAAGCGCAGCGAAATTGTAACAACATGCCGCCATAGACGGAAACACCTCCTAGGTAACACATGAGCCAATCACCACGCCCCTAGGCCAGCCTGTACCCACCCACTCTGTGCCCTATATAAACCATGGTATGCGAATGCTCCCATTAAAATCTCCTGACGATTGAGGGTACCCCCCCTCATGAAACAGGCCTGTAGAGATGAAATAGTCTTGTGATTTTTTTCCCACACATACATATATATATATATCCCTGCGACCCGAAGGGAATAAGCGGTAGAAAATGGATGGATGGATGGATGGATGGATATATATATATATATATTTTTATATTTTTTATATATATATATATATATATATATATATATATATATATATATATATATATATATATATATATATATATATATATATATATATATATATAAAAGAAATATTTGAATTTCAGTGTTCATTTATTTACACATACACACACATAACACTCATCTACTCATTGTTGAGTTAAGGGTTGAATTGTCCATCCTTGTTCTATTCTCTGTCACTATTTTTCTAACCATGCTGAACACCCTCTCTGATGATGCATTGCTGTGTGGCACGCACAAAAGTGCTTTCATCAAATGCACTAGATGGCAGTATTGTCCTGTTTAAGAGTGTCACAACATTGCTGTTTACGGCAGACGGACTGCTTTACTGTAGACGTTCTTTATATTGTGGGAAAGCGGACTCAGGTCCGCATGGAGCTGGAGGGGGCGTGGCCTCCAGCTCCGCCTTAATTTCGGGAGATTTTCGGGAGAAAATTTGTTCCGGGAGGTTTTCCGGAGAGGCGCTGAATTTCGGGAGTCTCCCGGAAAATCCGGGAGGGTTGGCAAGTATGCTGTGGTGGCCTCTGTAGTGTTCCACGCCATCGTCTGCTGGGGTGGAGGGAGCATGGCCAGAGACAGGAGCAGACCCAACAAAGCAACCAAGAGCGGCAAGTCCACTCTTGGCCACCCACTAACTCTCGGCCAGTTTCCAGTCCGCATGGATGAGCGAGGATACGTCCAAGAAAACCTAAGTGACTAATACCCGCTCATTCAGCGGCATGGCGTAGTGGGTAGAGCAACCGTGCCAGAAACCTGAGGGTTGCAGGTTCGCTCCCCGCCTCTTACCATCCAAAAATTGCTGCCGTTGTGTCCTTGGGCGGGACACTTCACCCTTTGCCCCCGGTGCCACTTACACCGGTGAATTGAATGATGAATGATAGGTGGTGGTCGGAGGGGCCGTTGGCGCAAATTGCAGCCACGCTTCCGTCAGTCTACCCCAGGGCAGCTGTGGCTATGAAAGTAGCTTACCACCACCAGGTGTGAATGAATGATGGGTTCTACATGTAAAGCGACTTTGGGTACTTAGAAAAGCGTTATCTAAATCCCAGGTATTATTATTATTATTATTATAAGACACTGTGAAGCTTGTCCGTCCCGGCGCTCCGCAGCCCTGTCTCGCCATCCACATCTCCTCCAGTCTCTCCAAACGGACTCTGGTGTGTGAGACCCAGCAGCTGGTCTCCATGGCTAATAGGCTCGCGGGAGGCAGATCCAGAAGTCCACAAAAAGCATCGCAGAAGTCACGAAAGTGCCACAACTTGTCACACAGTCCCAAATGGTCCCGAACCAAAAGGCAAACAAAACAACCTCATGAAAACAAGAGGGAAACAGAAAAGGAGCACAAGAGCACTGAGCTCCTGCCACCAGCAGCCACTTGCGGGGAAAAAAATTGTCGAAAGTTGCAGGATATCTGTATCAAACGTATGCTGGCATGATCACAGCCCATAGGGGGCGACACAAATGTAATTGATGGTATAAGAGAGAGTTTAACAGCGTCTTTGATCCAAGCAGCACTTCCTTCCTAATTACAGCCTTTCTGATGAAGACGTACGACGGGAGCCTTTAATTGCGCCGGTAATGAAAGCAATATGGTCGCCTCGTCAGCGGCCGTGGCCTTTTCCTAGAATAGCATTTATTGATGTGAAATTAGCATCTACGCCTTCAGCTGGGAGCCCATTATCCAGCGATTATGTCGCCCAAATAAAAAATGAGAGTCAATTAACCGGAGTCATTTAACACTCCGGCAAACACGCTGAAAAGATTCGGAGGGGGGGGGGGGAAGGGTGACGTGATGGACCTCCCAAGTATCCGCTTAATTAGGAAGACGCTCTCGGAGATCATTAGTTAGTCGGTGAGAACCGTCCTCAACCTCTGGAACTGAAGCATCAGAAGTCAAAAGCGGAGGCGTCGCATGAGAGAGGACGGCGTCCTCCGTCCTCAGGCCGCAGAGGACGGCGCACACTATAAGGAGAGAGGAGATGGACAGCGGCAGCCCCTGCAGGACGCGTTACTCAGCGCGTTTAATCATGTCACTGATGACTATCTAGGCCACGACTCGCAAGGAAAGTCACAACAAGATCCATCCATCCATCTTCTTCCGCTTATCCGAGGTCGGGTCGCGGGGGCAGCAGCCTAAGCAGGGAAGCCCAGACTTCCCTCTCCCCAGCCACTTCGTCCAGCTCCTCCCGGGGGATCCCGAGGCGTTCCCAGGCCAGCCGGGAGACATAGTCTTCCCAACGTGTCCTGGGTCTGCCCCGTGGCCTCCTACCGGTCGGACGTGCCCTAAACACCTCCCGAGGGAGGCGATCGGGTGGCATCCTGACCAGATGCCCGAACCACCTCATCTGGCTCCTCTCGATGTGGAGGAGCAGCGGCTTTACTTTGAGCTCCCCCCGGATGACAGAGCTTCTCACCCTATCTCTAAGGGCTGAGCCCTGCCACCCGGCGGAGAAAACTCATTTCGGCCGCTTGTCCTTTCGGTCATAACCCAAAGCTCATGACCATAGGTGAGGATGGGAACGTAGATCGACTGGTAAATTGAGAGCTTTGCCTTCCGGCTCAGCTCCTTCTTCACCACAACGGATCGATACAGCGTCTGCATTACTGAAGATGCCGCACCGATCCGCCTGTCGATCTCACGATCCACTCTTCCCTCACTCCTGAACAAGACTCCGAGGTACTTGAACTCCTCCACTTGGGGCAGGGTCTCCTCCCCAACCCGAAGATGGCATTCCACCCTTTTCCGGGCGAGAACCATGGACTCGGACTTGGAGGTGCTGATTCTCATCCCAGTCGCTTCACACTCGGCTGCGAACCGATCCAGCGAGAGCTGAAGATCCTGGCCAGATGAAGCCATCAGGACCAAATCATCTGCAAAAAGCAGAGACCTAATCCTGCAGCCACCAAACCGGATCCCCTCAACGCCTTGACTGCGCCTAGAAATTCTGTCCATAAAAGTTATGAACAGAATCGGTGACAAAGGGCAGCCTTGGCGGAGTCCAACCCTCACTGGAAACGTGTCCGACTTACTGCAAGATGAAGACGGCAATAAATATGTTGTTTGGTACAATCATGGAGTTTTTAGGGCATGTTGTCCTTGTGCCGAACTCTGTAGAATTTGCAGATGGCTCGCTGACAACAAGCTATCCATACACTTAGGTAAAACGGAATCCATCCTGTTTGGGTCCCACATCAACCTTAAGAAAGTCAATGACTTCACTATAAAAGTGGGTGACATTGTTATCACCAGGAAAGATGAGGTCACCTACCTAGGTTCCATTCTAGAGGCTAGTCTTTCCTGTGATAAAATGGCAACTGTCGGAGGCAGATATTTACATATATCCGTATTTAAGTGTTACTTTTTATTTTCATAGTCATATTACAAAACAGCTAGTGTTCTTCTTCCAATTGTGGTCTTTTGGTTGTCTGCAAGTACTGTGTGCTAACCTTGATTTTAGGAATGTAAAGAGGACAGATACTCCTTTTCCTTATCTGTTCCTGTGCCCAGCTGAGGAGGCCAATGGGCATGTCATGTCTGTGTGGTCATGTTTTTGTTTTGGTCATGTTCGTTTCGGTTTTTGGACTTTTTGTGCACTTTTGTTTTGTCACCATAGCAACCATTAGTTTTCACTTGTCACGTCACGCACCTGTTTCACGTTTTGAGTCACGCACCTGCTTTCACTAATCATGTCCATAGTATTTAAGTTCATTCTTTTCAGTTTGTCGTTCTGACGACATCTCCACATTTATGCTTATGTACACTCTTCATCCTCTAAGATCCTGCTTCATGTCCCATGCCAAAGTAAGTTTTTGTTCCATGTTTATAGTCTTTTTGTTTTTCATAGTTTGTTCTCCGCCATTGTGCGCGTCTTTTGTTTACTTCCTTGTTTTGTAGTTATAGTCTTTAAATAAAAAATGTACTCACATTCCCGTCTCGCCCGAGCCAACTTTCCGTTGCATCCCGGAAAAGCTAACACGTCCTTCCGGGATGCAACGGAAAGTTGGCTCGGGCGAGACGTGAATGTGAGTACATTTTTTATTTAAAGACTATAACGGAAAAGCTAACACCAAGGACCAAGTCTTGACAGTACTGTCAAGACTTGGTCCTTGGTGTTAGCTTATAACTACAAAACATGACAGGGCATGTGTTTGGGCTGGAGAGAGAGACAACGAGGGTGGGAGCGAGAGACACTATATAGAAGAGAAGGTTTCCATATTTTAGGTCAGACCATCTTAGCTGCGCGATTGAATGTTCTATGCTGGACTGGTCTCATTCTATTTCCAAGGCTTTGGAAATAAAGTTACAAAATACCTATTCTGCCTCTGGTGGTTCTTCTACTCAGCTGTACGTGTCACAAAGAGCTTGGGAGCGACCAGCAACTTGAATTCCCTGGGAGGGACAACTGGTCCAAACGCAACACAACCAAGGTAATCAAAAAGGTCAACCAACGAACAAGATTTCTCTACAGAATCTCCTCTCTGGTCAACGAAAGCACCATGAAGATTCTAGCGGGAACTCTCATTCAACCCTTTTTTGATTAAGCATGCACCACAATCCTCAAATCTAGACTCCAAACGTCCCAGAACAAGCTAGTCCGGGTACTTCTAGACCTCCACCCAAGACCACACCTCACTCCTACCCACTTCTCCAAAGTGGGCTGGCTCAGGGTGGAGGACAGAGTAAAACAACTTGCACTGAGCCTGGTCTATAAAATCCGCTACACCTCCCTGATACCGAAGTACATGTCAAACTACTTCCTTAACGTAAATTACCGCCATAACCACAACACCTGGGGGAGCTCCACAAACCACGTTAAACCCAGATTCCGATCTAACAAAGGTCTTAACTCATTCTCTTTCTATGCCACATCAATGTGGAATACACTCCCAACAGGTGTAAAAGAAAGGGCATCTCTATCCTCCTTCAAAACCGCACTAAAAGAACACCTCCAGGCAACTTCAACCCTTGACTAACACCCTCCCCCCACCACATCCCACCTTGTAAATAATCAAATGTAAATAATCAAATGTATATACTTGTTCTTATGCTTTCTGAGCTCACTATGTTCACTGCTCGCTGTACATATCCTACCAAGTCAGACCTACACTGTTTCAATGTCCATTTCTCAAGATGATATAATTGTTGATGACTGAAGTGCTGATATCAACCAAACCTAGTGGTCGGCACGTTCACCTGCTATCGACCACTAATCAGAGAGCTATTTATTCTTGTTGCTCGCCACACTCGGCCTGGCTTCATTGTTTGCTATACGCAACAGGTTGGTATTTCTTGGCTCCTAGTTTATGAATCCTGTGCTAAGTGGTCATCTTAGCTTCCCGTGCGATCGGCACGTTTTCCTTTTGCTTGTTTTCTGTTTTTGGTACGTGTTTGATTTACGAAGATTAAATCATGTTCCTACCTGCACGCCTTGTCCGGAGTGGTCCGTCTGCAATCCCAGGAGAACGAACCCCGCAGTAAGATGCGACCCAATCGTAACACAGTTGTTCAATTTCTAGTGGTGTAGACTTAGACTTAGACTTAGACAAACTTTAATGATCCACAAGGGAAATTGTTCAACCCAGTAGCTCAGTTACAATGATGGAAAGTGTAAGGATGGAAAGGACAATGCAGGTATAAATAAACTAATACAGCGATAAAAAAAATCTAACATATATACGAATATATACATAATATGTGTACAGAATAATATATATACAGATATATTATATTATGTCTATAATACCTCAAGGTTCCATTTTAAGTCCTCTCCTTTTCTTCATTCAGTCTATTCAACTGGTGTCCTGTGAGCATACTTGCCAACCTTGAGACCTCCGATTTCGGGAGGTGGGGTGTGGGGGCGTGGTCGGGGGTGGGGCGGGGCGTGGTTAAGAGGGGAGGAGTATATTGACAGCTAGAATTCCCCAAGTCAAGTATTTCATATATATATATATATATATATATATATATATATATATATATATATATATATATATATATATATATATATATATATCTACATCCTGAAAATATTCAAACAAAACTGTGTTTGGATAATTGATACTTCAAACTTGCATAAATAAATCTTAAGGAATATAACATAACTTGGCTTCTGAGAGTTTCAAAATGTAATGAATAAAATGCTAAAGTTGTTGATAAACAAGCAATTATTTTAATAATTAAATATGGTCATTTTAAATGAATTATTATGATCATTTAAAATCAATTATTTCAAATATGTTTATTTTAATGTATAATTCTATGGCTGGATGTAATAAGGAGTCAGGAAAAAATAAAAATAAAATACAATTAATTTTGATGTTTTTAGCAAAATATAGTAAAAATTTTTTTTTTGTGTTTTTTTTAAATTAATAAATATATTTATTTTTAGGTAAGATAAACATAATAATACAATTTATCTCTAGTCTGGATGATTTAGTTCTTGTCACCCTGTTGTCCTCCCGTCATGAAAAAACACTGTCCTCACTCAGGTCCGCATGGAGCTGGAGGGGGCGCGGCTTCCAGCTCCGGCTGAAAACCGGGAGATTTTCGGGAGAGGCGCTGAATTTCGGGAGTCTCACGGAAAATTCGGGAGGGTTGGCAAGTATGCCTGTGAGTCCAGTTCAAAAACCTTGTAAAAAAACTAAAAATTTTCCGGTTGATTCTTAAAAGCAGTTTCATTACAGAGATGATCTTTGACTAGCTTTTTTGCAGACGCTCCTTAAAAAAAAAAAAAGCAGAGCGCTCCTTTAACTGTGACAAAATAAGTTACCAAAATAAAATGTCTACTGTTGTGGACGCTAGTTCTCCGGAATATATAGACCGATAGTAAAGGCAATGTGAATATGAATATGAAAACCTCTGCATGGACAGATTTATTAGTTTTTCTGCATGGCATTAGGTATTTATCGATTTTTTTTAAAAATTCGAAAGAGTTGAGTGTTATCTTTCGTCCCTTGCAATAAAATGCCAACACTTATACTGCAGTTACGTAGTTTCATGAATGCAACTTGAAATGCTTATTTTGTATATAACCATACACCAACAAATTTATAGTGCGTTATTTTTTTATTATCACAGTCACACAGGTTGTGTTTTCAGGCTAAAGGGACAATACTCTATGATTCCTTTTATATTAAACGCTGCAGATCCTTGGGCTAGGTGATGAATTGTGGCGCAGGTAGTTATCATTAGCATATACTGTATTAGCACAGGTAACGTTCCAACACCCCCAGCGAACGGTGACATCCGCGGATAATGGAGGCACCCATTAAATGCCCAATGTGAAAATCTAAACTCAATTATATGCCTCTCACATTTACTAAATTCTGTTGTACACATCAAGTAATTCCGATCAGGTGTGGATATCAACAAACAAACAAGAATCGGATTGTATCGCCTTGCAGCGCGTTTACTATAGTACACAGCTGCACAGCCAGTTAATATGAGGGGCCGTTAGGGACATTATTCAGAATTACCTCTTACATGCAATGCAACCTCTCTTATATACACCAGTGAAATGCTCTCATACACACAACTGAAATCCTTGCACACATACTACTGAAATTATTCTCTCTCACACGCACGAGTGATAAGCTCACACACACACACAGGTGAAATCTGTTTATACATACTAGTGAAAAATAGTTGCGTGAGAGAAAATATCGTTTCTGCTTGTCCGACGTTTTCACGGTATCATATTTTCCTTCCGTTCACTACTTTTGTTTTACCTCTCTTTTTGAGATTGAGCTGTTCTGTGCTTTTTATGTTGAGATTTTGTACGGGTTGCTTCATGTTTCAAAGCTCTGTGTATGTTTCATGTGAGCAGTTAGCACTTGGGGTAACTGTAATGTCATGAATAAAACCGCTCGTTAAGGCGACAACTGGACACATTTTGATCCACATGTTTGTGATCTCGTCAGGATATTCCGAATGGCGTGTTTACATGAAGCATTTTTATTCCCGTTAGGCTTTTAATCGGATCAAATGTGCCCATGCGCACATAGCTATAGAACACCGGGGTCCAAACTTGGGATTTACATAACTGAGGCGTTCCTCAAGTCACCCCTTTAAGTCCCCTTCTTTTTTGGCAGGTACAAGTATTTTACCATATATAAAACACTGTTTTTTACCATGTAAAATACACAGAAAGTGTACTTCCAGATTAATGTAACAACAATGTAAACATGTTTTCCTTCCTGTGTGTGTCATTTATAGGCGCAATAAATGTACCATGAATTGTTAGATGCCTCGTACTAGCAGTTTTTTTTTACCATATATAATACAGAGAAAGTATTATATATGGTAAAAACAGCGAGTAAGAGGCAGTAGCCATCCACTGTAAACAAATATGGCTTTGTGCATTTCTGCTTGTCCGATGTTATCACGGTATCATATTTCTCATAGTCATAGTCATTCTCATCGACGTCCCACTGGGTTGTGAGTTTTTCCTTGCCCTTATGTGGGCGCTGAACCGCGGATGTCGTTGTGGCTTGTGCAGCCCTTTGAGACACTTGTGATTTAGGGCTATATAAATAAACATAGATTGATTGATTGGTTGATATTTTCCTTCTGTTCACTACTTTTGTTTTACCTCTCTTTTTTTGGGATTTACATAAATGAGGCCTTCCTCAAGGCACCCCTTTAAGTCCTCTTCTTTTTGGAAGGTACAAGTGTTTTACCATATATAAAACACTGTTTTTTACCATATATAATACACAGAAAGTGTACTTCCACTTTAATGTAACAACAATGTAAACATGTTTTCCTTCCTGTGTTTGTCATTTTTTCATGTAAATGTATTCATAACAGTGATGAAATATGATAGAAATATGTGACCTTTTCAGCAAGGTGATATTCCTAAATAACGACAATAATGAGCGTACAGTGGAAGTCACAGTTTTAGGTTTTTTATTTGAAATGTTTAGCGCTTAGCAACAACCTGTGTGAAGTCAATGCACCCAGACTGAAAAGATGTTTCGGCAACGCTTAAAATTAAAAAACTGTAAATATTACATGATTGTGCCTGTTATTACATTACATACATACTTACAGCATGTGTATAAAACATTGTTGAGGGTTTTGGATGATTTATAGACGGAATAGATGTACCATCATTACCTGAATTGTTAGATGCTTCTTACTATCATTTTTTTTTTTTACCATAAATCATACACAGAAAGTATTATATATGGTAAAAAAAAACAGTGTCATGTCTGTGTAATCATGTTTTGTTTTAGTCATGCTTTGTTTTGTTTAGTTATTGGACTCTTTAGTTTCTGGCTTTTCACTCCCTTGTCTTGTTTCCATGATTACCCATTAGTTTCACCTGTTCCACGTTTGGACTCATTGTGCACTCTTGTTTGTCACCATAGCAACCATTAGTTTTCACCTGTCACGTCACGCACCTGTTTCACGTTTTGAGTCACGCACCTGTTTTCGTTAATCATGTCTGTAGTATTTAAGTTCATTGTTTTCAGTTTGTCTTTCTGGTGACATCCCGCATTTATGCTTCTGCACACTCTCCACACACCCGTAAGACCCTTGCTGCTCTTTTTTCATGCCGGTTTCTCGTCCAAGTAAGTTTTCTTTATTCATGCCATAGTTTGCAAGTTTTGTTTAATTGTTCATAGTTTCTGCCTTTGTGCAAGTTTTGTGTTTATAGTCAAGTTTTGTACTTCCGCCCCTGTGCGCGCCTTTTGTTTGATCCTTTTTTTTTTGTAGTTATAGTGTTTAAATAAATCATGTACTCCCCTTCACGCCACGTATGGTCCAAATATTTTGCACCTCGGGAGAACAATCCACGCCACAGTCCTAGGCATGACAAACAGCAAGTAAGAGGCAGTAGACATCCACTGTAAACAAACATGGCTTTGTGCATTTCTGTTTGTCCGACGTAATCATATTTTCCTTGTGTTCACTACTTTTGTTTTACCTCTCTTTTTGAAATTTAGATGTTCCGTGCGTTTTATGTTGAGATTATGTACGGGTTGCGGCGTGACTTCATGTTTCAAAACTCTGTGTATGTTTCAGGCAAGCAGTCATCATTTGGGGTAACTCTAACGTCATGAATAAAACCGCTACTACTTTTGTTTTACCTCTTTTTTTTAAATTGAGCTGTTCTGTTGGCAGGTACAAGTGTTTTACCATGTATAATACACAGAAAGTGTACTTCCACTTTAATGTAACAACAATGTAAACATGTTTTCCTTCCTGCATGTGTCATTTTTTCATGTAAATGTATTCATAACAGTGATGAAATATGATAGAAATATGTGACCTTTTCAGCAAGGTGATATTCCTAAATAACGACAATAATGAGCGTACAGTGGAAGTCACAGTTTTAGGTTTTTTTATTTGAAATATTTAGCGCTTAGCAGCAACCTGTGTGAAGTCAATGCACCCAGACTGAAAAGACGTTTCGGCAACACTTAAAATGAAAAAACAGTAAATATAACATGAATGTGCCTGTTATTACATACATACATACTTACAGCATGTGTATAAAACATTGTTGATGATTTTGGATGGTTTATAGGCGGAATAGATGTACCATCATTACTTGAATTGTTAGATGCCTCGTACTAGCAGTTTTTTTTTACCATATATAATACACAGAAAGTATTATATATGGTAAAAAAAAACAGCTGGTAAGAGACAGTAGACATCCACTGTAAACAAACATGGCTTTGTGCATTTCTGTTTGTCCGACGTAATCATATTTTCCTTGTGTTCACTACTTTTGTTTTACCTCTCTTTTTGAAATTTAGCTGTTCCGTGTGTTTTATGTTGAGATTATGTACGGGTTGCGGTGTGACTTCATGTTTCAAAACTCTGTGTATGTTTCAGGCAAGCAGTCAGGGCCGGCCCGTGGCATAGGCCGTATAGGCAAATGCTAAGGGCGCCGTCCATCAGGGGGCGCCACGCCAGTGCCACAAATGTTGGAGAAAAAAAAAAAAAAAAAAAAAAGTTGGTACTATTATTTCTAAATACAAAAAATAATCCCACGTTAATTAAAATGCAAAGTAAAGCCTATTTAATAGAAATATTATTTGTTACAACATTACACCCCCCCCCCCCCTCCTCCCCCCGCACGGTGCGCCCCCTCCCTTCCCGTATCATGACTCTTTTTGGACGTCACCACATCAAAAAATCAACACAAGATGTCAAAACGGCCAAAACTGTCAGGTGCCCAGGGAAGAAAAACGAGAAAAGAAGAGGAGGAGAAACGAGAAAAGACAGAGGTAGCAGGTAGGTAACGTTAGCCTACATGAAATTATTTGTCTGTTACAGAATGTGATAGTAACCTGGCTTTTTAGCATTAAGCTAATGTTACATGATTCGGCAATTGCTAATCAATAAATAGCTAGTTCTGTTTTAACGTCGGGTTAATATTGTGGAGGGGGCTAAATTGTTATGGAAAATAATAATGTAACGTTAGGTAATTACAGTACTCCCACCTTACATTCCTCAGGGACATTTGTATTAGATCTTTTAAGCAGGTGTTTTTTGTTTACATTATTATTGCCTTCTGGTTAGCTAATGTTTGCCCTGCAGGTAATTGCCACTTTTCCACCCCTTTATATATTAGGTATAGTTGTAAGTAAAAAAAAAAGGTCAAAGACAAAGCTATTCGGGTTCTTGTGAGTATATACACTTCACTGCCGATGTGGGGGGGCGCCACCTAAAATCTTGCCTAGGGCGCCAGATTGGTTAGATAGTGACATAATAGTGAGAGTCCAGTCCATAGTGGATCAAACATAAGAGTGTGAGAGTCCAGTCCATAGTGGATCTAACATAATAGTGAGAGTCCAGTCCATAGTGGATCTAACATAATATTGTGAGAGAGTCCAGTCCATAGTGAATCTAACATAATAGTGAGAGTCCAGTCCATAGTGGATCTAACAAAATAGTGAGAGTCCAGTCCATAGTGGATCTAACATAATAGTGAGAGCAAGCAGTCATCACTTGGGGTAACTCTAACGTCATGAATAAAACCGCTACTACTTTTGTTTTACCTCTTTTTTTTTTAAATTGAGCTGTTCTGTTGGTAGGTACAAGTGTTTTACCATGTATAATATACAGAAAGTGTACTTCCACTTTAATGTAACAACAATGTAAACATGTTTTCCTTCCTGTGTGTGTCATTTTGTCACGTAAATGTATTCATAACAGTGATGAAATATGATAGAAATATGTGACCTTTTCAGCAAGGTGATATTCCTAAATAACGACAATAATGAGCTTACATTGTAAGTCACAGTTTTAGGTGTTTTATTTGAAATGTTTAGCGCTTAGCAGCAACCTGTGTGAAGTCAATGCACTCAGACTGAAAAGATGTTTCGGCAACGCTTAAAATGAAAAAACAGTAAATATAACATGAATGTGCCTGTTATTACATGACATACATACTTACAGCATGTGTATTATAATAATAATAATAACTGGGATTTATATAGCGCTTTTCTAAGTACCCAAAGTCGCTTTACATGTAGAACCCATCAATCATTCACACCTGGTGGTGGTAAGCTACTTTCATAGCCACAGCTGCCCTGGGGTAGACTGACGGAAGCGTGGCTGCAATTTGCGCCAACGGCCCCTCCGACCACCACCTATCATTCTTCATTCAATTCACCGGTGTGAGTGGCACCGGGGGCAAAGGGTGAAGTGTCCCGCCCAAGGACACAACGGCAGCGATTTTTTTTTTGGATGGTAAGAGGCGGGGAGCGAACCTGCAACCCTCAGGTTTCTGGCACGGTTGCTCTACCCACTACGCCATGCTGCCCCCATGTATAAAACATTGTTGAGGGTTTTGGATGGTTTATAGGCGGAATAGATGTGCCATCATTACTTGAATTGTTAGATGCCTCTTACTAGCAGTTTTTTTTTTTACCATATATAATATACAGAAAGTATTATATATGGTAGACAAACAGCTAGTAGAGGCAGTAGACATCCATTGTAAACAAACATGGCTTTGTGCATTTCTGCTTGTCCGACGTTATCATATTTTCCTTGTGTTCACTACTTTTGTTTTACCTCTCTTTTTGAAATTTAGCTGTTCCGTGCGTTTTATTATGAGATTATGTACGGGTTGCGGCGTGACTTCATGTTTCAAAACTCTGTGTATGTTTCAGGCGAGCAGTCAGCACTTGGGGTAACTCTAACGTCATGAATAAAACCGCTACTACTTTTGTTTTACCTCTTTTTTTTTTAAATTGAGCTGTTCTGTTGGCAGGTACAAGTGTTTTACCATGTATAATACACAGAAAGTGTACTTCCACTTTAATGTAACAACAATGTAAACATGTTTTCCTTCCTGTGTGTGTCATTTTGTCACGTAAATGTATTCATAACAGTGATGAAATATGATAGAAATATGTTACCTTTTCAGCAAGGTGATATTCCTAAATAACGACGATAATGTTCTCCTACATAACATCTCTACAACTCTCATCACCACTACTCACGCTCTTAATGCGCGCCCGGCTTGTCAAAGCTCTATATATTTCAGCTTTTAGCGGTGTAAGGCGTCTGAAAGCCTCTGGAGTGGATGCAAACGCTCCTAAATGAAAGCCAGCAGCCATGGTGAGGCGCTTGTTAAGACAAAGCACTCAGCTCGGGTCCCTGCAGGAGTGCAGGCGAGAGCTCCATCAGGATGCGATCATCATTCCCCATGGCAGTGATAAATGACACTTGTGGGTGTCGCGCTTTGCATATCGCACAGCGGCTTGTGGACGATGCGGCTGAAATGCAAAATATGCGGTCCCGGTGACAGCCACAACAAAAATCTTTTTGATTTGCCATTCTGCAATTGACCACTCTGTGTCCGTCGGCCTGGAAACATAACATATTTGGGTTCTCAGACGATATTGGACTCCTATTGATTTTGTAAATCACACGTGTCCAGCTCTGATGAGCGCAGGAGCCCCAGAATAGCAAATGAGCAAGCGACGGCGAGCATGTGGTGTTTGTGTTTGGACGCTGCTGGCACCGTGAGGCAGCAGATGCCTCTGATTCGCTGCCATTAGTCCACAGACATATTCCTGCCTTCCTCCCACGGGCCTGCGCCGCTCCTACGTGATCTTATATGCAGTCCCGACCAGATTGACAAGCACGATGTTTGCCCGCGACCCGGTCAGGAATCGGGTTTGACGCCTACTCTGTACTCACAAGGACGTCTCAAAAAGTTATGTCATCACTGTTAGAATAATTATTTCTAAATCATCACAAAAACTTTGTGTTACATTTGAGTGTCCGGTGAGAAGACAAAAGCTGTCTTTGAAACCTACCAAGAAGAGGGCTCGTAAAACTCCACTGTGTAGGGGGAAAGCCACATGGAGGGTTTTCTGTTTTCTCTCATGTATGGCAATCAACAGAAAGATATTGTTCTAACCCAAGGACTTCAAAGCGGAGAGAAGACAGGATCTGCCCAATTTCCAGACGACCTCTTTTTGAACCTCCCTTTTGAGCTGGTTTACGAACGTCTTTTTGAACTATTTTACGACCTCTTCTTTTGAACTGTTCGGTAACCAAAGGCAACGCTGTTTACGACCCACTTCCCTCTGGAAACAGCTGTGGCCATGTGGTCGGAGAAAGTCAAAATAAATAAGGAGGAGTACAATCTTTCGCCAGAGCGTGCTGAGATACTGTACAAGGGTACAGTGTACAGGCAACTCTCCTCAATATTGAGTCCAAATTGAATTCTGTCTCTGTTTGATTCTTTGCTTCTTGTCTTGTTTAATAGATGTCATTAGTGTTTGAACCTGACAACACTTTGCTTTTGAAGGAATTTAGTGTTTTTTAAAGTAAACTAACGTACACTATAATGCCAAAAGTATTTGGCCACCTGCTTTGACTCACATATGAACTTGAAGTGCCATCCAATTCCTAACCCATAGGGTTAGGAATTGTAATAGCTTTTTGCAGCTATTACAGCTCTTCTGGGAAGGCTGTCCACAACGTTGCGGAGTGTGTTTATAGGAATTTCCCACCATTCTTCCAAAAGCTCATTGGTGAGGTCACACACTGATGTTGGTGGAGAAGGCTTGGCTCTCAAGTCGCTGTTTTAATTCATCCCTATCGGTTTCAGGTCAGGACTCTGTGCAGGCCAGTCAAGTTCATCCACACCAGACTCTGTCATCCATGTCTTTATAGACCTTGCTTTGTGACATCTCAAAAAGTTGTGAAAAAAGGTCATCACTTTGCTTTTGAAGGAATTTAGTGTTTTTAATGTAAACTAAAGTACACTATATTTGCCAAAAGTAATTGGCCACCTGCCTTGACTCACATATGAACTTGAAGTGCCATCCCATTCCTAACCCATAGGGCTCAATATGATGTCGGTCCACCTTTTGCAGCTATTACAACTTCAACTCTTCCGGGAAGGCTGTCCACAAGGTTGCGGAGTGTGTTTATAGGAATTTTCCACCATTCTTCCAAAAGCGCATTGGTGATGTTGGTGGAGAGGCCTGGCTCTCAGTCTCCGTTCTAATTCATCCCAAAAGGTGTTTTATCGGGTTCAGGTCAGCACTCTGTGCAGGCCAGTCCAGTTCATCCATGTCTGTAGGAGTGTTTTCATGCATATTTGTACGTGCTATCGTAGTGTAATAAAGCTGGCCTTCGTTAGCTGGCATTCTGTTTGTGTTGTTCCAGTTTTGTAAATTCACCAAAACGTCACCGTGGACTTGTTGAGTCTGTTTAGTTCATTGGAGAGCAAACTTCCTAAGCTTGTGGGTCCATGACAATGACTTCTGTTTTGTTTGATCAGCCGTTTTACTGCCGTGTGACAGGGACTGTTTGGAAACAATTAAGGTACCGTATTTTTCGGACTATAAGGCCCCCCCCCCCCCCCACCCTCTAGGACGACTGGTGCAATGGACGTCGAGTGGATCTAGCATAATATTGTGAAAGTCCTGTCCTCAATGGATCTAACATAATAGTGTGAGAGTCCAGTCCATAGTGGATCTAACATAATAGTGAGAGTCCAGTCCATAGTGGATCTAACATAATAGTGTGAGAGTCCAGTCCATAGTGGATCTAACATAATAGTGTGAGAGTCCAGTCCATAGTGGATCTAACATAATATTGTGAGAGTCCAGTCCATAGTGGATCTAACTTAATAGTGAGAGTCAAGTCCATAGTGGATCTAACATAATAGTGAGAGTCCAGTCCATAGTGGATCTAACATAATAGTGAGAGTCCAGTCCATAGTGGATCTAACATAATAGTGTGAGAGTCCAGTCCATAGTGGATCTAACATAATAGTGTGAGAGTCCAGTCCATAGTGGATCTAACATAATATTGTGAGAGTCCAGTCCATAGTGGATCTAACTTAATAGTGAGAGTCAAGTCCATAGTGGATCTAACATAATAGTGAGAGTCCAGTCCATAGTGGATCTAACATAATAGTGAGAGTCCAGTCCATAGTGGATCTAACATAATAGTGTGAGAGTCCAGTCCATAGTGGATCTAACATACTAGTGAGAGTTCAGTCCATAGTGGATCTAGCATAATAGTGAGAGTCCAGTCCATAGTGGATCAAACATAATAGTGAGAGTCCAGTCCATAGTGGATCTAACATAATTGTGAAAGTCCAGTCCATAGTGGATCTAACATAATAGTGAGAGTCCAGTCCATAGTGGATCTAACATAATAGTGTGAGAGTCCAGTCCATAGTGGATCTAAAATAATAGTGAGAGTCCAGTCCATAGTGGATCTAACATAATAGTGAGAGTCCAGTCCATAGTGGATCTAACATAATAGTGAGAGTCCAGTCCATAGTGGATCCAACATAATAATGAGAGTCCAGTCCATAGTGGATCTAACATAATAGTGAGAGTCCAGTCCATAGTGGATCTAACATAATAGTGAGAGTCCAGTCCATAGTTGATCTAACATAATAGTGAGAGTCCAGTCCATAGTGGATCTAACATAATAGTGTGAGTCCAGTCCATAATGGATCTAACATAATAGTGAGAGTCCAGTCCATAGTGGATCTAACATAATAGTGTGAGAGTCCAGTCCATAGTGGATCTAACATAATAGTGAGAGTCCAGTCCATAGTGGATCTAACATAATAGTGAGAGTCCAGTCCATAGTGGATCTAACATAATAGTGAGAGTCCAGTCCATAGTGGATCTAACATAATAGTGAGAGTCCAGTCCATAATGGATCTAACATAATAGTGTGAGAGTCCAGTCCATAGTGGATCTAACATAATAGTGAGAGTCCAGTCCATAGTGGATCTAACATAATGGTGAGAGTCCAGTCCATAGTGGATCTAACATAATAGTGAGAGTCCAGTCCATAGTGGATCTAACATAATAGTGAGAGTCCAGTTCATAGTGGATGTAACATAATAGTGAGAGTCCAGTCCATAGTTGATCTAACATAATAGTGAGAGTCCAGTCCATAGTGGATCTAACATAATAGTCTGAGAGTCCAGTCCATAGTGGATCTAACATAATAGTGAGAGTCCAGTCCATAGTGGATCTAACATAATATTGTGAGAGTCCAGTCCATAGTGGATCTAACATAAGAGTGTGAGAGTCCAGTCCATAGTGGATCTAACATAATATTGTGAGAGTCCAGTCCATAGTGGATCTAACATAAGAGTGTGAGAGTCCAGTCCATAGTGGATCTAACATAATAGTGAGAGTCCAGTCCATAGTGGATCTAACATAATAGTATGAGAGTCCAGTCCATAGTGGCTCTAACATAATAGTGTGAGAGTGCAGTCCATAGTTGATCTAACATAATAGTGAAAGTCCAGTCCATAGTGGATCTAACATCATAGTGTGAGAGTCCAGTCCAAAGTTTATCTAACATAATAGTGAGAGTCCAGTCCATAGTGGATCTAACATAATAGTGAGAGTACAGTCCATAGTGGATCTAACATATTAGTGAGAGTCCAGTCCAGAGTGGATCTAACATAATAGTGTGAGAGTCCAGTCCATAGTTGATCTAACATAATAGTGTGAGAGTCCAGTCCATAGTGGATCTAACATAATAGTGTGAGAGTCCAGTCCATAGTTGATCTAACATAATAGTGTGAGAGTCCAGTCCATAGTGGATATCACATGATAGTGAGAGTCCAGTCCATAGTGGATCTAACATAATAGTGTGAGAGTCCAGTCCATAGTGGATCTAACATAATAGTGAGAGTCCAGTCCATAGTGGATCTAGCATAATATTGTGAGAGTCCAGTCCATAGTGGATCTAACATAATAGTGAGAGTCCAGTCCATAGTGGATCTAACATAATAGTGAGAGTCCAGTCCATAGTGGATCTAACATAATAATGTGAGAGTCCAGTCCATAGTGGATCTAACATAATAATGTGAGAGTCCAGTCCATAGTGGATCTAACATATTAGTGAGAGTCCAGTCCATAGTGGATCTAACATAATAGTGAGGGAGTCCAGTCCATAGTGGATCTAACATAATAGTGTGAGAGTCCAGTCCATAGTTGATCTAACATAATAATGTGAGAGTCCAGTCCATAGTGGATCCAACATAATAGTGAGAGTCCAGTCCATAGTGGATCTAACATAATAGTGAGAGTCCAGTCCATAGTGGATCTAACATAATAGTGAGAGTCCAGTCCATAATGGAGCTAACATACTAGTGAGAGTCCAATCCATAGTGGATCTAACATAATAGTGAGAGTCCAGTCCATAGTGGATCTAACATAATAGTGAGAGTCCAGTTCATAGTGGATGTAACATAATAGTGAGAGTCCAGTCCATAGTTGATCTAACATAATAGTGAGAGTCCAGTCCATAGTGGATCTAACATAATATTGTGAGAGTCCAGTCCATAGTGGATCTAACATAATAGTGTGAGAGTCCAGTCCATAGTGGATCTAACATAATAGTGTGAGAGTCCAGTCCATAGTTGATCTAACATAATAGTGAGAGTCCAGTCCATAGTGGATCTAACATAATAGTGTGAGAGTCCAGTCCATAGTGGATCTAACATAATAGTGTGAGAGTCCAGTCCATAGTGGATCTAACATAATAGTGTGAGAGTCCAGTCCATAGTGGATCTAACATAATAATGTGAGAGTCCAGTGCATAGTGGATCTAACATAATAGTGAGAGAGTCCAGTCCATAGTTGATCTAACATAATAGTGAGAGTCCAGTCCATAATGGATCTAACATAATAGTGAGAGTCCAGTCCATAGTGGATCCAACATAATAGTGAGAGTCCAGTCCATAGTGGATCTAACATAATAGTGAGAGTCCAGTCCATAGTGGATCTAACATACTAGTGAGAGTTCAGTCCATAGTGGATCTAACAAAATAGCAAGAGTCCAGTCCATAGTGGATCTAACATAATAGCGAGAGTCCAGTTCATAGTGGATCTAACATAATAGTGAGAGTCCAGTCCATAGTGGATCTAACATAATATTGTGAGAGTCCAGTCCATAGTGGATCTAACATAATAGTGTGAGAGTCCAGTCCATAATGGATCTAACATAATAGTGAGAGTCCAGTCCATAGTGGATCTAACATAGTATTGTGAGAGTCCAGTCCATAGTGGATCTAACATAATAGTGAGAGTCCAGTCCATAGTGGATCTAACATAATAGTGAGAGTCCAGTCCATAGTGGGGCCAGCAGGAGACCATCCCGAGCAGAGACGGGTCAGCAGCGCAGAGATGTCCCCAACCGATGCACAGGCGAGCGGTCCACCCCGGGTCCCGACTCTGGACAGCCAGCACTTCATCCGTGGCCACCCGACCAGAGCAGAAAAGAAAAGAAACGGCAGATCAACTGGTCTAAAAGGGGGGTCTATTTAAAGGCTAGAGTATACAAATGAGTTTTACGATGGGACTTAAATGCTTCTACTGAAGTCAATATATTGTTTTTAGTGCAAGTAAACATACTGAGTGACGTTAGGTTTAGGTTAAAATCCCTTCAGAAGTCTAGTAACTAAAATAAATAAGTAACATTAAAGACCAAAATGGGGCCATAAACAATATCATGTTTAGGGCCAGAGGTGGGTAGTAACGCGCTACATTTACTCCGTTACATCTACTTGAGTAACTTTTGGGATAAATTGTACTTCTAAGAGTAGTTTTAATGCAACTTACTTTTACTTTTACTTGAGTATATTTATAGAGAAGAAACGCTACTTTTACTCCGCTACTTTTATCTACATTCAGCTCGCTACTCGCTACTAATTTTTATCGATCTGTTAATGCACGCTTTGTTTGTTTTGGTCTGTCAGACAGACCTTCATAGTGCCTGCGTTTCAACAAATACAGTCACTGGTGACGTTCACTCCGTTCCACCAATCAGATGCAGTCACTGGTGACGTTGGACCAATCAAACAGAGCCAGGCGGTCACATGACCTGACTTAAACAAGTTGAAAAACTTATTGGGGTGTTACCATTTAGTGGTCAATTGTACGGAATATGTACTGTACTGTGCAATCTACTAATAAAAGTTTCAATCAATCAACCAAAAGTGTGAAGGAAAAAATACCCTTTTTTATTTCAACCGTACATCCCGTCAAAAGCCTAAAGACTGACTGCACAGTTCCTGTCTTCACAATAAAAGTGCCGCTCCATCGCGCCTGCGCTTTCAAAACAAGAGTCTCCGAAAGCCAGCGCAAACAAGCTAGCAAGCTACGGAGTTTGCCGCCAATGTATTTCTTGTAAAGTGTATAAAAACGAATATGGAAGCTGGACAAATAAGATGCCAAAAACCAACCACTTTCATGTGGTATTAGACAGAAAGGAGGAACTTTTTTTCTCCTCCATTTGAAAACGTGGACGCTATCAGCACTACTGTCTGATTACAATCAATGCAAGTCATCAGAATCAGGTAATACACCAACTTATATTCTTGTCTTCATGAAAGAAAGGAATCTATATGTGTTAAACATGCATGTATATTCATTAAAAGACCTTTAACATGTAAACAAAAACGGCAAAATAAATAAATATAAATTATATACTGTATATATATATATGTGTGTGTATATATATATATATATATATATATATATATATATATATATATATATATATATATATATATATATATATATATATACATATATATATATATATATATATACACACATATATATATGATATGTGTGTGTATGTTACTCATCAGTTACTCAGTACTTGAGTAGTTTTTTCACAACATACTTTTTACTTTTACTCAAGTAAATATTTGGGTGACTACTCCTTACTTTTACTTGAGTAATACATCTCTAAAGTAACAGTACTCTTACTTGAGTACAATTTCTGGCTACTCTACCCACCTCTGTTTAGGGCCACAAAAAGGCCTGCTCCGTGGTCTACATTTTTATCGATCAAGTCATCAAAGTGTGACTTATGAGCTTCCAGCAGCTTTATTGTATTCGATTTATGCTCGATAAATGATTCGGAACACCTTTCAACACAACTAGCTGCCCCCAAAATGAGTGTCACGGGGGGGGGGGGGGGGGGGGGGGTAGGCGACGTGGTGGATGGTGGGGGGAGGGGGGGGGAAGGGGTTTGTTCCAGGCTGTTGAATATTACTGCATGACTTTTATGTGACTCTAATAGAGTGGCAGGTGAGTGTGTGAGCTCCTTATTAGCTTCACTAAGAAGCCCCGAGGGACCATAAATCTGTACTGAACCAAAGAAGAGCCCGGGGCAAATTAAATAGTCACGACATCTTGATTAGACGTGCATACCGTTGATTTATTGCCCGCGCTTGCTTATTAGCTCTTTGCCGTCCTTCAGGGGGATGAAGCCAAGTGAGTTGAATTACAAAATGTCTCAACACTAAACAAAGATGTACCGTGCGCAGTAACCATATTGTAAGTTGCAGAGCTGCGTTGCATTCTTAACCATTTTTAAACACCCTATTTTTCTGGCTATAAGGTGCACTTAAAACCCTTCTTTTTTTTTCCCCCCCCCCCAAAAATCGACAAAAAAGTCACCGCCTCTGTCCATGGTGCTGAGGACAGAGCACCATCAGTGCAGTGCTGACGGCGAGACACGGCTGGCAGGCAATTAGATTTCACAGGTGGTACGTGTTAATCTAATCATCTGTTGTCTTTAACAGTAAGCGGCCGGGAGCAGGAGAGGAGAGAGGATACGGACGTGACTTTTCAGTCACGTTCTAATAGGAGAGAAAACTTTTGTTGAAAAAAAACATCATCATTAAAACCCTGTTGAACCTGCACACTTGGCTACGGTGCCGTGTCTGACAGTGGGACCGGACTCAGTGGCCTAGTGGTTAGAGTGTCCGCCCTGAGATCGGTAGGTTGTGAGTTCAAACCCCGGCCGAGTCATACCAAAGACTATAAAAATGGGACCCATTACGTCCCTGCTTGGCACTCAGCATCAAGGGTTGGAATTGGGGGTTAAATCACCAAAAATGATTCCCGGGCGCAGCACCGCTGCTGCCCACTGCTCCCCTCACCTCCCAGGGGGTGATCAAGGGGATGGGTCAAATGCAGAGGACAAATTTCACCACACCTAGTGTGTGTGTGACAATCATTGGGACTTTAACTTTAACTTTAACCGCTAGGAAGCGACTTCCACGGTATGCATTATCCTGTTATATCTCACATTTTATATTGTGTTTTGGAAAAAGGTTGTCATGAACGTTACTTAATTCATTAAAGGGGAACATTATCACAATTTCAGAAGGGTTAAAACCATTCAAAATTAGTTCCCAGTGACTTATTTTATTTTTCAAAATTTTACCCGTCACGCAATATCCCTAAAAAAAGCTTCAAAGTGCCTGATTTTAACCATCGTTATAAACACCCGTCCATTTTCCTGTGACGTCACATAGTGATGCCGATACAAACAAACATGGCGCATAGAACAGCAAGCTATAGCGACATTAGCTCGGATTCAGACTCGGATTTCAGCGGCTTAAGCGATTCAACAGATTACGCATGTATTGAAACGGATGGTTGTAGTGTGGAGGCAGGTAGCGAAAACGAAATTGAAGAAGAAACTGAAGCTATTGAGCCATATCGGTTTGAACCGTATGCAAGCGAAACCGACGAAAACGACACGACAGCCAGCGACACGGGAGAAAGCGAGGACGAATTCGGCGATCGCCTTCTAACCAACGATTGGTATGTGTTTGTTTGGCATTAAAGGAAACTAACAACTATGAACTAGGTTTACAGCATATGAAATACATTTGGCAACAACATGCACTTTGAGAGTGCAGACAGCCCAATTTTCATCAATTAATATATTCTGTAGACATACCCTCATGTCAGCAGGCCAGGGAAGCTAGGGTCGATATTCTTCTCTTGATCATCTTCGGGACGGTGTGAGCCAAGACATCCAGGGGGTTTAGTTTGCTCGTCTGCGGGAACAAACTGCCGCCATTGCTTGCCGTGCTACCGAGGTCCTTTGTCCCTGAATTGCTCACACACTCCGGCAGATTCAATGGGGGTCTGGCGGCAGATTTCTTTGACTTTATGGTTGGAAATGCATCTGCTTTGAGTGTCGCAGGATATCCACACATTCTTGCCATCTCTGTCGTAGCATAGCTTTCGTCGGTAAAGTGTGCGGAACAAACGTCCAATTTCTTGCCACTTTGGCATCTTTGGGCCACTGGTGCAACTTGAATCCGTCCCTGTTGGTGTTGTTACACCCTCCGACAACACACCGACGAGGCATGATGTCTCCAAGGTACGGAAAACAGTCGAAAAAACGGAAAATAACAGAGCTGATTTGACTCGGTGTTTGAGAAAATGGCGGATTGCTTCCCGATGTGACGCCACGTTGTGACGTCATCGCTCTGAGAGCGAATATTAGAAAGGCGTTTAATTCACCAAAATTCACCCATTTAGAGTTCGGAAATCGGTTAAAAAAAAATATGGTCTTTTTTCTGCAACATCAAGGTATATATTGACGCTTACATAGGTCTGGTGATAATGTTCCCCTTTAAGGGAGTGGTCCCCAACCAGCAGGCCGCAGCCCGGTACCGGTCCGTGGACCGATTGGTACCGGGCCGCACAAGAAAAAAAAAAAAAAAAAAAAAACTTTAGAAAAAAAATTTGATCAGTAAACTAACAAAAATACTCACAATTCAATTTTTTTATTTTTTTATTTATTAAATTAACATAAAAAACACAATATATACATTATATATCAATATAGATCAATACAGTCTGCAGGGATACAGTCCGTAAGTACACATGATTGTATTTCTTTATGACAAAAACAAAAAACAAAAAACAACAATTTAAAAAGAATAAATCCCAGTCGCTTCACACTCGGCTGCGAACCGATCCAGCGAGAGATGAAGATCCTGGCCAGATGAAGCCATCAGGACCACATCATCTGCAAAAAGCAGAGACCTAATCCTGCAGCCACCAAACCGGATCTCCTCAACGCCTTGACTGCGCCGAGAAATTCTGTCCATAAAAGTTATGAACAGAATGGGTGACAAAGGGCAGCCTTGCAACCATATCGTGATCATTTTCAGAACCATTTTGATCACAATAACCGTGGTATGGAATTTTCATATCGTGACATCCCTAGTTAGCCTAGAGGTGCAAGTCCATACAATTAGCTGTACAAGTTGTATTTTAAGATGTGTAGTGAAGCCTGCTTTTTATTTATTTCCATCCAAAGTGGCGGGCCTACACACGAGGCCGGCTTATCTAGCTTAGGCTGACCATATTGTGAAATCCCAAAAAGAGGACACATATATACGTGCCAAGGCCGGGACAAGGTGAAAATGTGCCAATGATACTCGAGCTTGCTTTATAAATAATATATTTATTTAAATAAAGCATTTTTTCTCCTCTGTTGACAGCAGTGTTGGCGCTAGGAATTTTCAAAATGGGGTCCCAGGGACCCCATCAAGTCATAAAAATGGGGTCCCACAGTACATTTCTGGGGTCCCACTTGTTTGTAAGCGTTTTGAAAAAAAATGATAAACGTATGCTTTATACTGTTATATCTCACATTCTATATTGTGTTGTCATAAATGTTACTTAATTCATTAAAAAAACAAAAAAACAAAAAAACAATTGTATACATATGTAAATGTATTCAGTTATAAACATTCATTCACTTTCTTCTTTCCTTCATGGATCTAAACTTTACCGCTGCTGGTAGTTTTTTCTATGTTTTTATTTAAAAAGTTGTAGGTGTATTTATTTCAGTATAAAAATGTAAAAAGTGTTTTTGCTTGGGTGATGAAATGATGATAATGGTGTGCCAGGGCATACATACATTTTATATTTAACGCTTAAATCAACTTCACATCTATTCCTCATTTCAAAATATTTTAGTTTTTTTTATGTTGTTGTTTTGTTTGTTTGTTTTCCGCCTTTTTTTTTGTCAAACAAAACTATGTTTTTTATGGCAAGCACAAAAAATATGCAAAATCTTCCACCAAAAATATTTTTCAAAGTGGAATATTTGATGTGAAGTAATGGGAACCTTGGATAGGTCAATAATTCATAATAACTTTGATTTTGATTCAATATTATGTTTTGAGCAATGACAGTTTGAAAAAAAAAAAAAAAACAGCTTTGTTTTATTGTCATGACTTGGTCCTGGGGTTTAGTTTTTCTCGAAGGCAACGGAATGTTGGCTCGGGCGAGACGGGAATGAAGGTACATTTTTATTTAAACACTATAAATACAAAACAAGGAAGTAAACAAAAGGCGCGCACAATGGCGGAGAACAAACTATGAAACCAAACACTTGCACAAAGGCAAAAACTATGAACAACAAAAAACACTAACTGTGGCAATAATAAACAAAACTAACCTGGCATGGACAAAAAGGAGCAGCGTGAACGATGGACATGAAAAAAGAGTCAGAAATGTGCAGAAGCATAAATGTGGGGATGTCACCAGAAAGACAAACTGAAAAACAATGAACTTAAATACTACAGACATGATTAACGAAAACAGGTGCGTGACTCAAAACGTGAAACAGGTGCGTGACGTGACAGGTGAAAACTAATGGGTTGCTATGGTGACAAACAAGAGTGCACAATGAGTCCAAACGTGGAACAGGTGAAACTAATGGGTAATCATGGAAACAAGACAAGGGAGTGAAAAGCCAGAAACTAAAGAGTCCAATAACTAAACAAAACATGACTAAGACAAAACATGATTACACAGACATGACATTTATTAGTCAACATTGCAACTTTTTCTAAATTACATTTCACCTTTAAGCTTTTTTATTTCACTTTTGTTATGTTTTTGTTTATTTTATTAGTATTTTTAGAATGTGCCGTGGGCCTGTAAAACATTAGCTGTGGGCCGCAAATGGTAAAAAAAAAAAAGCGGGGGGTGTATATTGTAGCGTCCCGGAAGAGTTAGTGCTGCAAGGGGTTCTGGGTATTTGTTCTGTTGTGTTTATGTTGTGTTACGGTGCGGATGTTCTCCCGAAATGTGTTTGTCATTCTTGTTTGGTGTGGGTTCACAGTGTGGCGCATATTTGTAACAGTGTTAAAGTTGTTTATACGGCCACCCTCAGTGTGACCTGTATGGCTGTTGACCAAGTATGTCTTGCAATCACTTGTGTGTGTGTGAAAAGCCGTAGATATTATGTGATTGGGCTTGCCTTAAAGGCAGTGCCTTTAAGGCAAGCCCCCAAATTGTTGTCTGAGTGGAAATTGGGAGAAATTCTGGAGAATGGTTGCCCCGGGAGATTTTCAGGGGTGGCACTGAAATTCAGGAGTCTCCCGGAAAAATCGGGAGGGTTGGCAAGTATGTCAATCAATCCTCTCCCTCGCTCTCTCTGTCTCTGCCCCTCCCTCACGAATGCTGCTGCGTGTGCACACCTTCACAATTTGTTTTGTTTTTAACCCCTTCTTATCCTTGGACGTACATTGAACATACACGCAACCCTGACTCAAAATGCCGGACATTTGAGGCACTTAAGAAACCCCTGCCCCGCAAAAGAGTACGTATGGTCAGTCTAATCTAGCTAGGGGTGGGTCAGAGGCGGTCTCATGTCCACGGGACAACCGAACAAACTTCAAAAGCGAGCGTGTGAGGAAGATGATAGACTTCTCTCATATTGGGTGCTCATTAACAT
This sequence comes from Nerophis lumbriciformis, assembly GCF_033978685.3. Taxonomy (NCBI): domain Eukaryota; kingdom Metazoa; phylum Chordata; class Actinopteri; order Syngnathiformes; family Syngnathidae; genus Nerophis; species Nerophis lumbriciformis. The sequence continues at coordinate 6,964,180 of NC_084550.2, forward strand.
GGAAACATCATTAAAAAAGTCACTTTTGTGGGATCTGTTAAGCATTCTCATTGTTTGTCCTGGAAGACATCTTGGCTCGCAGGCTTCATTAGCATGAGCAGCGCGCCGCCCGGCGTTGTTGATGATGTCGAGGCGGCGTTCAAGTCGAAGAAAATTAGGTCCATCAAGCGCGCCGTGTCACGCAGAGCGCCTGATTGCAAAATTCCCACATCACGGAGCAGAGGCCATTATCGTTTGTTATCGGGAGACGCAGCTGAGAGTCAAAGATGCAAGCCCGGCGTGGCGTGGAGAAGGTAAGACGGCTGAGACGACACCACCCGGGAAGGTAAAAGTATGCGCGGACACTTTTGGGACTAGTGGGGGACTTGGCGGAGGTCTGAGCTCCACTGAGTGCTGTTCTGCTTTATTTAGGTTTTTGAAGTAGGTCAACATGCAGCAAAATGAAGGATACTTACTCCGTGTGACGGCCGCCTTATTTACAAATTCTCTAACAGGATTAGTTTTGCCGTCAGGTGTGTGTGTGTGTGTGTGTGTGTGTGTGTGTGTGTGTGTGTGTGTGTGTGTGTGTGTGTGTGTGTGTGTGTGTTCTTGTATTTCTACCCTTCTTGAGACATCAACAAGCAAAAGTACCGGCCATATGAGTTAGGACCGAAATCATGGTCCCAATATGGAAAACTATTGCATCTAATAGAGAATGTCTCATTTGCACCCCTCTGGTCAACATATGAAATAACAAGTGTGTGTAAGAAATTGAAATGCGCCCCCTTTGGCCATTAAAGATATATGTACCGTATATAGAGACATACTGTAATAACTTGAAGTAAGTAATGAAGATTAAAAAACTATTGCCAACAAAAAAATTAAAAAAGATAAACACATTTTTTTCACATTGTGTCGACTTTTTTCTTATAAATTTCATATTCTTTCTGTTTCTGTAACTTTGCAATATTTCCTCATAAATTATTACTTTTTTATGTAAAATTATAAAATATTTTATGTAAAAGTATGATTTTTTAATGCAAAATGGTGACATTTGTCATAAAAATTCTGACTTCTATCACAATAGTGCCAGTGTTTTTTGTTGTTCTTGTAAAACAGTGACATTTTTTGAGTAAAATTCCAATTAATATTATAATATTCTTATATCATAATGATAATATAAGTTTTCTTATAAAATTGTGACTTTTGTCGAGTAAAATTATGCCTCTTTTCATAAAATTGCCAAGATTTTAAGCTTTTCTTGTAAAATTTAAACTGGTATTGGGTAAAATTCCAACTTTTATCATAATATTGCACAAATGTTCAGTTTTTCTTGTAAAATTTTGACTTCCGTTTAGTAAAATGACGACTTTTATTATAATACTACCAAAATCTAAGTTTTTCTTGTGAAATTGTGACCTTTTTCTTGTGAAATTCCAACTCATTTTTCACGACAAGCATTTTTATATTGGCATGGTATGTATGTATTATTAATGTTGTAAAAACAAATCTTTATTTGTCTAGAAAGGGTGGTCCTAAAGAGGTAGGCATTTTTTGGAGGTCTCAAGAAGGTAAAAAATACAAGAATGAGTGTTTGTGTGTGTGTGTGTGTGTGTGTGTGTGTGCGTGCGTGTGTGTGTTCTTGTATTTCTACTCTTCTTGAGACATCAACAAGCAAAAGTACCGGCCGTATGAGTTAGGACCGAAATCATGGTCCCAATATGGAAAACTATTGCATCTAATAGAGAATGTCTCATTTGCACCCCTCTGGTCAACATATGAAATAACAAGCGTGTGTAAGAAATTGAAATGCGCCCCCTTTGGCCAAAATATACAAAAGAAAATTAAAGATATATGTACCATATATAGAGACATACTATAATAACTTGAAGTAAGTAATGAAGATTAAAAAAACTATTATTAACAAAAAATTTAAAAAAGATAAACACATTTTTTTCACATTGTGTCGACTTTTTTCTTATAAATTTGGGAACAATTTCGTATTCTTTCTGTTTCTGTAACTTTGCAATATTTCCTCGTAAAATTATTACTTTTTAATGTAAAATTATAAAATATTTGATGTAAAAGTATGACTTTTTAATGCAAAATGGTGACATTTGTCATATAAATTCTGACTTCTATCACAATAGTGCCAGTGTTTTTTGTTGTTCTTGTAAAACAGTGACATTTTTTGAGTAAAATTCCAATTAATATTATAATATTATTATATCATAATGATAATATAAGTTTTCTTATAAAATTGTGACTTTTGTCGAGTAAAATTACGCCTCTTTTCATAAAATTGCCAAGATTTTAAGCTTTTCTTGTAAAATTTAAACTGGTATTGGGTAAAATTCCAACTTTTATCATAATATTGCACAAATGTTCAGTTTTTCTTGTAAAATTTTGACTTCCGTTTAGTAAAATGACAACTTTTATTATAATACAACCAAAATCCAAGTTTTTCTTGTGAAATTGTGACATTTTTCTTGTGAAATTCCAACTCATTTTTCACGACAAGCTTTTTTATATTGGCATGGTATGTATATATTATTAATATTGTAAAAACAAATGTTTATTTGTCTAGAAAGGCTGGTCCTTAAGAGGTAGGCATTTTTTGGAGGTCTCAAGAAGGTAACAAATACAAGAATGAGTGTTTGTGTGTGTGTGAGTGTGTGTGCGTGTGTGTGTGTTCTTGTATTTCTACCCTTCTTGAGACATCAACAAGCAAAAGTACCGGCCATATGAGTTAGGACCGAAATCATGGTCCCAATATGGAAAACTATTGCATCTAATAGAGAATGTCTCATTTGCACCCCTCTGGTCAACATATGAAATAACAAGCGTGTGTAAGAAATTGAAATGCGCCCCCTTTGGCCAAAATATACAAAAGAAAATGAAAGATATATGTACCGTATATAGAGACATACTGTAATAACTTGAAGTAAGTAATGAAGATTAAAAAAACTATTATTAACAAAAAATTTAAAAAAGATAAACACATTTTTTTCACATTGTGTCGACTTTTTTCTTATAAATTTGGGAACAATTTTGTATTCTTTCTGTTTTTGTAACTTTGCAATATTTCCTCGTAAAATTATTACTTTTTTATGTAAAATTATAAAATATTTTATGTAAAAGTATGACTTTTTAATGCAAAATGGTGACATTTGTCATAAAAATTCTGACTTCTATCACAATAGTGCCAGTGTTTTTTTTGTTGTTCTTGTAAAACAGTGACATTTTTTGAGTAAAATTCCAATTAATATTATAATATTATTATATCATAATGATAAAATAAGTTTTCTTATAAAATTGTGACTTTTGTCGAGTAAAATTACGCCTCTTTTCATAAAATTGCCAAGATTTTAAGCTTCTCTTGTAAAATTTAAACTGTTATTGGGTAAAATTCCAACTTTTATCATAATATTGCACAAGTGTTCAGTTTTTCTTGTAAAATTTTGACTTCTGTTTAGTAAAATGACGACTTTTATTATAATACTACCAAAATCTAAGTTTTTCTTGTGAAATTGTGACCTTTTTCTTGTGAAATTCCAACTCATTTTTCACGACAAGCTTTTTTATATTGGCATGGTATGTATGTATTATTAATGTTGTAAAAACAAATCTTTATTTGTCTAGAAAGGCTGGTCCTAAAGAGGTAGGCATTTTTTGGAGGTCTCAAGAAGGTAACAAATACAAGAATGTGTGTTTGTGTGTGTGTGTGTGTGTGTGTGTGTGTGTGTGTGTTTTCTTGTATTTCTACCCTTCTTGAGACATCAACAAGCAAAAGTACCGGCCATATGAGTTAGGACCGAAATCATGGTCCCAATATGGAAAACTATTGCATCTAATAGAGAATGTCTCATTTGCACCCCTCTGGTCAACATATGAAATAACAAGTGTGTGTAAGAAATTGAAACGCGCCCCCTTTGGCCAAAATATACAAAAGAAAATTAAAGATATATGTACCGTATACAGAGACATACTGTAATAACTTGAAGTAAGTAATGAAGATTAAAAAAACAATTATTAACAAAAAATTTAAAAAAGATAAACACATTTTTTTCACATTGTGTCGACTTTTTTCTTATAAATTTGGGAACAATTTCTCATATTCTTTCTGTTTCTGTAACTTTGCAATATTTCCTTGTAAAATTATTACTTTTTTATGTAAAATTATAAAATATTTGATGTAAAAGTATGACTTTTTAATGCAAAATGGTGACATTTGTCATATAAATTCTGACTTTTATCACAATAGTGCCAGTGTTTTTGTTGTTCTTGTAAAACCGTGACATTTTTTAAGTAAAATTCCAAGTAATATTATAATATTATTATATCATAATAATATAAGTTTTCTTATAAAATTGTGACTTTTGTCGAGAAAAAATACGCCTCTTTTCATAAAATTGCCAAGATTTTAAGCTTTTCTTGTAAAATTTAAACTGTTATTGGGTAAAATTCCAGCTTTTATCATAATATTGCACAAATGTTCAGTTTTTCTTGTAAAATTTTGACTTCCGTTTAGTAAAATGACGACTTTTATTATAACACTACCAAAATCTAAGTTTTTCTTGTGATATTGTGACCTTTTTCTTGTGAAATTACAACTCATTTTTCACGACAAGCTTTTTTATATTGGCATGGTATGTATATATTATTAATGTTGTAAAAACAAATCTTTATTTGTCTAGAAAGGCTGGTCCTAAAGAGGTAGGCATTTTTTGGAGGTTTCAAGAAGGTAACAAATACAAGAATGAGTATTTGTGTGTGTGTGTGTGTGTGTGTGTGTGTGTGTGTTCTTGTATTTCTACCCTTCTTGAGACATCAACAACCAAAAATACCGGCCATATGAGTTAGGACCGAAATCACGGTCCCAATATGGAAAACTATTGCATCTAATAGGGAATGTCTCATTTGCACCCCTCTGGTCAACATATGAAATAACAAGCGTGTGTAAGAAATTGAAATGTGCCCCCTTTGGCCAAAATATACAAAAGAAAATTAAAGATATATGTACCGTATATAGAGACATACTGTAATAACTTGAAGTAAGTAATGAAGATTAAAAAACAATTACCAACAAAAAATTTAAAAAAGATAAACACATTTTTTTCACATTGTGTCGACTTTTTTCTTATAAAATTGGGAACAATTTCTCATATTCTTTCTGTTTCTGTAACTTTGCAATATTTCCTCGTAAAATTATTACTTTTTTATGTAAAATTATAAAATATTTCATGTAAAAGTATGACTTTTTAATGCAAAATGGTGACATTTGTCATAAAAATTCTGACTTTTATCACAATAGTGCCAGTGTTTTTTGTTGTTCTTGTAAAACAGTGACATTTTTTGAGTAAAATTCCAATTAATATTATAATATTATTATATCATAATGATAATATAAGTTTTCTTATAAAATTGTGACTTTTGTCGAGTAAAATTACGCCTCTTTTCATAAAATTGCCAAGATTTTAAGCTTTTCTTGTCAAATTTAAACTGTTATTGGGTAAAATTCCAACTTTTATCATAATATTGCACAAATGTTCAGTTTTTCTTGTAAAATTTTGACTTCCGTTTAGTAAAATGACGACTTTTATTATAATACTACCAAAATCGAAGTTTTTCTTGTGAAATTGTGACCTTTTTCTTGTGAAATTCCAAATCATTTTTCACGACAAGCTTTTTTATATTGGCATGGTATGTATATATTATTAATGTTGTAAAAACAAATATTTATTTGTCTAGAAAGGGTGGTCCTAAAGAGGTGGGCATTTTTTGGCGGTCTCAAGAAGGTAACAAATACAAGAATGAGTGTTTGTGTGGGTGTGTGTGCATGTGTGTGTGCGTGTTCTTGTATTTCTACCCTTCTTGAGACATCAACAAGCAAAAGTACCGGCCATATGAGTTAGGACCGAAATCATGGTCCCAATATGGAAAACTATTGCATTTAATAGAGAATGTCTCATTTGCACCCCTCTGGTCAACATATGAAATAACAAGCGTGTGTAAGAAATTGAAATGTGCCCCCTTTGGCCAAAATATACAAAAGAAAATGAAAGATATATGTACCATATATAGAGACATACTGTAATAACTTGAAGTAAGTAATGAAGATTAAAAAACAATTACCAACAAAAAATTTAAAAAGATAAACACATTTTTTTCACATTGTGTCGACTTTTTTCTTATAAAATTGGGAACAATTTCTCATATTCTTTCTGTTTCTGTAACTTTGCAATATTTCCTCGTAAAATTTTTACTTTTTTATGTAAAATTATAAAATATTTGATGTAAAAGTATGACTTTTTAATGCAAAATGGTGACATTTGTCATATAAATTCTGACTTTTATCACAATAGTGCCAGTGTTTTTGTTGTTCTTGTAAAACAGTGACATTTTTTAAGTAAATTTCCAATTAATATTATATTATAAGTTTTCTTATAAAATTGTGACTTTTGTCGAGTAAAATTACGCCTCTTTTCATAAAATTGCCAAGATTTTAAGCTTCTCTTGTAAAATTTAAACTGTTATTGGGTAAAATTCCAACTTTTATCATAATATTGCACAAGTGTTCAGTTTTTCTTGTAAAAGTTTGACTTCCGTTGAGTAAAATGACGACTTTTATTATAATACTACCAAAATCTAAGTTTTTCTTGTGAAATTGTGACCTTTTTCTTGTGAAATTCCAACTCATTTTTCACGACAAGCTTTTTTATATTGGCATGGTATGTATATATTATTAATGTTGTAAAAACAAATCTTTATTTGTCTAGAAAGGATGGTGCTAAAGAGGTAGGCATTTCTCAGAGGTCTCATGAAGGTAACAAATACAAGAATGAGTGTTTGTGTGTGTGTGTGTGTGTGTGTGTGTGTGTGTGTGTGTGTGTGTGTGTTCTTGTATTTCTACCCTTCTTGAGACATCAACAAGCCAAAGTACCGGCCATATGAGTTAGGACCGAAATCATGGTCCCAATATGGAAAACTATTGCATCTAATAGAGAATGTCTCATTTGCACCCCTCTGGTCAACATATGAAATAACAAGTGTGTGTAAGAAATTGAAATGCGCCCCCTTTGGCCATTAAAGATATATGTACCGTATATAGAGACAAACTGTAATAACTTGAAGTAAGTAATGAAGATTAAAAAACAATTACCAACAATTTTTTTTAAAAAGATAAACAAATTTTTTTCACATTGTGTCGACTTTTTTTCTTATAAAATTGCGAACAATTTCTCATATTCTTTCTGTTTTTGTAACTTTGCAATATTTCCTCGTAAAATTATTACTTTTTTATGTAAAATTATAAAATATTTTATGTAAAAGTATGACTTTTTAATGCAAAATGGTGACATTTGTCATATAAATTCGGACTTTTATAACAATAGTGCCAATGTTTTTGTTGTTCTTGTAAAACCGTGACATTTTTTGAGTAAAATTCCAATTATTATTATAATATTATTATATCATAGTGATAATGTACGTTTCTTATAAAATTGTGACTTTTGTCGAGTAAAATTATGCCTCTTTTCATGAACTTGCCAACATTTTAAGCTTTTCTTATTTCTTATTGAGTAAAATTCCAACTTGAATCATAATACTGCACAAATGTTCAGTTTTTCTTGTAGAATTTTGACTTGCGTTGAGTAAACTGACGACTTTTATTATAATACTACCAAAATTCTAAGTTTTTCTTGTGAAATTGTGACCTTTTTCTTGTGAAATTCCAACTCATTTTTCACGACAAGCTTTTTTATATTGGCATGGTATGTATATTTTATTAATGTTGTAAAAACAAATCTTTATTTGTCTAGAAAGGGTGGTCCTAAAGAGGTAGGCATTTTTTGGAGGTCTCAAGAAGGTAACAAATACAAGAATGAGTGTTTGTGTGTGTGTGTGTGTGTGTGTGTGTGTGTTCTTGTATTTCTACCCTTCTTGAGACCTCAACAAGCAAAAGTAGCTTCCATATGAGGAGGTGTGAACAAGTTAGGACATAAATCATGGTCCCAATAGGGAGAACAATTGCATCTAATAGAGAATGTCTCTATCAAAATGAGGGTGGTCCCAAAAAGGAGGCATTTTTCAAATTGACTGTGTCGGTTTTAAAAGTGCTCCCCCTCTGGTCAACATATGCAATAACAAGTGTGTGTAAGAAATTTAAATCTGCCCCCGTTGGCCAAAATGCATTAAAAAAAAAAAAAAAAAAAAAAAAAAATATATATATATATATATATATATATATATATATATATATATATATATATATATATATATATATATATATATAGAGAGAGAGAGAAAGAGAGAGAGAGAGAGAGAGAGAGAGAGAGAGAGAGAGAGAGAGACATACTGTAATAACTTGAAGTAAATAATGAAGATTAAAAAAACAATAAACAAACAAAAAAAACAGTCTTTTTCTCACGTGTCGCCTTTTTTCTTATAAAATTGGTAACAATTTCTCATATTTCTTCTGTTTCTGTAATATTGCAATATTTTCTCATAAAATTATCACTTTTTTATGTAATTCTATTATTATTTTTAATGCAAAATACATTCGTAACATAAAATTCCGACTTTTATCACAATATTGCCAATTTTTGTTGTTGTTCTTGTAAAATATTGTAATTTTTTTTTTAAGTAAAATTATGACTTTTGTCAGAATTTGGCCAAGTAAAATTCTGATTATTATTATAACATTGCCAACATTTTTAAGTTTTTTGCTTTTGTCAAGTAAAATTTTGACTCTTTTCATAAAATGGCCAATATTTTAAGCTTTTCTTGTAAAATTGCGACTGTGATTGAGTAAAATTCCAACTTTTACTGCACACATGTTCGGTTTTTCTTGTAAAATGTTGACTTGCCTTGAGTACAATTACAACTTTTATTACAATACCGCCAAAATTCTACATTTTTTTTTTTTGAAATTCCAAATCATTTTTCACAACAAGCTTTTTTATATTTGCATGGTATGTATATATTATTAATGTTGTAAACACAAATCTTTATATATCTCGAAAGGCTGGTCCTAAAGAGGGAGGCATTTTTCAGAGGTCTCAAGAAGGTAACAAATACAAGATTGTGTGTGTGAGTGTGGGTTTGTCTCACCATCCTTGTGTGGAGTGAGGTTGCAACTCTCTACTCCCATCTAGTGCTAGATATATATTTTTTTCATCATTCTAGCTATAGTGGAAAGGGGGGCCCTCACAACCTACTAACCAAACATGGGTCCACACAAAGTAGGCAAGACATGTAAGCGTGTGGGTGTGTGTGTGTCCATTCTGCACTCAAACATTTTAATGGACTTCTTGTGCCGGAAGAAGAAGTCGCAGGGAGGATGAGGAGGTACCCCCCCCCCCTCCCCCCACTCCAGCCCCCCGTCAGAACATTTGAAAATGGCTTTCATATGAGCTCATTCAAATGCATCACGGCCAACGAGGTACTTTGTTCCGCCGCCAGACATCACTAATCGCTACACTCCACGACAGGAAGGATCAATGTGGCGCCTGAATGTACCGGAGCTTCTTCTTCTTCACTTGCAGACACTTTCAGACTTTGTGGATATTCTGCCATGCTCAGAATGAATGATATCAGAATTATTAGCAGAGGTCAAGCAAAAGTCAAAAGTAGCCATCCAAATATTTACTGGAGTAAAAGCAAGAAAGTATGCAGCTACAAATAAATATTCAAGTACTGAGTAACTGGTAAGTAACGTTGGATTTATTTGTGGCTAATTTTGTGTTTAAGTGTGTAAAAGTAGTGTTGGTCCTGCACAACTACAAGTATGTTGCACTAAAACTACTCTGACAAGTACAAGTTATCTGAAAAGTTACTTAAGTAAATGTAACTGAGTAAAAGTAGTGTTTCTTCTTCACCAAAATATTCATGGAAAAGTAAAAAGTAAGTAGAAATTATCCAAAAAGTTACTTAAGTAAAATTTTACTGAGTAAAAGTAGTGTTTATTCTTCACAAAAGTAGTCAAGTAAAAGTAAAAAGTATGTTGCACTAAAACTATTCTGACTGACAGGTACAAATCACCCCAAAAATTACCTATGCAAATGTAACTGAGTAAAAGTACTTTCTTCTTCACAAAAGTAGTCAAGTAAAAGTAAAAAGTATGTTGCACTAAAACTATTCTGACAGGTACAAATCATGCCAAAAATTACTTATGCAAATGTAACTGAGTAAAAGTACTTTCTTCTTCACAAAAGTAATCAAGTAAAAGTAAAAAGTATGTTGCACTAAAACTACTCTGACAAGTAGAAATTATCCGAAAAGTTACTTAAGGAAATGTAACTGAGTAAAAGTAGTTTATTCTTCACAAAAGTAGTCAAGTAAAAGTAAAACGTATGTTGCACTAAAACTATTCTGACAAGTAGAAGTTATCCGAAAAGTTACTTAAGTAAATGTAACTGAGTAAAAGTAGTCTTTCCTCTTCACAAATGTACTAAAGTAAAAGTAAAAAGTATGTTGCACTAAAACTACTCTAAAAAGTACAAGTTATCTGAAAAGTTACTTAAGTAAATGTAACTGAGTAAAAGTAGTTTCTTCTTCACAAAAGTACTCAAGCAAAAGTAAAAAGTACGTTGCACTAAAACTACTCTGACAAGTAGAAGCTATCCGAAAAGTTACTTAAGTAAATGTTACTGAGTAAAAGTAGTCTTTCCTCTTCACAAAAGTACTCAAGCAAAAGTAAAAAGTATGTTGCACTAAAACTACTCTAAAAAGTACAAGTTATGTGAAAAGTTACTAAAGTAAATGTAACTAAGTAAAAGTAGTTGTTCTTCTTCACAAAAGTAGTAAAGTAAAAGTAAAAAGTATGTTGCACTAAAACTACTCTGATGAGTACAAATTATCTAAAAAAAATGACTTAAGTAAATGTAACTGAGTAAAAGTAGTTTCTTCTTCACAAAAGTACTCAAGTAAAAGTAAAAAGTATGTTGCACTAAAACTACTCTAAAAAGTACAAGTTATTTGAAAAGTTACTAAAGTAAATGTAACTGAGTAAAAGTAGTTTTTTTTCTTTAAAAATGTACTAAAGTAAAAGTAAAAAGTATGTTGCACTAAAACTACTTTGACGAGTACAAATTATCTAAAAAAATGACTTAAGTAAATGTAACTGAGTAAAAGTAGTGTTTCTTCTTCATAAATGTAACTGAGTAAAAGTAGTTTTTCTTTTTCACAAATGTACTAAAGTAAAAGTAAAAAGTATGTTGCACTAAAACTACTTTGACGAGTACAAATTATCTAAAAAAATGACTTAAGTAAATGTAACTGAGTAAAAGTAGTGTTTCTTCTTCACAAAAGTACTCAAGTAAAAGTAAAAAGGATGTTGCATTAAAACTACTCTGACAAGTACAAGTTATCTGAAAAGTTACTTAAGTAAATGTAACTGAGTAAAAGTAGTGTTTCTTCTTCACCAAAATATTCATGGAAAAGTAAAAAGTAAGTAGAAATTATCCAAAAAGTTACTTAAGTAAAATTTTACTGAGTAAAAGTAGTGTTTATTCTTCACAAAAGTAGTCAAGTAAAAGTAAAAAGTATGTTGCACTAAAACTATTCTGACTGACAGGTACAAATCACCCCAAAAATTACCTATGCAAATGTAACTGAGTAAAAGTACTTTCTTCTTCACAAAAGTACTCAAGTAAAAGTAAAAAGTGCGTTGCACTAAAACTACTCTGACAAGTAGAAGTTATCCGAAAAGTTACTTAAGCAAATGTAACTAAGTAAAAGTAGTCTTTCCTCTTCACAAAAGTACTCAAGTAAAAGTAAAAAGTATCTTGCACTAAAACTACTCTAAAAAGTAGAAGTTATCTGAAAAGTTACTAAAGTAAATAAAACTGAGTAAAAGTAGTTTTTCTTCTTCACAAAAGTACTAAAGTAAAAGTAAAAAGTATGTTGCACTAAAACTACTCTGATGAGTACAAATTATCTAAAAAAAAAGTTACTTAAGTAAATGTAACTGAGTAAAAGTAGTGTTTTTTCTTCACAAAAGTACTCAATTAAAAGTAAAAAGTATGTTGCACTAAAACTACTCTGACAAGTACAAGTTATCTGAAAAGTTACTTAAGTAAATGTAACTGAGTAAAAGTAGTGTTTCTTCTTCACCAAAATATTCATGGAAAAGTAAAAAGTAAGTAGAAATTATCCAAAAAGTTACATAAGTAAAATTTTACTGAGTAAAAGTAGTGTTTATTCTTCACAAAAGTACTCAAGTAAAAGTAAAAAGTATGTCGCACTAAAACTATTCTGACAGGTACAAATCATGCCAAAAATTACTTATGCAAATGTAACTGAGTAAAAGTACTTTCTTCTTCACAAAAGTACTCAAGTAAAAGTAAAAAGTACGTTGCACAAAAACTACTCTGACAAGTAGAAGTTATCCGAAAAGTTACTTAAGTAAATGTAACTAAGTAAAAGTAGTCTTTCCTCTTCACAAAAGTACTCAAGTAAAAGTAAAAAGTATGTTGCACTAAAACTACTCTAAAAAGTACAAGTTATCTGAAAAGTTACTAAAGTAAATGTAACTGAGTAAAAGTAGTTTTTCTTCTTCACAAATGTACTAAAGTAAAAGTAAAAAGTATGTTGCACTAAAACTACTCTGATGAGTACAAATTATCTAAAAAAAAATGACTTAAGTAAATGTAACTAAGTAAAAGTAGTGCTTCTTCTTCACAAAAGTACTCAAGTAAAATTAAAAAGTATGTTGCATTAAAACTACTCTGATAAGTACAAATGATCTCCCCAAAAAATTAAGTAAATGTAACTGAGTACAAGTAGTGTTTCTTCTTCACAAAAGTACTCAAGTAAAAGTAAAAAGTATGTTGCACTAAAACTACTCTGACAAGTACAAGTTATCTGAAAAGTTACTAAAGTAAATGTAACTGAGCAAAAGTAGTTTTTCTTCTTCACAAATGTACTAAAGTAAAAGTAAAAAGTATGTTGCACTAAAACTACTTTGACGAGTACAAATTATCTACAAAAAATGACTTAAGTAAATGTAACTGAGTAAAAGTAGTGTTTCTTCTTCACAAAAATACTAAAGTAAAAGTAAAAAGTATGTTGCACTAAAACTACTCTGACAAGTACAAGTTATCTGAAAAGTTACTTAAGTAAATGTAACTGAGTAAAAGTAGTGTTTCTTTTTCACCAAAATATTCATGGCAAAGTAAAAAGTAAGTAGAAATTATCCAAAAAGTTACTTAAGTAAAATTTTACTGAGTAAAAGACGTGTTTAATCTTCACAAAAGTAGTCAAGTAAAAGTAAAAAGTATGTTGCACTAAAACTACTCTGACAGGTACAAATCATGCCAAAAATTACTTATGCAAATGTAACTGAGTAAAAGTAGTTTCTTCTTCACAAAAGTACTCAAGTAAAAGTAAAAAGTATGTTGCACTAAAACTACTCTAAAAAGTACAAGTTATTTGAAAAGTTACTAAAGTAAATGTAACTGAGTAAAAGTAGTTTTTTTTCTTTAAAAATGTACTAAAGTAAAAGTAAAAAGTATGTTGCACTAAAACTACTTTGACGAGTACAAATTATCTAAAAAAATGACTTAAGTAAATGTAACTGAGTAAAAGTAGTGTTTCTTCTTCATAAATGTAACTGAGTAAAAGTAGTTTTTCTTTTTCACAAATGTACTAAAGTAAAAGTAAAAAGTATGTTGCACTAAAACTACTTTGACGAGTACAAATTATCTAAAAAAATGACTTAAGTAAATGTAACTGAGTAAAAGTAGTGTTTCTTCTTCACAAAAGTACTCAAGTAAAAGTAAAAAGGATGTTGCATTAAAACTACTCTGACAAGTACAAGTTATCTGAAAAGTTACTTAAGTAAATGTAACTGAGTAAAAGTAGTGTTTCTTCTTCACCAAAATATTCATGGAAAAGTAAAAAGTAAGTAGAAATTATCCAAAAAGTTACTTAAGTAAAATTTTACTGAGTAAAAGTAGTGTTTATTCTTCACAAAAGTAGTCAAGTAAAAGTAAAAAGTATGTTGCACTAAAACTATTCTGACTGACAGGTACAAATCACCCCAAAAATTACCTATGCAAATGTAACTGAGTAAAAGTACTTTCTTCTTCACAAAAGTACTCAAGTAAAAGTAAAAAGTGCGTTGCACTAAAACTACTCTGACAAGTAGAAGTTATCCGAAAAGTTACTTAAGCAAATGTAACTAAGTAAAAGTAGTCTTTCCTCTTCACAAAAGTACTCAAGTAAAAGTAAAAAGTATCTTGCACTAAAACTACTCTAAAAAGTAGAAGTTATCTGAAAAGTTACTAAAGTAAATAAAACTGAGTAAAAGTAGTTTTTCTTCTTCACAAAAGTACTAAAGTAAAAGTAAAAAGTATGTTGCACTAAAACTACTCTGATGAGTACAAATTATCTAAAAAAAAAGTTACTTAAGTAAATGTAACTGAGTAAAAGTAGTGTTTTTTCTTCACAAAAGTACTCAATTAAAAGTAAAAAGTATGTTGCACTAAAACTACTCTGACAAGTACAAGTTATCTGAAAAGTTACTTAAGTAAATGTAACTGAGTAAAAGTAGTGTTTCTTCTTCACCAAAATATTCATGGAAAAGTAAAAAGTAAGTAGAAATTATCCAAAAAGTTACATAAGTAAAATTTTACTGAGTAAAAGTAGTGTTTATTCTTCACAAAAGTACTCAAGTAAAAGTAAAAAGTATGTCGCACTAAAACTATTCTGACAGGTACAAATCATGCCAAAAATTACTTATGCAAATGTAACTGAGTAAAAGTACTTTCTTCTTCACAAAAGTACTCAAGTAAAAGTAAAAAGTACGTTGCACAAAAACTACTCTGACAAGTAGAAGTTATCCGAAAAGTTACTTAAGTAAATGTAACTAAGTAAAAGTAGTCTTTCCTCTTCACAAAAGTACTCAAGTAAAAGTAAAAAGTATGTTGCACTAAAACTACTCTAAAAAGTACAAGTTATCTGAAAAGTTACTAAAGTAAATGTAACTGAGTAAAAGTAGTTTTTCTTCTTCACAAATGTACTAAAGTAAAAGTAAAAAGTATGTTGCACTAAAACTACTCTGATGAGTACAAATTATCTAAAAAAAAATGACTTAAGTAAATGTAACTAAGTAAAAGTAGTGCTTCTTCTTCACAAAAGTACTCAAGTAAAATTAAAAAGTATGTTGCATTAAAACTACTCTGATAAGTACAAATGATCTCCCCAAAAAATTAAGTAAATGTAACTGAGTACAAGTAGTGTTTCTTCTTCACAAAAGTACTCAAGTAAAAGTAAAAAGTATGTTGCACTAAAACTACTCTGACAAGTACAAGTTATCTGAAAAGTTACTAAAGTAAATGTAACTGAGCAAAAGTAGTTTTTCTTCTTCACAAATGTACTAAAGTAAAAGTAAAAAGTATGTTGCACTAAAACTACTTTGACGAGTACAAATTATCTACAAAAAATGACTTAAGTAAATGTAACTGAGTAAAAGTAGTGTTTCTTCTTCACAAAAATACTAAAGTAAAAGTAAAAAGTATGTTGCACTAAAACTACTCTGACAAGTACAAGTTATCTGAAAAGTTACTTAAGTAAATGTAACTGAGTAAAAGTAGTGTTTCTTTTTCACCAAAATATTCATGGCAAAGTAAAAAGTAAGTAGAAATTATCCAAAAAGTTACTTAAGTAAAATTTTACTGAGTAAAAGACGTGTTTAATCTTCACAAAAGTAGTCAAGTAAAAGTAAAAAGTATGTTGCACTAAAACTACTCTGACAGGTACAAATCATGCCAAAAATTACTTATGCAAATGTAACTGAGTAAAAGTAGTTTCTTCTTCACAAAAGTACTCAAGTAAAAGTAAAAAGTATGTTGCACTAAAACTACTCTAAAAAGTACAAGTTATTTGAAAAGTTACTAAAGTAAATGTAACTGAGTAAAAGTAGTTTTTTTTCTTTAAAAATGTACTAAAGTAAAAGTAAAAAGTATGTTGCACTAAAACTACTTTGACGAGTACAAATTATCTAAAAAAATGACTTAAGTAAATGTAACTGAGTAAAAGTAGTGTTTCTTCTTCATAAATGTAACTGAGTAAAAGTAGTTTTTCTTTTTCACAAATGTACTAAAGTAAAAGTAAAAAGTATGTTGCACTAAAACTACTTTGACGAGTACAAATTATCTAAAAAAATGACTTAAGTAAATGTAACTGAGTAAAAGTAGTGTTTCTTCTTCACAAAAGTACTCAAGTAAAAGTAAAAAGGATGTTGCATTAAAACTACTCTGACAAGTACAAGTTATCTGAAAAGTTACTTAAGTAAATGTAACTGAGTAAAAGTAGTGTTTCTTCTTCACCAAAATATTCATGGAAAAGTAAAAAGTAAGTAGAAATTATCCAAAAAGTTACTTAAGTAAAATTTTACTGAGTAAAAGTAGTGTTTATTCTTCACAAAAGTAGTCAAGTAAAAGTAAAAAGTATGTTGCACTAAAACTATTCTGACTGACAGGTACAAATCACCCCAAAAATTACCTATGCAAATGTAACTGAGTAAAAGTACTTTCTTCTTCACAAAAGTACTCAAGTAAAAGTAAAAAGTGCGTTGCACTAAAACTACTCTGACAAGTAGAAGTTATCCGAAAAGTTACTTAAGCAAATGTAACTAAGTAAAAGTAGTCTTTCCTCTTCACAAAAGTACTCAAGTAAAAGTAAAAAGTATCTTGCACTAAAACTACTCTAAAAAGTAGAAGTTATCTGAAAAGTTACTAAAGTAAATAAAACTGAGTAAAAGTAGTTTTTCTTCTTCACAAAAGTACTAAAGTAAAAGTAAAAAGTATGTTGCACTAAAACTACTCTGATGAGTACAAATTATCTAAAAAAAAAGTTACTTAAGTAAATGTAACTGAGTAAAAGTAGTGTTTTTTCTTCACAAAAGTACTCAATTAAAAGTAAAAAGTATGTTGCACTAAAACTACTCTGACAAGTACAAGTTATCTGAAAAGTTACTTAAGTAAATGTAACTGAGTAAAAGTAGTGTTTCTTCTTCACCAAAATATTCATGGAAAAGTAAAAAGTAAGTAGAAATTATCCAAAAAGTTACATAAGTAAAATTTTACTGAGTAAAAGTAGTGTTTATTCTTCACAAAAGTACTCAAGTAAAAGTAAAAAGTATGTCGCACTAAAACTATTCTGACAGGTACAAATCATGCCAAAAATTACTTATGCAAATGTAACTGAGTAAAAGTACTTTCTTCTTCACAAAAGTACTCAAGTAAAAGTAAAAAGTACGTTGCACAAAAACTACTCTGACAAGTAGAAGTTATCCGAAAAGTTACTTAAGTAAATGTAACTAAGTAAAAGTAGTCTTTCCTCTTCACAAAAGTACTCAAGTAAAAGTAAAAAGTATGTTGCACTAAAACTACTCTAAAAAGTACAAGTTATCTGAAAAGTTACTAAAGTAAATGTAACTGAGTAAAAGTAGTTTTTCTTCTTCACAAATGTACTAAAGTAAAAGTAAAAAGTATGTTGCACTAAAACTACTCTGATGAGTACAAATTATCTAAAAAAAAATGACTTAAGTAAATGTAACTAAGTAAAAGTAGTGCTTCTTCTTCACAAAAGTACTCAAGTAAAATTAAAAAGTATGTTGCATTAAAACTACTCTGATAAGTACAAATGATCTCCCCAAAAAATTAAGTAAATGTAACTGAGTACAAGTAGTGTTTCTTCTTCACAAAAGTACTCAAGTAAAAGTAAAAAGTATGTTGCACTAAAACTACTCTGACAAGTACAAGTTATCTGAAAAGTTACTAAAGTAAATGTAACTGAGCAAAAGTAGTTTTTCTTCTTCACAAATGTACTAAAGTAAAAGTAAAAAGTATGTTGCACTAAAACTACTTTGACGAGTACAAATTATCTACAAAAAATGACTTAAGTAAATGTAACTGAGTAAAAGTAGTGTTTCTTCTTCACAAAAATACTAAAGTAAAAGTAAAAAGTATGTTGCACTAAAACTACTCTGACAAGTACAAGTTATCTGAAAAGTTACTTAAGTAAATGTAACTGAGTAAAAGTAGTGTTTCTTTTTCACCAAAATATTCATGGCAAAGTAAAAAGTAAGTAGAAATTATCCAAAAAGTTACTTAAGTAAAATTTTACTGAGTAAAAGACGTGTTTAATCTTCACAAAAGTAGTCAAGTAAAAGTAAAAAGTATGTTGCACTAAAACTACTCTGACAGGTACAAATCATGCCAAAAATTACTTATGCAAATGTAACTGAGTAAAAGTACTTTCTTCTTCACAAAAGTACTCAAGTAAAAGTAAAAAGTACGTTGCACTAAAACTACTCTGACAAGTAGAAGTTATCCGAAAAGTTACTTACCGGTAAGTAAATGTAACTGAGTAAAAGTAGTCTTTACTCTTCACAAAAGTACTCAAGTAAAAGTAAAAAGTATGTTGCACTAAAACTACTCTAAAAAGTACAAGTTATCTGAAAAGTTACTAAAGTAAATGTAACTGAGTAAAAGTAGTTTTTCTTCTTTAAAATGTACTAAAGTAAAAGTAAAAATGATGTTGCATTAAAACTACTCTGACACGTACAAGTTATCTGAAAAGTTACTAAAGTAAATGTAATTGAGTAAAAGTAGTTTTTCTTCTTTAAAAATGTACTAAATTAAAAGTAAAAAGTATGTTGCACTAAAACTACTTTGACGAGTACAAATTATCTAAAAAAATGACTTAAGTAAATGTAACTGAGTAAAAGTAGTGTTTCTTCTTCACAAAAGTACTCAAGTAAAAGTAAAAAGGATTTTGCATTAAAACTACTCTGACAAGTACAAGTTATCTGAAAAGTTACTTACCGGTAAGTAAATGTAACTGAGTAAAAGTAGTGTTTGTTCTTCACCAAAATATTCATGGCAAAGTAAAAAGTAAGTAGAAATTTTCCAAAAAGTTACTTAAGTAAAATTTTACTGAGTAAAAGTAGTGTTTCTTCTTCACAAAAGTAGTCAAGTAAAAGTAAAAAGTATGTTGCACTAAAACTATTCTGACAGGTACAAATCACCCTAAAAATTACTTATGCAAATGTAACTGAGTAAAAGTACATTCTTCTTCACGAAAGTACTCAAGAAAAAGTAAAAAGTACGTTACACTAAAACTACTCTGACAAGTAGAAGTTATCCGAAAAGTTACTTAAGTAAATGTAACTAAGTAAAAATAGTCTTTCCTCTTCACAAAAGTACTAAAGTATAAGTAAAAAGTATGTTGCACTAAAACTACTCTGACGAGTACAAATTATCTAAAAAAAATTACTTAAGTACATGTAACTGAATAAAAGTAGTTTTTCTTCTTCACAAAAGTACTAAAGTAAAAGTAAAAAGTATGTTGCACTAAAACTACTCTGATGAGTACAAATTATCTAAACAAATGACTTAAGTAAATGTAACTGAGTAAAAGTAGTTTCTTCTTCACAAAAGTACTCAAGTAAAAGTAAAAAGTATTTTGCATTAAAACTACTCTGACAAGTACAAATTATCTCCCCAAAAAATTAAGTAAATGTAACTGAGTAAAAGTAGTGTTTTTTTTTCACAAAAGTACTCAAGTAAAAGTAAAAAGTATGTTGCACTAAAACTACTCTGACAAGTACAAGTTATATGAAAAAAAATGACTTAAGTAAATGTAACTGAGTAAAAGTAGTGTTTCTTCTTCATAAATGTAACTCAGTAAAAGTAGTTTTTCTTTTTCACAAATGTACTAAAGTAAAAGTAAAAAGTATGTTGCACTAAAACTACTCTGACAAGTACAAGTTATATGAAAAAAAATGACTTAAGTAAATGTAACTGAGTAAAAGTAGTGTTTCTTCTTCATAAATGTAACTGAGTAAAAGTAGTTTTTCTTTTTCACAAATGTACTAAAGTAAAAGTAAAAAGTATGTTGCACTAAAACTACTTAGACGAGTACAAATTATCTAAAAAAATGACTTAAGTAAATGTAACTGAGTAAAAGTAGTGTTTCTTCTTCATAAATGTAACTGAGTAAAAGTAGTTTTTCTTTTTCACAAATGTACTAAAGTAAAAGTAAAAAGTACGTTGCACTAAAACTACTTTGACGAGTACAAATTATCTAAAAAAATGACTTAAGTAAATGTAACTGAGTAAAAGTAGTGTTTATTCTTCACAAAAGTAGTCAAGTAAAAGTAAAAAGTATGTTGCACTAAAACTACTCTAAAAAGTACAAGTTATCTGAAAAGTTATTAAAGTAAATGTAACTGAGTAAAAGTAGTTTTTCTTCTTCACAAAAGTACTCAAGTAAAAGTAGAAAGTATGTTGCATTAAAATTACTCTGACAAGTACTAATTATTAAAAAAAAAAATTAAGTAAATGTAACTGAGTACAAGTAGTGTTTCTTCTTCACAAAAGCACTAAAGTAAAAGTAAAAAGTATGTTGCACTAAAACTACTCTGATGAGTACAAATTATCTAAAAAGTTACTTAAGTAAATGTAACTGAATAAAAGTCGTTTTTCTTCTTCACAAAAGTACTAAAGTAAAAGTAAAAAGTATGTTACACTAAAACTACTCCGACAAGTACAAGTTATCTGAAAAGTTACTTAAGTAAATGTAACTGAATAAAAGTAGTGTTTCTTCTTCACCAAAATATTCATGGAAAAGTAAAAAGTAAGTAGAAATTATCCAAAAAGTTACTTAAGTAAAATTTTACTGAGTAAAAGTAGTGTTTATTCTTCACAAAAGTAGTCAAGTAAAAGTAAAAAGTATGTTGCACTAAAACTATTCTGACAGGTACAAATCAAACCAAAAATTACTTATGCAAATGTAACTGAGTAAAAGTACTTTCTTCTTCACAAAAGTACTCAAGTAAAAGTAAAAAGTATGTTGCACTAAAACTACTCTGACAAGTAGAAGTTATCCGAAAAGTTACTGAAGTAAATGTAACTGAGTAAAAGTAGTCTTTCCTCTTCACAAAAGTACTCAAGTAAAAGTAAAAAGTATGTTGCACTAAAACTACTTTGACGAGTACAAATTATCTAAAAAAATTACTTAAGTAAATGTAACTGAATAAAAGTAGTTTCTCTTCTTCGCAAAAGTACCAAAGTAAAAGTAAAAAGTATGTTGCACTAAAACTACTCTGATGAGTACAAATTATCTAAAAAAAATGACTTAAGTAAATGTAACTGAGTAAAAGTAGTGTTTCTTCTTCACCAAAATATTCATGGAAAAGTAAAAAGTAAGTAGAAATTATCCAAAAAATTACTTAAATAAATGTAAGGTAACTGAATAAAAGTAGTTTCTCTTCTTCACAAAAGTACCAAAGTAAAAGTAAAAAGTATGTTGCACTAAAACTACTCTGATGAGTACAAATTATCTAAAAAAAAATGACTTAAGTAAATGTAACTGAGTAAAAGTAGTGTTTCTTCTTCACCAAAATATTCATGGAAAAGTAAAAAGTAAGTAGAAATGATCCAAAAAGTTACTTAAGTAAAATTTTACTGAGTAAAAGTAGTGTTTATTCTTCACAAAAGTAGTCAAGTAAAAGTAAAAAGTATGTTGCACTAAAACTATTCTGACAGGTACAAATCATCCCAAAAATTACTTATGCAAATGTAACTGAGTAAAAGTACTTTCTTATTCACAAAAGTACTCAAGTAAAAGTAAAAAGTATGTTGCACTAAAACTACTCTGACGAGTACAAAGTATCTAAAAAAATTACTTAAGTAAATGTAACTTAATAAAAGTAGTTTTTCTTCTTCACAAAAGTACCCAAGTAAAAGTAAAAAGTATGTTGCACTAAAACTACTCTGACAAGTACAAGTTATATGAAAAGTTACTAAAGTAAATGTAACTGAGTAAAAGTAGTTTTTCTTCTTCACAAATGTACTAAAGTAAAAGTAAAAAGTATGTTGCACTAAAACTACTCTGACAAGTACAAATTATCTGAAAAGTTACTAAAGTAAATGTAACTGAGTAAAAGTAGTTTTTTTTCTTCACAAATGTACTAAAGTAAAAGTAAAAAGGATGTTGCACTAAAACTACTCTGACAAGTAGAAGCTATCCGAAAAGTTACTTAAGTAAATGTAACTGAGTAAAAGTAGTCTTTCCTCTTCACAAAAGTACTCAAGCAAAAGTAAAAAGTATGTTGCACTAAAACTACTCTAAAAAGTACAAGTTATGTGAAAAGTTACTAAAGTAAATGTAACTAAGTAAAAGTAGTTGTTCTTCTTCACAAAAGTACTAAAGTAAAAGTAAAAAGTATGTTGCACTAAAACTACTCTGATGAGTACAAATTATCTAAAAAAAATGACTTAAGTAAATGTAACTGAGTAAAAGTAGTTTCTTCTTCACAAAAGTACTCAAGTAAAAGTAAAAAGTATGTTGCACTAAAACTACTCTAAAAAGTACAAGTTATTTGAAAAGTTACTAAAGTAAATGTAACTGAGTAAAAGTAGTTTTTTTTCTTTAAAAATGTACTAAAGTAAAAGTAAAAAGTATGTTGCACTAAAACTACTTTGACGAGTACAAATTATCTAAAAAAATGTCTTAAGTAAATGTAACTGAGTAAAAGTAGTGTTTCTTCTTCACAAAAGTACTCAAGTAAAAGTAAAAAGTATGTTGCACTAAAACTACTCTGACAAGTACAAGTTATCTGAAAAGTTACTTAAGTAAATGTAACTGAGTAAAAGTAGTGTTTCTTCTTCATCAAAATATTCATGGAAAAGTAAAAAGTAGGTAGAAATGATCCAAAAAGTTACTTAAGTAAAATTTTACTGAGTAAAAGTAGTGTTTATTCTTCACAAAAGTAGTCAAGTAAAAGTAAAAAGTATGTTGCACTAAAACTATTCTGACAGGTACAAATCATCCCAAAAATTACTTATGCAAATGTAACTGAGTAAAAGTACTTTCTTCTTCACAAAAGTACTCAAGTAAAAGTAAAAAGTACGTTGCACTAAAACTACTCTGACAAGTAGAAGTTATCCGAAAAGTTACTTAAGTAAATGTAACTAAGTAAAAGTAGTCTTTCCTCTTCACAAAAGTACTCAAGTAAAAGTAAAAAGTATGTTGCACTAAAACGACTCTAAAAAGTACAAGTTATCTGAAAAGTTACTAAAGTAAATGTAACTAAGTAAAAGTAGTTTTTCTTCTTCACAAAAGTACTAAAGTAAAAGTAAAAAGTATGTTGCACTAAAACTACTCTGATGAGTACAAATTATCTAAAAAAAATGACTTAAGTAAATGTAACTGAGTAAAAGTAGTTTATTCTTCACAAAAGTAGTCAAGTAAAAGTAAAAAGTATGTTGCACTAAAACTATTCTGACAGGTACAAATCATCCCAAAAATTACTTATGCAAATGTAACTGAGTAAAAGTACTTTCTTATTCACAAAAGTACTCAAGTAAAAGTAAAAAGTATGTTGCACTAAAACTACTCTGACAAGTACAAGTTATATGAAAAGTTACTAAAGTAAATGTAACTGAGTAAAAGTAGTTTTTCTTCCTCACAAATGTACTAAAGTAAAAGTAAAAAGTATGTTGCACTAAAACTACTTTGACGAATACAAATTATCTAAAAAAAATGACTTAAGTAAATGTAACTGAGTAAAAGTAGTTTTTCTTCTTCACAAATGTACTAAAGTAAAAGTAAAAAGTATGTTGCACTAAAACTACTCTGACAAGTACAAATTATCTGAAAAGTTACTAAAGTAAATGTAACTGAGTAAAATTAGTTTTTTTTCTTCACAAATGTACTAAAGTAAAAGTAAAAAGGATGTTGCACTAAAACTACTCTGACAAGTAGAAGCTATCCGAAAAGTTACTTAAGTAAATGTAACTGAGTAAAAGTAGTTTTTCTTCTTCACAAATGTACTAAAGTAAAAGTAAAAAGTATGTTGCACTAAAACTACTTTGACAAGTACAAGTTATCTGAAAAGTTACTTAAGTAAATGTAACTGAGTAAAAGTAGTTTTTCTTCTTCACAAATGTACTAAAGTAAAAGTAAAAAGTATGTTGCACTAAAACTACTTTGACAAGTACAAATTATCTAAAAAAATGACTTAAGTAAATGTAACTGAGTAAAAGTAGTTTTTCTTCTTCACAAATGTACTAAAGTAAAAGTAAAAAGTATGTTGCACTAAAACTACTCTGACAAGTACAAGTTATCTGAAAAGTTACTTAAGTAAATGTAACTGAGTAAAAGTAGTGTTTCTTCTTCACCAAAATATTCATGGAAAAGTAAAAAGTAAGTAGACATTATCCAAAAAGTTACTTAAGTAAAATTTTACTGAGTAAAAGTAGTGTTTATTCTTCACAAAAGTAGTTAAGTAAAAATAAAAAGTATGTTGCACTAAAACTATTCTGACAGGTACAAATCATCCCAAAAATTACTTATGAAATGTAACTGAGTAAAAGTACTTTCTTCTTCACAAAAGTACTCAAGTAAAAGTAAAAAGTATGTTGCACTAAAACTACTCTGACAAGTAGAAGTTATCCGAAAAGTTACTTAAGTAAATGTAACTAAGTAAAAGTAGTCTTTCCTCTTCACAAAAGTACTCAAGTAAAAGTAAAAAGTATGTTGCACGAAAACTACTCTAAAAAGTACAAATTATCTGAAAAGTTACTAAAGTAAATGTAACTGAGTAAAAGTAGTTTTTTTTCTTCACAAATGTACTAAAGTAAAAGTAAAAAGGATGTTGCATTAAAACTACTCTGACACGTACAAGTTATCTGAAAAGTTACTAAAGTAAATGTAATTGAGTAAAAGTAGTTTTTCTTCTTTAAAAATGTACTAAAGTAAAAGTAAAAAGTATGTTGCACTAAAACTACTTTGACGAGTACAAATTATCTAAAAAAATGACTTAAGTAAATGTAACTGAGTAAAAGTAGTGTTTCTTCTTCACCAAAATATTCATGGTAAAGTAAAAAGTAAGTAGAAATGATCCAAAAAGTTACTTAAGTAAAATTTTACTGAGTAAAAGTAGTGTTTATTCTTCACAAAAGTAGTCAAGTAAAAGTAAAAAGTATATTGCACTAAAACTATTCTGACAGGTACAAATCATGCCAAAAATTACTTGTGCAAATGTAACTGAGTAAAAGTAGTTTCTTCTTCACAAAAGTACTCAAGTAAAAGTAAAAAGTACGTTGCACTAAAACTACTCTGACAAGTAGAAGTTATCCGAAAAGTTACTTAAGTAAATGTAACTGAGTAAAAGTAGTCTTTCCTCTTCACAAAAGTACTCAAGTAAAAGTAAAAAGTATGTTGCACTAAAACTACTTTGACGAGTACAAATTATCTAAAAAAATTACTTAAGTAAATGTAACTGAATAAAAGTAGTTTCTCTTCTTCACAAAAGTACCAAAGTAAAAGTAAAAAGTATGTTGCACTAAAACTACTCTGATGAGTACAAATTATCTAAAAAAAATGACTTAAGTAAATGTAACTGAGTAAAAGTAGTGTTTCTTCTTCACCAAAATATTCATGGAAAAGTAAAAAGTAAGTAGAAATTATCCAAAAAATTACTTAAATAAATGTAAGGTAACTGAATAAAAGTAGTTTCTCTTCTTCACAAAAGTACCAAAGTAAAAGTAAAAAGTATGTTGCACTAAAACTACTCTGATGAGTACAAATTACCTAAAAAAAAATGACTTAAGTAAATGTAACTGAGTAAAAGTAGTGTTTCTTCTTCACCAAAATATTCATGGAAAAGTAAAAAGTAAGTAGAAATGATCCAAAAAGTTACTTAAGTAAAATTTTACTGAGTAAAAGTAGTGTTTATTCTTCACAAAAGTAGTCAAGTAAAAGTAAAAAGTATGTTGCACTAAAACTATTCTGACAGGTACAAATCATCCCAAAAATTACTTATGCAAATGTAACTGAGTAAAAGTACTTTCTTATTCACAAAAGTACTCAAGTAAAAGTAAAAAGTATGTTGCACTAAAACTACTCTGACGAGTACAAAGTATCTAAAAAAATTACTTAAGTAAATGTAACTTAATAAAAGTAGTTTTTCTTCTTCACAAAAGTACCCAAGTAAAAGTAAAAAGTATGTTGCACTAAAACTACTCTGACAAGTACAAGTTATATGAAAAGTTACTAAAGTAAATGTAACTGAGTAAAAGTAGTTTTTCTTCTTCACAAATGTACTAAAGTAAAAGTAAAAAGTATGTTGCACTAAAACTACTTTGACGAATACAAATTATCTAAAAAAATGACTTAAGTAAATGTAACTGAGTAAAAGTAGTTTTTCTTCTTCACAAATGTACTAAAGTAAAAGTAAAAAGTATGTTGCACTAAAACTGCTTTGACGAATACAAATTATCTAAAAAAATGACTTAAATAAATGTAACTGAGTAAAAGTAGTCTTTCCTCTTCACAAAAGTACTCAAGAAAAAGTAAAAAGTATGTTGCACTAAAACTACTCTAAAAAGTACAAGTTATCTGAAAAGTTACTAAAGTAAATGTAACTGAGTAAAAGTAGTTTTTGTTCTTCACAAAAGTACTCAAGTAAAAGTAAAAAGTATGTTGCACTAAAACTACTCTAAAAAGTAGAAGTTATCTGAAAAGTTACTAAAGTAAATAAAACTGAGTAAAAGTAGTTTTTCTTCTTCACAAAAGTTTTAAAGTAAAAGTAAAAAGTATGTTGCACTAAAACTACTCTGACAAGTACAAGTTATCTGAAAAGTTACTAAAGTAAATGTAACTGAGTAAAAGTAGTGTTTCTTTTTCACAAAAGTACTCAAGTAAAAGTATGTTGCACTAAAACTACTCTGATAAGTACAAATTATCCAAAAAATGACTTAATTAAATGTAACTGAGTACAAGTAGTGTTTGTTCTTCACAAAAGTACTCAAGTAAAAGTAAAAAGTACTAAACGCGGGTCTCTCCCTTAGAGATAGGGTGAGAAGCTCTGTAATCCGGGATGAGATCAAAGTAAAGCCGCTGTTCCTCCACATGGAGAGGAGCCAGATGAGGTGGTCCGGGCATCTGGTCAGGATGCCACCCGAACGCCTCCCTAGGGACCGGCAGGAGGCCACGGGGAAGACCCAGGACACGTTGGGAAGACTATGTCTCCCGGCTGGCCTGGGAACGCCTCGGGATCTCCCGGGAGGAGCTGGACCAAGTGGCTGGGGAGAGGGAAGTCTGGGCTTCCCTGCTTAGGCTGCTGCCCCCGCGACCCGACCTCGGAAAAGCGGAAGAAGATGGATGGATGGATGGATGGTAATACAAGCTGTACACGGACTACTCTAAAGTGTTGCCCTCCAGCAAGATGAAATAGATGATGAAACTGTCAGATACTGTAAGTACACTTCTGCTCCTCACATGTTTTTCTCGCAGTGATGGCTTCCAGGACGTTAAATGGAAGCCCACTGAGCTGCGCACAGAAAACGGCGTCGGTTGCCATGGGGTTAATGACACGCTTCCCCTGGTAACAAAAAAAAAAAGGACCTCTAATGTCATTCTTGTCGGCAGCTCGTTATAATTAGATTTAGATTGCTCCTTTTCTTTCAGAGCTTGGCAGAAATGACGTTTTTTTTTTTTTTTTCTCCGTTTTGTGGGTTGATGGCTGTGTTGGAACGCGAGTAATTAGATGGTAAACATGCTACAAAACAGCAGGATTCTCGTGTTCGCTCAGTAAAGAACAACACCAGTAAAAAAACAAGGCAGCTTGGACAATTAGTTGCTTTTGTGTGCTTTTGACAAGCTGCCGTCTTCCTGTGATGGTGTGAGCGGAATGGAACAAAATGTCATTTCAGCCATGACCATTTGCTTTCTAAAATATAAACTGACACATTGCGCTTCAAAACTTGTGGCTTCACTCTTTGACAATTTCTTCCAAGCAAATTTGGTGTGCTTTTGGCCACAATGAAGTCTAAAATGAAGACTTATGTGTGTATTTTATGTACCCTGTTTTCCGGACCATAAGGCGCACTTAAAATACTTTTCTCAAAACTCGACAGTGCGCCTTATATATGTACGGAATCATTCTGATTTTGCTTACCGAGAAGTGGCAGCTCTCTGAGCTGCCACCTTAACGTGGTAGAGGAGTTTGCGTGTCCCAATGATCCTAGGAGCTATGTTGTCCGGGGGCTTCCATGCCCCCTGGTAGGGTCTCCCAAGACAAACAGGTCCTAGGTGAGGGATCAGACAAAGAGCAGCTCGAAGACTTCTATGGAAATGCAAGAACCGAGACTCAGATTTCCCTCGCCCGGACGCGGGTCACCGGGGCCCCCCTCCGGAGCCAGGCCCGGAGTTGGGGCACGATGGCGAGCGCCTGGTGGCCGGGCCTGTCCCCATGGGGCCCGGCCGGGCACAGCCCGAAGAGGCAACGTGGGTCCCCCCTCCAATGGGCTCACCACCCATAGCAGGGGCCATAGAGGTCGGGTGCAATGTGAGCTGGGCGGTAGCCGAAGGCAGGGCACTTGGCGGTCCGATCCTCGGCTACAGAAGCTAGCTCTTGGGACGTGGAACGTCACCTCGCTGGGGGGGAAGGAGCCTGAGCTAGTGCGCGAGGTAGAGAAGTTCCGGTTGGATATAGTCGGACTCACCTCGACGCACAGCAAGGGCTCTGGAACCAGTTCTCTCGAGAGGGGCTGGACTCTCTTCCACTCTGGCGTTGCCAGCAGTGAGAGGCGACGGGCTGGGGTGGCAATTCTTGTTGCCCCCCGGCTCAGAGCCTGCATGTTGGAGTTCAACCCGGTGGACGAGAGGGTAGCTTCCCTCCGCCTTCGGGTGGGGGGACGGGTCCTGACTGTTGTTTGCGCTTACGCGCCAAACAGCAGCTCAGAGTACCCACCCTTTTTGGATTCACTCGAGGGAGTACTGGAGAGTGCTCCCCCGGGTGATTCCCTCGTTCTACTGGGGGACTTCAACGCTCATATTGGCAACGACAGTGAAACCTGGAGAGGCGTGATTGGGAAGAATGGCCGCCCGGATCTGAACCCAAGTGGTGTTTTGTTATTGGACTTTTGTGCCCGTCACGGATTGTCCATAACGAACACCATGTTCAAGCATAAGGGTGTCCATATGTGCACTTGGCACCAGGACACCCTAGGCCGCAGTTCTATGATCGACTTTGTAGTTGTGTCATCGGATTTGCGGCCTCATGTTTTGGACACTCGGGTGAAGAGAGGGGCGGAGCTTTCTACCGATCACCACCTGGTGGTGAGTTGGCTGCGATGGTGGGGGAGGATGCCGGACAGACCTGGCAGGCCCAAACGCATTGTGAGGGTTTGCTGGGAACGTCTGGCAGAGTCTCCTGTCAGAGAGAGTTTCAATTCCCACCTCCGGAAGAACTTTGAACATGTCACGAGGGAGGTGCTGGACATTGAGTCCGAGTGGACCATGTTCCGCACCTCTATTGTCGAGGCGGCTGATTGGAGCTGTGGCCGCAAGGTAATTGGTGCCTGTCGTGGCGGTAATCCTAGAACCCGTTGGTGGACACCGGCGGTGAGGGATGCCGTCAAGCTGAAGAAGGAGTCCTATCGGGTTCTTTTGGCTCATGGGACTCCTGAGGCAGCGGACAGGTACCGACAGGCCAAGCGGTGTGCGGCTTCAGCGGTCGCGGAGGCAAAAACTCGGACATGGGAAGAGTTCGGGGAAGCCATGGAAAACGACTTCCGGACGGCTTCGAAGCGATTCTGGACCACCATCCACCGCCTCAGGAAGGGGAAGCAGTGCACTACCAATACCGTGTATGGTGCGGACGGTGTTCTGCTGACCTCGACTGCGGAGGTGGTGGATCGGTGGAGGGAATACTTCGAAGACCTCCTCAATCCCACCAACACGTCTTCCTATGAGGAAGCAGTGCCTGAGGAATCTGTGGTGGGCTCTCCTATTTCTGGGGCTGAGGTTGCTGAGGTAGTTAAAAAGCTCCTCGGTGGCAAGGCCCCGGGGGTGGATGAGATCCGCCCGGAGTTCCTTAAGGCTCTGGATGCTGTAGGGCTGTCTTGGTTGACAAGACTCTGCAGCATCGCGTGGACATCGGGGGCAGTACCTCTGGATTGGCAGACCGGGGTGGTGGTTCCTCTCTTTAAAAAGGGGAACCGGAGGGTGTGTTCTAACTATCGTGGGATCACACTCCTCAGCCTTCCCGGTAAGGTCTATTCAGGTGTACTGGAGAGGAGGCTACGCCGGATAGTCGAACCTCGGATTCAGGAGGAACAGTGTGGTTTTCGTCCTGGTCGTGGAACTGTGGACCAGCTCTATACTCTCGGCAGGGTCCTTGAGGGTGCATGGGAGTTTGCCCAACCAGTCTACATGTGCTTTGTGGACTTGGAGAAGGCATTCGACCGTGTCCCTCGGGAAGTCCTGTGGGGAGTGCTCAGAGAGTATGGGGTTTCGGACTGTCTGATTGTGGCGGTCCGCTCCCTGTATGATCAGTGTCAGAGCTTGGTTCGCATTGCCGGCAGTAAGTCGGACACGTTTCCGGTGAGGGTTGGACTCCGCCAAGGCTGCCCTTTGTCACCGATTCTGTTCATAACTTTTATGGACAGAATTTCTAGGCGCAGTCAAGGCGTTGAGGGGATCTGGTTTGGTGGCTGCAGGATTAGGTCTCTGCTTTTTGCAGATGATTTGGTCCTGATGGCTTCATCTGGCCAGGATCTTCAGCTCTCACTGGATCGGTTCGCAGCTGAGTGTGAAGCGACTGGGATGAGAATCAGCACCTCCAAGTCCGAGTCCATGGTTCTCGCCCGGAAAAGGGTGGAGTGCCATCTCCGGGTTGGGGAGGAGATCTTGCCCCAAGTGGAGGAGTTCAAGTACCTCGGAGTCTTGTTCACGAGTGAGGGAAGAGTGGATCGTGAGATCGACAGGCGGATCGGTGCGGCGTCTTCAGTAATGCGGACGCTGTATCGATCCGTTGTGGTGAAGAAGGAGCTGAGCCGGAAGGCAAAGCTCTCAATTTACCGGTCGATCTACGTTCCCATCCTCACCTATGGTCATGAGCTTTGGGTTATGACCGAAAGGACAAGATCACGGGTACAAGCGGCCGAAATGAGTTTCCTCCGCCGGGTGGCGGGGCTCTCCCTTAGAGATAGGGTGAGAAGCTCTGTCATCCGGGGGGAGCTCAAAGTAAAGCCGCTGCTCCTCCGCATCGAGAGGAGCCAGATGAGGTGGTTCGGGCATCTGGTCAGGATGCCACCCGAGCGCCTCCCTAAGGAGGTGTTTAGGGCATGTCCGACCGGTAGGAGGCCACGGGGAAGACCCAGGACACGTTGGGAAGACTATGTCTCCCGGCTGGCCTGGGAACGCCTCGGGATCCCCCGGGAGGAGCTGGACGAAGTGGCTGGGGAGAGGGAAGTCTGGGCTTCCCTGCTTAGGCTGCTGCCCCCGCGACCCGACCTCGGATAAGCGGAAGAAGATGGATGGATGGATGGAGAAGAGAGTGTTTTTCCATTTTATTTTCTTTCTGGTTATCCTCAAGTACACTGTGAGTTACCTTGACTTTAGGAATGCAGGGAGTAGCTGTAACTCCTTCTCTTATCTGTTCCTGTGTCCAGCTGAGGAGGACAATGGGCATGTGTTTGGGCTGGAGGGAGGGAGAACGAGGGTGGGGGCGAGAGACACACTATAGACGAGAAGTTTTTCCGTATTTTAGATTAGACCATTTTAGCTGCGCTAGTGAACGCTTCTGTACTGGATTGGTCTCACGTTTATTTCCAAGGCTTTGGAAATAAATTACAAAATACCTATTCTGTCTCTGGTGGTCCTTCTTACTCAGCATATATGTCATCAAAAGAACTTGGGATTGACCAGCAACTTAAATTCCCTGGGAGGAACATCTGGTCCAAACGCAACAGTACATATATATGAGTATATATACTGTATATACAGGTAAAAGCCAGTAAATTAGAATATTTTGAAAAACTTGATTTATTTCAGTAATTGCATTCAAAAGGTGTAACTTGTACATTATATTTATTCATTGCACACAGACTGATGCATTCAAATGTTTATTTCATTTAATTTTGATGATTTGAAGTGGCAACAAATGAAAATCCAAAATTCTGTGTGTCACAAAATTAGAATATTACTTAAGGCTAATACAAAAAAGGGATTTTTAGAAATGTTGGCCAACTGAAAAGTATGAAAATGAAAAATATGAGCATGTACAATACTCAATACTTGGTTGGAGCTCCTTTTGCCTCAATTACTGCGTTAATGCGGCGTGGCATGGAGTCGATGAGTTTCTGGCACTGCTCAGGTGTTATGAGAGCCCAGGTTGCTCTGATAGTGGCCTTCAACTCTTCTGCGTTTTTGGGTCTGGCATTCTGCATCTTCCTTTTCACAATACCCCACAGATTTTCTATGGGGCTAAGGTCAGGGGAGTTGGCGGGCCAATTTAGAAGAGAAATACCATGGTCCGTAAACCAGGCACGGGTAGATTTTGCGCTGTGTGCAGGCGCCAAGTCCTGTTGGAACTTGAAATCTCCATCTCCATAGAGCAGGTCAGCAGCAGGAAGCATGAAGTGCTCTAAAACTTGCTGGTAGACGGCTGCGTTGACCCTGGATCTCAGGAAACAGAGTGGACCGACACCTGCAGATGACATGGCACCCCAAACCATCACTGATGGTGGAAACTTTACACTAGACTTCAGGCAACGTGGATCCTGTGCCTCTCCTGTCTTCCTCCAGACTCTGGGACCTCGATTTCCAAAGGAAATGCAAAATTTGCATGGTTGGGTGATGGTTTGGGGTATATATATATATATATATATATATATATATATATATATATATATATATATATATATATATATATATATATATATATATATATATGTGTGTGTGTGTATATGTTACTCATCAGTTACTCAGTACTTGAGTAGTTTTTTCACAACATACTTTTTACTTTTACTCAAGTAAATATTTGGGTGACTACTCCTTACTTTTACTTGAGTAATAAATCTCTAAAGTAACAGTACTCTTACTTGAGTACAATTTCTGGCTACTCTACCCACCTCTGGTTACCATGTCTGTTGATGTTTTGTGTTGGTTGGATTTTTTTTTAATTAATTTTTTTGCACCTTGACTAGGGAAGGTTGTTTGCACTGGGTCATATGAGTAAATACTGCACGCACATTTTTTTTTTACAGAGCATAACCAAAGGTTGTTGACCTGAATTTCTCATGTCGTCCACTAGATGGCGACATAATTTTATTATTCATTTTACCTATTCCTGTAGGTAAAATTCCTTATCCAACTCCTGACATCTTGCGGGCCATATTGATTGCGTCGGCAGTCCGCATTTGGCCCGCGAGCCGTAGTTTGGACACATCTGCTCTAGCGTAATCCTGCTGCTGGCACACAAAGGAAGACGTATCGCAAAGTTCCTCCAGAAGTGATAACGAGCAGCCACATTTGGTATTCAAAGAAAATGTCCTCATTCTGCACCGCCATTTGCATCTTCCCTACAGCTGAGACTTGGAAAATAACTTCCTTCCACGGCGCTCAGCCTCTCCCAATCTCACAAGGCAATTAACACGGAGGCCAGCTCCAATATTCCTCGCCGGTGGAGAACTTTTCTCCCCGGAATGAGAAGATGGGACGATAGGAGGCGTCACATGACACTGGCGTGCGTTTGCACCTGTAATTGTGGCGACGCTTCCTGATTAAAAAAGGTCACTGCGGAGGAAATGATGGACTTCTACAGCAAATATGGAGCTGCCGTATAATTCTTGTTCCCTTCACTTTGAAAATGTCTCTTTTTACACTGAAGGGTTAAGCAGACAAGGAGGGTCATGATCAAAATTAATCAGAGGGCAGCACTTATCGATCGAGGTCCCCAGAGACATGGAGCTCACAGACTCCAGTATTGATCCACGGTCAAAGGTCACAGCACTGGACGTCACTTCTCGCACTTTAAATCAGCGGAAATTGGCCGCAACACATTATTACAATAAACATTACTCGCACTCCTGCTTACACGGCGGTCAGAGTATTAAATCCAGCTCTCACAGTGCTTATGATACTGCAATAAATTCTTCAATCAATCACTCTCTATAAACCCAACGTTATCATCTTTAAAGGGGAACATTATCGCCAGACCTATGTAAGCGTCAATATATACCTTGATGTTGCAGAAAAAAGACCATATATTTCTTTAACCGATTTCCGAACTCTAAATGGGTGAATTTTGGCGAATTAAACGCCTTTCTATTATTCGCTCTCAAACACCGAGTCAAATCAGCTCTGTTATTTTCCGTTTTTTTCGACTGTTTTCCGTACCTTGGAGACATCATGCCTCGTCGGTGTGTTGTCGGAGGGTGTAACAACACCAACAGGGACGGATTCAAGTTGCACCAGTGGCCCAAAGATGCCAAAGTGGCAAGAAATTGGACGTTTGTTCCGCACACTTTACCGACGAAAGCTGTGCTACGACAGAGATGGCAAGAATGTGTGGATATCCTGCGACACTCAAAGCAGATGCATTTCCGACGATAAAGTCAAAGAAATCTGCCGCCAGACCCCCATTGAATCTGCCGGAGTGTGTGAGCAATTCAGGGACAAAGGACCTCGGTAGCACGGCAAGCAATGGCGGCGGTTTGTTCCCGCAGACGAGCGAGCTAAACCCCCTGGATGTCTTGGCTCACACCGTCCCTTATGCCACCGAAGATTATCAAGAGAAGAATATCGACCCTAGCTTCCCTGGCCTGCTGACATCAACTCCAAAACTGGACAGATCAGCTTTCAGGAAAAGAGCGCGGATGAGGGTATGTCTACAGAATATATTAATTGATGAAAATTGGGCTTTCTGCACTCTCAAAGTTGTTGCCAAATATATTTCATATGCTGTGAACCTAGTTCATAGTTGTTAGTTTGCTTTAATGCCAAACAAACATACCAATCGTTGGTTAGAAGGCGATCGCCGAATTCGTCCTCGCTTTCTCCCGTGTCGCTGGCTGTCGTGTCGTTTTCGTCGGTTTCGCTTGCATACGGTTCAAACCGATATGGCTCAATAGCTTCAGTTTCTTCTTCAATTTCGTTTTCGCTACCAGCCTCCACACTACAACCATCCGTTTCAATACATGCGTAATCTGTTGAATCGCTTAAGCCGCTGAAATCCGAGTCTGAATCTGAGCTAATGTCGCTATAGCTTACTGTTCTATGCGCCATGTTTGTTTGTATTGGCATCACTATAATAATAATAATAATAATAACTGGGATTTATATAGCGCTTTTCTAAGTACCCAAAGTCACTTTACATGTAGAACCCATCAATCATTCACACCCGGTGGTGGTAAGCTACTTTCATAGCCACAGCTGCCCTGGGGTAGACTGACAGAAGCGTGGCTGCAATTTGCGCCAACAGCCCCTCCGACCACCACCTATCATTCATTCGATTCACCGGAGTGAGTGGCACCGGGGGCAAAGGGTGAAGTGTCCTGCCCAAGGACACAACGGCAGCGATTTTTTGGATGGTAAGAGGCGGGGAGCAAACCTGCAACCCTCAGGTTTCTGGCACGGTTGCTCTACCCACTACGCCATGCCGCCCCACTATGTGACGTCACAGGAAAATGGACGGGTGTATATAACGATGGTTAAAATCAGGCACTTTGAAGCTTTTTTTTAGGGATATTGCGTGATGGGTAAAATTTTGAAAAAAACTTCGAAAAATAAAATAAGCCACTGGGAACTGATTTTTAATGGTTTTAACCCTTCTGAAATTGTGATAATATTCCCCTTTAATGAAAACATTTTTGATATCCTCACTCTGTCCTGATACAACTTTGTCACTACCAATTCAATACCCATACTGGAGCCTTGAATATTGGCATCTGATACGATATCAGCCCGAATAATAGATACTTTTTTTGTCTTGTAATGTGGGATGTTACAAAATTTCAATAAAATTTGTCCAACAGAGAAAAATGGTATTTCTGAAAACACGAACCTACAGTCCCCACTTGTCCTCAATAATTTTGACAAAAT
Organism: Nerophis lumbriciformis; assembly: GCF_033978685.3. Classification (NCBI taxonomy): domain Eukaryota; kingdom Metazoa; phylum Chordata; class Actinopteri; order Syngnathiformes; family Syngnathidae; genus Nerophis; species Nerophis lumbriciformis. Next base: position 7,000,066 of record NC_084550.2, read on the forward strand.
AATAGAATGGAAAATGACACAATATGTTACTGCATACGTCAGCAGCTAAATTAGGAGCCTTTGTTTGCTTACTTACTAATAAAAGACAAGTTCACTATTTTATTTTAGGACAAACTTGCAATAAGAAACATGTTTAATATACCGTAAGATTTTTTTGTTAAAATAAAGCCAATAATTTATTTAGAAAAGTATCGAAAAGTATCGAAATACAATACCGGTACCAAAATATTGGTAACGAGACAACCCTAATAGTAACAATAATTATAATCATTTCAGTCATTACCAATTCTGTTTTTGTTTTTATTTGAACCCGGGAGGGACAATCGGTAGAAAATGGATGGATAAATGATATCAATATTAGAATTTTCAAGCATTGTTGCGTCGGACCAGCTCTTCCTCCCAGGGAATCTAAGTTACTGGTCAATCCCAAGTTCTATCGATGACATATATGCTGAGTAAGAAGGACCATCAAGACAGAATTGGAATATTTTCAAGTTTTACTGAAATTCTCAGGAGATCAGCTTAACCAATACATTCATATCGGCTACTCTAGTTGATCTGGCATTCCAACGGAAAAGCCAACTCCTTTGCACACAAAGAAAACCCCCAGGTCACCCTCGCAACACTGATAATGAACCAGTGGGTGTTGTATTACACATTCCTGATTGTTTAAGACACTAAACAGACAATCTGAAGACAAAGAGAGACTGGTAGAATATACAAAGGAAAAGTACTAGATGATAAAACATGTCTATGAATAGAGAAATAACTCTTAAACATATATGCATCCTCCACAGTACACATATTTTTTGTGAGAGCAAGCACATTGTTGCTTTTTGATTCTACATAAAGGTGAAAGGTCAGAGCCGTTGACTATTGCACCAGTGGCAACGTGAGATCAATCAAATAAGTGTTACCTAAAGTCTAATAAAGCACGCGCACACACAACGGCTGCTAGGGGCGTGAAAGTGTTGACTTTGCTATGAACTCTAACTTCCATGAAACGAGTGTTCTGACGGTGTGTGGTTTTCCGGCAGGTGTATCCTGATTAATTCCTCACAATGTTCCATTGGGTCGGCTGGCTGGTTCTTGATGTATTCTGCCGGCTGCCAGCGGTCAGGATCATCCCCAGCAGAGCCCAACGAGGGGAAAAAGACGTCTCAGATGCAATATTTTATTTTGATTTATCAGGGTTTTTTTTTTTTTTACTCCCTAAAACCCACCTCCGGACGTGTAAATGCATACTTTAGAAGCAAGTAAAAGATGGCTGAGATAAATCCCTCTGTGACCCATTAATGCCACACACACACACACACACACACACACACACACACACACACACACACACACACACACACACACACACACACACACACACACACACACCTTCTTGTATTTGTTTCCTTCTTGAGACCTCCGAAAAATGCCTACCTCTAGTATTATAATAAAAGTCGTAATTTTACTCAACACAAGTCAAAATTTTACAAGAAAAACTGAACATTTGTGCAATATTATGATAAAAGTTTTAATTTTACTCAATAACAGTTGCAATTTTACACGAAAAGCTTAAAATTTGGGCAATTTTATGAAAAGATTCGCAATTTTACTCAACAAAAGTCACAATTTAATAAAAAACTTGAAAATGTTGGCAATATTATAATAATAATCGGAATTTTACTTGGCAAAATTATGACAAAAGTCACAATTTTATTTTTTTAAATTCACTATTTTACAAGAACAACAAAAACAATTGCAATATTGTGATACAAGTCAGAATTTTATGTGACAAATGTCACCATTTTGCATTAAAAAGTAATAATTTTACATAAAAAAGTAATAATTTTACTCAACACAAGTCAAACGTTTACAAGAAAAACTGAACATTTGTGCAATATCCTCTCTGAGCTGCCACCTTACCGTGGTAGAGGAGTTTGCGTGTCCCAATGATCCTAGGAGCTATGTTGTCCGGGGGTTTCTATGCCCCCTGGTAGGGTCTCCCAAGGCAAACTGGTCCTAGGTGAGGGATCAGACAAAGAGCAGCTCGAAGACCTCTATGAAGAACACTAACAAAGGACCCAGATTTCCCTTGCCCGGATGCGGGTCACCGGGGCCCCCCTCTGGAGTTGGCCCGGAGATGGGGCACGATGGCGAGCGCCTGGTGGCCGGGCCTGTTCCCATGGGGCCCGGCCGGGCACAGCCCGAAGAGGCAACGTGGGTCCCCCCTCCAATGGGCTCACCACCCATAGCAGGGGCCATAGAGGTCGGGTGCAGTGTGAGCTGGGCGGCAGCCGAGGGCAGGGCACTTGGCGGTCCGATCCTCGGCTACATAAGCTGGCTCTTGGGACGTGGAACGTCACCTCGCTGGGGGGGAAGGAGCCTGAGCTAGTGCGTGAGGTGGAGAAGTTCCGGCTAGATATAGTCGGACTCACTTCGACGCACAGCAAGGGCTCTGGAACCACTTCTCTTGAGAGGGGCTGGACTCTCTTCCACTCTGGCGTTGCCGGCAGTGAGAGGCGACGGGCTGGGGTGGCAATTCTTGTTGCCCCTCGGCTCAAAGCCTGCATGTTGGAGTTCAACCCGGTGGACGAGAGGGTAGCTTCCCTCTGCCTTCGGGTGGGGGCACGGGTCCTGACTGTTGTTTGCGTTTACGCGCCAAACGGCAGCTCAGAGTACCCACCCTTTTTGGATTCACTCGAGGGAGTACTGGAGAGTGCTCCCCCGGGTGATTCCCTCGTTCTACTGGGGGACTTCAACGCTCATGTTGGCAGCGACAGTGAAACCTGGAGAGGTGTGATTGGGAAGAATGGCCGCCCGGATCTGAACCCGAGTGGTGTTCTGTTATTGGACTTTTGTGCTCGTCACAGATTGTCGATAACAAACACCATGTTCAAACATAAGGGTGTCCATATGTGCACTTGGCACCAGGACACCCTAGGCCGCAGTTCCATGATCGACTTTGTAGTTGTGTCATCGGATTTGCGGTCTCATGTTTTGGACACTCGGGTGAAGAGAGGGGCAGAGCTTTCTACCGATCACCACCTGGTGGTGAGTTGGCTGCGATGGTGGGGGAGGATGCCGGACAGACCTGGCAGGCCCAAACGCATTGTGAGGGTTTGCTGGGAACGCCTGGCAGAGTCTCCTGTCAGAGAGAGTTTCAATTCCCACTTCCGGAAGAACTTTGAAAATGTCACGAGGGAGGCGCTGGACATTGAGTCCGAGTGGACGATGTTCCGTGCCTCTGTTGTCGAGGCGGCCGATTGGAGCTGTGGCCGCAAGGTGGTTGGTGCCTGTCGTGGCGGTAATCCTAGAACCCGTTGGTGGACGCCGGCAGTGAGGGATGCCGTCAGGCTGAAGAAGGAGTCCTATCGGGTTCTTTTGGCTCATGGGACTCCTGAGGCAGCAGACAGGTACCGACAGGCTAAGCGGTGTGCGGCTTCAGCGGTCGCGGAGGCAAAAACTCGGACATGGGAGGAGTTCGGGGAGGCCATGGAAAAAGACTTCCGGACGGCTTCGAAGCAATTCTGGACCACCATCCGCCGCCTCAGGAAGGGGAAGCAGTGCAGTGTCAACACCGTGTATGGTGGGGATGGTGCTCTGCTGACCTCGACTGCGGATGTTGTGGATAGGTGGAGAGAATACTTCGAAGACCTCCTCAATCCTACCAGCACGTCTTCCTATGAGGAAGCAGGGCCTGGGGAATCTGTGGTGGGCTCTCCTATTTCTGGGGATGAGGTTGCCGAGGTAGTTAAAAAGCTCCTCGGTGGCAAGGCCCCGGGGGTGGATGAGACCCGCCCGGAGTTCCTTAAGGCTCTGGATGTTGTGGGGCTGTCTTGGTTGACAAGACTCTGCAACATCGCGTGGACATCGGGGGAGGTACCTCTGGATTGGCAGATCGGGGTGGTGGTTCCTCTCTTTAAGAAGGGGAACCGGAGGGTGTGTTCCAACTATCGTGGGATCACACTCCTCAGCCTTCCCGGTAAGGTCTATTCAGGTGTACTGGAGAGGAGGCTACGCCGGATAGTCGAACCTCGGATTCAGGAGGAACAGTGTGGTTTTTGTCCTGGTCGTGGAACTGTGGACCAGCTCTATACTCTCGGCAGGGTCCTTGAGGGTGCATGGGAGTTTGCCCAACCAGTCTACATGTACTTTGTGGACTTGGAGAAGGCATTCGACCGTGTACCTCGGGAAGTCCTCTGGGGAGTGCTTAGAGAGTATGGGGTAACGGACTGTCTTATTGTGGCAGTTCGCTCCCTGTATAATCAGTGTCAGAGCTTGGTCCGCATTGCCGGCAGTAAGTCGGACACGTTTCCAGTGAGGGTTGGACTCCGCCAAGACTGCCCTTTGTCACCGATTCTGTTCATAACCTTTATGGACAGAATTGCTAGGCGCAGTCAGGGCGTTGAGGGTATATGGTTTGGTGGCTGCAGGATTAGGTCTTTGCTATTTGCAGATGATGTGGTCCTGATGGTTTCCTCCGGCCAAGATCTTCAGCTCTCACTGGATCGGTTCGCAGCCGAGTGTGAAGCGACTGGGATGGGAATCAGCACCTCCAAGTCCGAGTCCATGGTTCTCTCCCGGAAAAGGGTGGAGTGCCATCTCCGGGTTGGGGAGGAGATCTTGCCCCAAGTGGAGGAGTTCAAGTACCTCGGAGTCTTGTTCACGAGTGGGGGAAGAGTGGATCGTGAGATCGACAGGCGGATCGGTGCGGCGTCTTCAGTAATGCGGACGCTGTATCGATCCGTTGTGGTGAAGAAGGAGCTGAGCCGGAAGACAAAGCTCTCGATTTACCGGTCGATCTACGTTCCCATCCTCACCTATGGTCATGAGCTTTCGGTCATGACCGAAAGGACAAGATCACGGGTACAAGCGGCCGAAATGAGTTTCCTCCGCCGAGTGGTGGGGCTCTCCCTTAGAGATAGGGTGAGAAGCTCTGTCATTCGGGGGGAGCTCAAAGTAAAGCCGCTGCTCCTCCACATCGAGAGGAGCCAGATGAGGTGGTTCGGGCATCTGGTCAGGATGCCACCCGAACGCCTCCCTAAGAAGGTGTTTCGGGCACGTCCGACCGGTAGGAGGCCACGGGGAAGACCCAGGACACGCTGGGAAGACTATCTCTCCCGGCTGGCCTGGGAACGCCTCGGGATCCCCCGGGAGGAGCTGGACGAAGTGGCTGGGGAGAGGGAAGTCTGGGCTTCCCTGCTTAAGCTGCTGCCCCCGCGACCCGACCTAGGATAAGCGGAAGAAGATGGATGGATGGATGGATGTGCAATATTATGATGAAAGTTGGAATTTTACTCAATAACAGTTGCAATTTTACACAAAAAGCTTAAAATTTGGGCAATTTTATGAAAAGAATCACAATTTTACTCGACAAAAGTCACAATTTTATAAGAAAACTAACATGTTGGCAATATTAAAATATTAATCGGAATTTTACTTGTGATAAATTATGACAAATCATTTTATTTTTTTAAATTCACTATTTTACAGGAACAAAAAAATTGCAATATTGTGATACAAGTCAGAATTTCATGTGACAAATGTCACCATTTTGCATTAAAAAGTAATAATTTTACATAAAAAAAGTGATACTTTTACAAGAAAATATTGCAATATTACAGAAACAGAAAGAATATGAGAAATTGTGAGAAAAAGACTACTTTTAGTGAATTTTTTTGATTTAATTTTAATTATTTGTTTGTAGTTGGTTTTTAATCTTCATTATTGACTTCAAGTTATTACAGTATGTCTCTATATACATATTTATTTCATTGTTTTAATTAATTTTGTGCAAAGGGGGCGCATTTCAATTTCTTACACACACTTGTTATTTCATATGTTGACCAGAGGGGGACACACAATCAATTTGAAAAATCCCTCCTTTTTGGGACCACCCTAACTTTGATAGATTTCACCACCAGGGGTGCAAATGAGACATTGTCTATTACAGGGGTCGGCAACCTTTACCAGTCAAAGAGCCATTTTGACCAGTTTCACAAATTATTGAAAACAATGGGAGCCGCAAAATTTTATTGAAATTTAAAATGAAATAACACTGCATACAGAGTTATTTTTTTGTTTTGTGCTATGTATTATCCAGGGGTTTCAAACACGCTGCCCACACCTTTACATGGAATATGAATGGCGACTGTCAGCGTCATACGTGCGGTGATAGAACAGCATATTGCACCCACTACAAGCAGCGTGCCTGATCAGCCACACGTTGTATGGGCTTCCGATTGCTCACGTGGTTGACAGCAAGGCATACTTGTTCAACAACCACACAGGTTACACTGACGGTGGCGGTATAAAAAAAACTTTAACACTCTTACTAACAATGCGCCACAATGTGAACCCACACCAAACAAGAATGACAAACACATTTCGGGAGAACATCTGCACCGTAACACAACATAAACACAACAGGACAAATACCCAGAATCCCATGCAGCCCTAACTCTTCCGGGATACATCATACACCCCCGCTACCAAACCCCGCCCACTTGAACTGACGCACAGAGAGAGAGAGGGGGGGGGGGGGGGGGGGGGGGGGGGGTTGGGGGGGGGGGGGGTGATGTGTGAGGGAGCAGGGTTGGGGTGGGGGGCGGGATTTGGTGGTAGCAGGGGTGTATAATGTAGCCCGGAAGAGTCAGGGCTGCATGGGATTCTGGGTATTTGTTCTGTTGTGTTTATGTTGTGTTAAGGTGCAGATGTTCTCCCGAAATGTGTTTGTCATTCTTGTTTGGTTTTGGTTCAAAGTGTGGCGCATTATTAGTAAGAGTGTTAAAGTTGTTTTATATGGTCACCGTCAGTGTAACCTGTGTGGCTGTTGACTAAGTATGCCTTGCTGTCACGTACGTGTGCAAGCAGAAGATGCATGCTGTATAACAGGTGGTTGGGCTGGCATGCTGTTATTACAGATTGTGGAGGGCGCCAAATGTTGCACCATCATGGCACGCCCTTATTATAGCTGTTAGGGTGAAAATCGGTGAAAATTAATCCCGGGAGTTTTCTGCGAGAGTCACTGAAATCCGGGAAAATCGGGGGGTTCGGCATGTAAGCTGCTGAGCCGCATCAGAGTGATCAAAGAGCCGCATGCGGCTCCGGAGCCGCGGGTTGCCGACCCCTGGTCTATTAGATGCAATGGTTTTCCATATTGGGACCATGGTTTATGTCATCACTTGTTCACACCTCCTCATATGGAAGATACTTTTCCTTGTTGATGTCTCAAGAAGGGTAGAAATACAAGAACACACACACACACACACACACACACACACACACACACACACACACACACACACACACACACACACACACACACACACACACACACACGCACACACTCATGCCTGCAGACGTAGGAGCCATCAATTAGAGGAGATTCAGTCAAGTCATGGTCTTCATCATCGTCATCTTCTTCCTTCCTGACCTCGCCGCACACTGCAGGCGACTCCTCGGAGCGCTTTAAAAGTGGAGCGCTCGTGTAAAGGGTCTTTTTTTCTTTTGCGAGGGCAAGTGCTTCAAAATAAAGCTCGCACTCCGAGCAGGCTTTGAAGACGAGGATGTCAAGGATGAGAGGCGGAAAGAACGTGTGCGCGATGCTTCTGTGTGCTCCTCAAATCCCAGCGATGATGATCAGGTTTGACCTTGAGGCACAGGCCTCAAAGTCGCAGCTTGTAGGTCCAACATCTCCACCATCCAGCATCTCCACCATCCAGCATCTCCACCGTCCAGCATCTCCACCATCCAGCATCTCCACCATCCAGCATCTCCACCATCCAGCATCTCCACCATCCAGCATCTCCACCATCCAGCATCTCCACCGTCCAGCATCTCCACCATCCAGCATCTCCACCATCCAGCATCTCCACCATCCAGCATCTCCACCGTCCAGCATCTCCACCATCCAGCATCTCCACCATCCAGCATCTCCACCATCCAGCATCTCCACCATCCAGCATCTCCACCATCCAGCATCTCCACCATCCAGCATCTCCACCATTCAGCATCTCCACCATCCAGCATCTCCACCATCCAGCATCTCCACCATCCAGCATCTCCACCATCCAGCATCTCCACCGTCTGATGTGCGGATCGATACTGAAATATCGATACCGCCGATACCAGATCTTTATGCTCTTATAGTGTTGTCCCGAAATAAATGTATATATATATAAAAAAATGGGTATTTCTGTCTGTCATTCTGTCGTACATTTTTTTTTCCTTTTACGGAAGGTTTTTTGTAGAGAATAAATGATGAAAAAACACTTAATTGAACGGTTTAAAAGAGGAGAAAACACGAAAAAAATTAAAATAACATTTTGAAACATAGTTTATCTTCAATTTCGACTCTTTAAAATTCAAAATTCAACCGACAAAAAGAAGAGAAAAACTAGCTAATTTGAATCTTTTTGAAAAAATTAAAAAAAGAATTTATGGAACATCATTAGTCATTTTTACTGATTAAGATACATTTTAGAATTTTGATGACATGTTTTAAATTGGTTAAAATCCAATCTGCACTTTGTTAGAATATTTAACAAATTGGACCAAGCTATATTTCTAACAAAGACAAATCAGTATTTCTTCTAGATTTTCCAGAACAACAATTTTAAAAGAAATTCAAAATACTTTGAAATACGATTTAAATTTGATTCTACAGATTTTCTAGATTTGCCAGAATAATTTTTTGAATTTTAATCATAGTAAGTTTGAAGAAATATTTCACAAATATTCTTCGTCGAAAAACCAGAAGCTAAAATATTTATTATTCTTTACAATAAAAAAAAAAATACATTTACTTGAACATTGATTTAAATTGTCAGGAAAGAAGAGGAATAAATTTAAAAGGTAAAAATTTATATTTGTTTAAAAATCCTAAAATCATTTTTAAGGTTGTATTTTTTCTCTAAAATTGTATTTCTAAAAGTAATAAGAAGCAAAGTAAAAAATAAATGCATTTATTTAAACAAGTGAAGACCCATCCATCCATCCATTTTCTACCGCTTATTCCAAGTGAAGACCAAGTCTTTAAGATATTTTCTTGGATTTTCAAATTCTATTTGAGTTTTGTCTCTTTTAGAATTAAAAATGTCGAGCAAAACGAGACCAGCTTGCTAGTAAATAAATAAAATTTAAAAAATAGAGGCAGCTCACTGGTAAGTGCTGCTCTTTGAGCTATTTTTAGAACAGGCCAGCGGGCGACTGATCTGGTCCTTACGGGCTACCTGGTGACCGCGGGCACCGCGTTGGTGACCCCTGCCCTAGTATATACAATAATATAAACCAAGTCATTGTATTTCATTTAGGATTATTTCATATCTTCATTTAAATAAAAATATATTTTTGTCTTTTTTAGATACAGTCAATAAATAATGTGAACATGTATCATAACATGGACATCTAAGAGAACGTGTTGTGGATGATTGTGGACTGGGAATTGTTTTAATTTTATTTTTTTACACATTTTTATTAAAAAAAAAAGAAGAAGTTTTTCCGACGTATATATTACTAATATTTTGGTACCGGTACCAAAATTATTTCGATACTTCTCGGAACTTTTGGTTGATTGATTGAGACTTTTATTAGTAGATTGCACAGTACAGTACAAATTCCGCACAATTGACCACTAAATGGTAAAACCCCAATAAGTTTTTCAACTTGTTTAAGTCGGGGTCCACGTTAATCAATTCGTGGTACTTTTCGGTACTTTCCTAAATAAAGGGGACCAAAAAAAATTGCATTTTTGGCTTTATTTTAACAAAAAAATCTTAGGGTACATTAAACATATGTTTCTTAGCTAGAAAAGACACTTACATCATGTGTTGCCTTCATTACAACACTTATATAAGACTTTTAAAGTAATTTTGATAGTAGGCTAATATAGTTAATATAGACACTTACATCATGTGTTGCCTTGATTATAACACTTATATAATACTTTTAAAGTCATTTTGATAGTAGGCTAATATAGCTAATATAGACACTCACATCATGTGTTGCCTTCATTATAACACATATAGGACTTTTAACGTCATTTTGATAGTAGGCTAATACAGACACTTACATCATGTGTTGCCTTCATTACACAACACTTATATAAGACTTTTAAAGTAATTTTGATAGTAGGCTAATATAGTTTATATAGACACTTACATCATGTGTTGCCTTGATTATAACACTTATATAAGACTTTTAAAGTAATTTTGATAGTAGGCTAATATAGCTAATATAGACACTTACATCATGTGTTGCCCTCATTATAACACTTATATAAGATTTTTACAGTCATTTTGATAGTAGGCTAATATAACTACAGTAATATAGACACTTACATCATGTGTTGCATTCATTATAAGACTTATATAAGACTTTTTAAGTCATTTTGATAGTAGGCTAATATAGACACTTACATCATGTGTTGCCTTCATTATAACACATATAGGACTTTTAAAGTCATTTTGATAGTAGGCTAATAAAGACACTTACATCATGCGTTGCCTTCATTGTAACACTTATATAAGGCTTTTAAAGTCATTTTGATAGTAGGCTAATATAACTAATATAGACACTTACATCATGTGTTGCCTTCATTATAACACTTATATAAGTCTTTTGAAGTAATTTTTATAGTAGGCTAATATAGCTAATATAGACACTTACATAATGTGTTGCATTCATTATAAGACTTATATAAGACTTTTTAAGTCATTTTGATAGTAGGCTAATATAGCTAATATAGACACTTACATCATGTGTTGTCTTCATTATAAGACTTATATAAGACTTTTTAAGTCATTTTGATAGTAGGCTAATATAGACACTTACATCATGTGTTGCCTTCATTATAACACATATAGGACTTTTAAAGTCATTTTGATAGTAGGCTAATAAAGACACTTACATCATGTGTTGCCTTCATTGTAACACTTATATAAGGCTTTTAAAGTCATTTTGATAGTAGGCTAATATAACTAATATAGACACTTACATCATGTGTTGCCTTCATTATAACACTTATATAAGTCTTTTGAAGTAATTTTTATAGTAGGCTAATATAGCTAATATAGACACTTACATAATGTGTTGCATTCATTATAAGACTTATATAAGACTTTTTAAGTCATTTTGATAGTAGGCTAATATAGCTAATATAGACACTTACATCATGTGTTGCCTTCATTATAACACATATAGGACTTTTAAAGTAATTTTGATAGTAGGCTAATATAGACACTTACATCATGTGTTGCCTTCATTATAACACTTATATAAGTCTTTTGAAGTAATTTTTATAGTAGGCTAATATAGCTAATATAGACACTTACATCATGTGTTGCATTCATTATAACACTTATATAAGACTTTTTGAGTCATTTTGATAGTAGGCTAATATAGCTAATATAGACACTTACATCATGTGTTGCCTTCATTATAACACATATAGGACTTTTAAAGTAATTTTGATAGTAGGCTAATATAGACACTTACATCATGTGTTGCCTTCATTGTAACACTTATATAAGACTTTTAAAGTCATTTTGATAGTAGGCTAATATAGCGGATATAGACACTTTTACATTTGTTTCCTTCATTATAACACTTATATAAGACTTTTAAAGTAATTTTGATAGTAGGCTAATATAGCTAATATAGACACTTACATCATGTGTTGCCTTCATTATAACACTTATATATGACTTTTACAGTCATTTGGATAGTAGGCTAATATAGCTAATATAGACACTTACATCATCCGTTGCCTTCATTGTAACACTTATATATGACTTTTACAGTCATTTTGATAGTAGGCTAATACAGCTAATATAGACACTTACATCATGTGTTGCCTTCATTATAACACTTATATATGACTTTTAAAGTCATTTTGATAGTAGGCTAATATAGCTAATATAGACACTTACATCATGTGTTGCATTTATTATAAGACTTATATAGGACTTTTAAAGTCATTTTGATAGTAGGCTAATATAACTAATATAGACACTTAGATCATGTGTTGCCTTCATTATAACATTTATATAAGTCTTTTGAAGTAATTTTTATAGTTGGCTAATATAGACACTTACATGATGTGTTGCCTTCATTATAAGACTTATATAAGACTTTTTAAGTCATTTTGATGGTAGGCTAATATAGCTAATATGGACACTTACATCATGTGTTGCCTTCATTATAACACATATAGGACTTTTAAAGTAATTTTGATAGTAGGCTAATATAGACACTTACATCATGTGTTGCCTTCATTGTAACACTTATATAAGACTTTTAAAGTCATTTTGATAGTAAGCTAATATAGACACTTTTACATGTGTTGCCTTCATTATAACACTTATATCACATCAGTGTGTGTGAATGTGTGTGTGAATGGGTAAATGTGGAAGTAGTGTCAAAGCGCTTTGAGTACCTTAAAGGTAGAAAAGCGCTATACAAGTACAACCCATTTATCATTTATTTATATAAGACTTTTAAAGTTGTTTTGATAGTAGACTAATATAGACACTTACATCATGTGTTGGCTTCATTATAATACTTATATAATACTTTTAAAGTCATTTTGGAAGTAGGATAATGTAACTAATATAGACACTTACATCATGTGTTGCCTTCATTATAACATATATAGGACTTTTAAAGTCATTTTAATAGTAGGCTAATATAGACACTTACATCATGTGTTGCCTTCATTGTAACACTTATATAAGACTTTTAAAGTCGTTTTGATAGTAGGCTAATATAGACACCTACATCATGTGTTGCATTCATTTTAACACTTATGTAAGGCTTTTAAAGTAATTTTGATAGTAGGCTAATATAGCTAATATAGACACTTACATCATGTGTTTCCTTCATTATAACACTTATATAAGGCTTTTTATTTTTTGGGTATTTTTGGTCCAATATGGCTATTTAAACATTTTGGGTTGCCGATCCCTGAACTAGACCATAAATCAATGATTAACAAACCCACAAGCCGCAACAAATCAGAGGGTTTCATGCTGGAGAAAATCAATAGAGGCAGTGATTTTTCAGTTTCCGTGCTGACAAATGTTTTTAACTAAAGCTTGGAACGCTGAAAACGTCAAAGATCTGCCGACTGTGTCATGTGACCGCTCACGAGGTGACCTCAGCCTGTCTTTGGGGTGGGGGGGGGGGTGGGGGGATGCGTAACGTCCTCCCTGGTCTGGCGTGAGCGTCACCATGAATGAGCATTACTCCGTGCCTTCCGAGAGGCTCTAGAAGAAGGAGCAGATTGGCTGTCCGGCGTCCAACCATCGCCCCCGCTCCCCGACACTCCCATCCCAACCTTGAGCTGGCGCTTTGTTTACTCTGACGGAGCGGCTGTGATTTGATTTGGAGGGAAGGGAGCGTCCTTGTGCAGCCGCGTTTCTCCTTCACAGCCCGGCGTCACCAGCTGGGTGATGACACTTCACTACCTAAATGTCTCGCCGCAAATGTGACAGGTTGACGGAATCACCGGATTTCCCCGAGATGCGTAACAGAGGCGAAAAAGGCTACGCCACAGAACGTTCCTTTGCTTTGCCGTCCGTCAGTAAAGGGCTTTGGGCTTTTGTACATGTCCCACAATGCATTGCCGGTGGCCATTTTGGTAGGCTTCGTTCGTAAACCCGCTCATTATTGCTGATAATTCATCCGGTGATCATACTTGCCAACCTTGAGACCTCCGAGAGGGGGGGGGAGCAGGGTTGAGGTGGAGGCAGCATACCCCTTCCCCTTCGAGCTTTTCTGGATGAAATGAAATTATTATTTCCAATCATTTTGGAACTTGCAAGCGTACTTCTTCTTCTTACCCGTCGTCGCCATGTCTCTTCTTCGTTCTTCTGCTTCGTCTCCTTCTTGTTGTGTGTGCAGTTGTGCACTGAGCTCCAAAAGCCGTGGATGTTATTGTAGCGTTCCGGAAGAGTTAGTGCTGCAAGGGTTTCTGGGTATTTGTTCTGTTGTGTTTCATGTTGTGTTACGGTGCGGATGTTCTCCCGAAATGTGTTTGTCATTCTTGTTTGGTGTGGGTTCACAGTGTGGACTGAAAAGTTTGAGGGATTACCGTATTTTCCGCACCATAAGCCGCCCTGGGTTATAAGCCGCGCCTTCAATGAACGGCATATTTCAAAACTTTGTCCACCTATAAGCCGCATCTAACTGCGCTAAAGGAATGCCAAAAAAACAGTCAGATAGGTCAGTCAAACTTTAATAATATATTAAAAACCAGCGTGATGTGGGCGCGCATGGAGTCGTATATCAACATGGACGGAGCTGCGTGAAAAAAGCCACCCGGCCTCTTCGCGTAAACTTACCTTAACCACTCGCTCATCTTTTCTTCATCCATCCATCCCTTCGAGTTAGCTTTTATGATGACGCCGGCTGGAAAGGTCTCTTTTGGCAAGGTCTTCCTTTTGAATATCACCATGGGTGGAAGTTTCTGGCCATTAGCATGGCAAGCTAGAACCACAGTGAAGGATGACTTCTCATTCCCTGTGGTGCGAATATTCACCGTACGTGCTCCCGTTGTATCCACAGTGCGGTTCACAGGAATATCAAAAGTCAGTGGAACCTCGTCCATGTTGATAATGTTCTCTGGCCGGATCTTTTTTTCAGCTATCTTGTTTTTACAATATGCACGGAAAGTAGCCAGCTTTTCTTGAAAGTCTTTAGGCAGTTGCTGTGAAATAGTAGTCCGTGTGCGGATGGAGAGATTGCGTCTTTTCATGAACCGGAAACCTGTCGCTTAGTAGGAGCCATTTTGTGGTCTTTACAGATGTAAACACACAAAGGAAATGAAACGTAATATCCGCGCGCTTCTTCTTCTTCTACGGGGGCGGGTGGTTGCTTACAGTAGAAGAAGAAGCGCTTCCTCTTCTATGGGGGCGGGTACTTACCTTGGCGGTTGCTTGCCGTAGAAGAAGAAGCACTTCCTCTTCTACGGGGAAAAAAGATGGCGGCTGTTTACCGTAGTTGCGAGACCGAAACTTTATGAAAATGAATCTTAATATTAATCCATATATAAAGCGCACCGGGTTATAAGCCGCACTGTCAGCTTTTGAGTAAATTTGTGGTTTTTAGGTGCGGCTAATAGTGCGGAAAATACGGTATCTCAGCACAAACACACACTGGTGAGTGATGGAAGCGGGCCGGTAACACGGACGGGAGAGAATGTTGTTCATGTATATTAGGCCGACACGCAAAAAAAAAAAGGTTTGCACTCTCTAATTTGTATGAAGCGTCGGTAGCGTCGGTGCGGGGAATGTCGCGGGGCGGTGCCAGACAAGCTAGCTAACATTGGCTAACTGGCACTTTTCATCCTGGTGGACCGTGGGCCGTGGCCGTAAAATGCTTGAACGAGGTCAAGCTGGGTCTGGCATGTGGGGTGCAAAATACAGTTTCGCAGTAATGTTGGAGCTCCAAATCCAAAATGCATGGTGTTGAAGACACACGACTTCACTTAGGGTGTTTTCACATTTACGGTCGTCCCTCGCCATCCCACTTTAAATTTTGCGACTCCGCTACAACGATATTTTTTTAAAGCGAGTTCCACATTTTTTGGTGGTAAATGAATGTTATATGTAATACAATAAAGTAGAGATGTCCGATAATATCGGACTGCCGATATTATCGGCCGATAAATGCTTGAAAATGTAATATCGGTAATTATCGGTATCGGTTTCAAAAAGTAAAATTTATGACTTTTTAAAACGCCGCTGTGTACACGGACGTAGGGAGAAGTACAGAGCACCAATAAACCTTAAAGGCACTGCCTTTGCGTGCCGGTCCAATCACGTAATATTTACGGCTTTTCAATCAATGTCAATCAATGTTTATTTATATAGCCCTAAATCACAAGTGTCTCAAAGGGCTGCACAAGCCACAACGACATCCTCGGTATATCCCACATAAGGGCAAGGAAAAACTCACCCCAGTGGGACGTCGATGTGAATGACTATGAGAAACCTTGGAGAGGACCGCATATGTGGGTAACCCCCCCCTCTAGGGAGACCGAATGCAATGGATGTCGAGTGGGTCTAACATAATATTGTGAGAGTCCAGTCCATAGTGGATCCAGCATAACAGTAAGAGTCCAGTCCACAGTGGGGTCACACACACAAGTGAATGTTATCTATACTTGGTCAACAGCCATACAGGTCACACTGAGGGTGGCCGTATAAACAACTTTAACACTGTTACAAATATGCGCCACACTGTGAACTCACACCAAACAAGAATGCCAAACACATTTCGGGAGAACATTCGCACCGTAACACAACATAAACACAACAGAACAAACACCCAGAAGCCCTTGCAGCACTAACTCTTCCGGGACGCTACAATATACACCCCCCCCCCACGCTCTACCTTTCACATTTTTCATCCCATTCAAACCGTTCCAACTTCAAACTGTTCAGCCTCTTCGGGAATCGCGGGCTTTCCCTTGACAAATTCCAAAAATTCCCAGATTTCCAGGACATGTTCCCCATTCAAAATTAATTGGACATTTTTCAAATTTCCACCATTTCCATATTTTTCCAACCGATTCAAACCATTCCACCTTCAACATATTCCAATCATCCTGGAAATTCATATAATTTTTCCAAGTTCAAAAAAATTCCAGGAATTCCAAGTTTTCCAAACCCTATTTTTCACCCTTTTGTGTTTCGACTACTCCTCACACATTTTTCAACCCACTACAATCGTTCTACTGTCAAAACATTCCCCTTAATCAGGACAAAAAACTAAGTTGTTTTTTTTGCATATTTGTAACAGTGTTAAAGTTGTTTATACGGCCACCGTCAGTGTGACATGTACGGCTGTTGACCAAGTATGCCTTGCGTTGTCATTAAACCAGTTAAACGATCATACAACGTGTCAGCATTTCTTGACATCTTCGAGTAAAGACCATTGTTAAACCCGTCCAACGCTACATTATTATGTGACTAGGCCGGTACGCTGTTTATGTGGAGGTAAAGTGGACGCCTGGACAGCATGTGGCTGTTAAGGGGTGAAGGTTTCAGGTGAGAGAGGACGTTAAAGGCAGCGTCTTTAAGGCACGCCCCCAATATTTTTGTCCGGGTGGAAATTGGGAGAAATTCGGGAGAATGGTTGCCCCGGGAGATTTTCGGGAGGGGCACTGAAATTCGGGAGTCTCCCGGGAAAATCGGGAAGATTGGCAAGTATGCCGGTGATACTGGTGATTATAAGGCACACTCCCGATGAATGGTCTATTTTCGATCTTTTTTCATATATAGGGCGCATTAATGGAGTCATATATATATATTTTTTTTCCTAAATGTAAAATACTTCTTTGTGGTCTACATAACATGTAATGGTGGTTCTTTGGTCAAAATGTTGCATAGATGATGTTTTACAGATCATCTTCAAGTAGCTTTCTGACATTCTGGCAG
>NC_084550.2:7027500-7065000 GCF_033978685.3 Nerophis lumbriciformis
CTATTATGTTAGATCCACTATGGACTGGACTCTCACTATTATGTTAGATTCATTATGGACTTGACTCTCACTATTATGTTAGATCCACTATGGACTGGACTCTCACACTATTATGTTAGATCCACTATGGACTGGACTTTCACTATTATGTTAGATCCACTATGGACTGGACTCTCACAATATTATGTTAGATCCACTATGGACTGGACTCTCACTATTATGTTAGATCCACAATGGACTGGACTCTCACAATATTATGTTAGATCCACTATGGACTGGACTCTCACTATTATGTTAGATCCACAATGGACTGGACTCTCACTATTATGTTAGATCCACTATGGACTGGACTCTCACTATTGTGTTAGATCCACTATGGACTGGACTCTCACAATATTATGTTAGGTCCACTATGGACTGGACTCTCACTATTATGTTAGATCCACTATGGACTGGACTCTCACTATTATGTTAGATCCACTATGAACTGGACTTTCACAATATTATGTTAGATCCACTATGGACTGGACTCTCACTATTATGTTAGATTCATTATGGACTTGACTCTCACTATTATGTTAGATCCACTATGGACTGGACTCTCGCAATATTATGTTAGATCCACTATGGACTGGACTCTCAGGAATCTTGGGACTATGAATTGTCTTCAGTGTTTGATGAAACACAAGCTACTATCAATGCAAGACTAAAATGTCACAAAATTGTTGTGACACAAACATTTATTTAATGTTTACTAAATTGTACGTTGGCATCAACATTTTAAAGTTGAAATTCGTTACGATTGAAGACTTCTTTAGATGCTTATGGTTAACATGAAGGTGTATGCTTGGTTCGTTAAAGTGTGTTAATTGTCTACCAACTCACGTACGTTAGCTTTGTTGAAGTCTTACATTTACGATGTAAATGTAAGACCAGAGTCAGGACCCAGGGTGGACCACTCGCCTGTGCATCGGTTGGGGACATCTCTGCGCTGCTAACCCGTCTCCGCTCGGGGTGGTCTCTGGCTGGCCCCACTATGGACTGGACTCTCACTATTATGTTAGATTCACTATGGACTGGACTCTCACTATTATGTTAGATCCACTATGGACTGGACTTTCATAATATTATGTTAGATCCAGTATGGACTGGACTCTCACTATTATGTTAGATTCACTATGGACTGGACTCTCACTATTATGTTAGATCCACTATGGACTGGACTCTCACACTATTATGTTAGATCCACTATGGACTGGACTCTCACTATTATGTTAGATCCACAATGGACTGGACTCTCACAACATTATGTTAGATCCACTATGGACTGGACTCTCACAATATTATGTTAGGTCCACTATGGACTGGACTTTCACTATTATGTTAGATCCACTATGGACTGGACTCTCACAATATTATGTTAGATCCACTATGGACTGGACTCTCACTATTATGTTAGATCCACCATGGACTGGACTTTCACAATATTATGTTAGATCCACTATGGACTGGACTCTCACACTATTATGTTAGATCCACTATGGACTGGACTTTCACTATTATGTTAGATCCACTATGGACTGGACTCTCACAATATTATGTTAGATCCACTATGGACTGGACTCTCACTATTATGTTAGATCCACTATGGACTGGACTCTCACAATATTATGTTAAGTCCACTATGGACTGGACTCTCACTATTATGTTAGATCCACAATGGACTGGACTCTCACAATATTATGTTAGATGCACTATGGACTGTACTCTCACTATTGTGTTAGATCCACTATGGACTGGACTCTCACAATATTATGTTAGGTCCACTATGGACTGGACTCTCACTATTATGTTAGATCCACTATGAACTGGACTCTCACTATTATGTTAGATCCACTATGAACTGGACTTTCACAATATTATGTTAGATCCACTATGGACTGGACTCTCACTATTATGTTAGATTCATTATGGACTTGACTCTCACTATTATGTTAGATCCACTATGGACTGGACTCTCACAATATTATGTTAGATCCACTATGGACTGGACTCTCACAATATTATGTTAGATCCACTATGGACTGGACTCTCACTATTATGTTAGATCCACAATGGACTGGACTCTCACAATATTATGTTAGATCCACTATGGACTGGACTCTCACTATTATGTTAGATCCACTATGGACTGGACTCTCACTATTGTGTTAGATCCACTATGGACTGGACTCTCACAATATTATGTTAGGTCCACTATGGACTGGACTCTCACTATTATGTTAGATCCACTATGGACTGGACTCTCACTATTATGTTAGATCCACTATGAACTGGACTTTCACAATATTATGTTAGATCCACTATGGACTGGACTCTCACTATTATGTTAGATTCATTATGGACTTGACTCTCACTATTATGTTAGATCCACTATGGACTGGACTCTCGCAATATTATGTTAGATCCACTATGGACTGGACTCTCAGGAATCTTGGGACTATGAATTGTCTTCAGTGTTTGATGAAACACAAGCTACTATCAATGCAAGACTAAAATGTCACAAAATTGTTGTGACACAAACATTTATTTAATGTTTACTAAATTGTACGTTGGCATCAACATTTTAAAGTTGAAATTCGTTACGATTGAAGACTTCTGTAGATGCTTATGGTTAACATGAAGGTGTATGCTTGGTTCGTTAAAGTGTGTTAATTGTCTACCAACTCACGTACGTTAGCTTTGTTGAAGTCTTACATTTACGATGTAAATGTAAGACATGTAAGTCATGGATGAAGTGCTGGCTGTCCAGAGTCAGGACCCGGGGTGGACCACTCGCCTGTGCATCGGTTGGGGACATCTCTGCGCTGCTGACCCGTCTCTGCTCGGGGTGGTCTCCGGCTGGCCCCACTATGGACTGGACTCTCACTATTATGTTAGATCCACCATGGACTGGACTTTCACAATATTATGTTAGATCCACTATGGACTGGACTCTCACACTATTATGTTAGATCCACTATGGACTGGACTTTCACTATTATGTTAGATCCACTATGGACTGGACTCTCACAATATTATGTTAGATCCACTATGGACTGGACTCTCACTATTATGTTAGATCCACTATGAACTGGACTTTCACAATATTATGTTAGATCCACTATGGACTGGACTCTCACTATTATGTTAGATTCATTATGGACTTGACTCTCACTATTATGTTGGATCCACTAAGGACTGGACTCTCACAATATTATGTTAGATCCACTATGGACTGGACTCTCACAATATTATGTTAGATCCACTATGGACTGGACTCTCACTATTATGTTAGATCCACTATGGACTGGACTCTCACAATATTATGTTAGATCCACTATGGACTGGACTCTCACTATTATGTTAGATCCACCATGGACTGGACTTTCACAATATTATGTTAGATCCACTATGGACTGGACTCTCACACTATTATGTTAGATCCACTATGGACTGGACTTTCACTATTATGTTAGATCCACTATGGACTGGACTCTCACAATATTATGTTAGATCCACTATGGACTGGACTCTCACTATTATGTTAGATCCACTATGGACTGGACTCTCACAATATTATGTTAAGTCCACTATGGACTGGACTCTCACTATTATGTTAGATCCACAATGGACTGGACTCTCACAATATTATGTTAGATGCACTATGGACTGTACTCTCACTATTGTGTTAGATCCACTATGGACTGGACTCTCACAATATTATGTTAGGTCCACTATGGACTGGACTCTCACTATTATGTTAGATCCACTATGAACTGGACTCTCACTATTATGTTAGATCCACTATGAACTGGACTTTCACAATATTATGTTAGATCCACTATGGACTGGACTCTCACTATTATGTTAGATTCATTATGGACTTGACTCTCACTATTATGTTAGATCCACTATGGACTGGACTCTCACAATATTATGTTAGATCCACTATGGACTGGACTCTCACAATATTATGTTAGATCCACTATGGACTGGACTCTCACTATTATGTTAGATCCACAATGGACTGGACTCTCACAATATTATGTTAGATCCACTATGGACTGGACTCTCACTATTATGTTAGATCCACTATGGACTGGACTCTCACTATTGTGTTAGATCCACTATGGACTGGACTCTCACAATATTATGTTAGGTCCACTATGGACTGGACTCTCACTATTATGTTAGATCCACTATGGACTGGACTCTCACTATTATGTTAGATCCACTATGAACTGGACTTTCACAATATTATGTTAGATCCACTATGGACTGGACTCTCACTATTATGTTAGATTCATTATGGACTTGACTCTCACTATTATGTTAGATCCACTATGGACTGGACTCTCGCAATATTATGTTAGATCCACTATGGACTGGACTCTCAGGAATCTTGGGACTATGAATTGTCTTCAGTGTTTGATGAAACACAAGCTACTATCAATGCAAGACTAAAATGTCACAAAATTGTTGTGACACAAACATTTATTTAATGTTTACTAAATTGTACGTTGGCATCAACATTTTAAAGTTGAAATTCGTTACGATTGAAGACTTCTGTAGATGCTTATGGTTAACATGAAGGTGTATCCTTGGTTCGTTAAAGTGTGTTAATTGTCTACCAACTCACGTACGTTAGCTTTGTTGAAGTCTTACATTTACGATGTAAATGTAAGACATGTAAGTCATGGATGAAGTGCTGGCTGTCCAGAGTCAGGACCCGGGGTGGACCACTCGCCTGTGCATCGGTTGGGGACATCTCTGCGCTGCTGACCCGTCTCTGCTCGGGGTGGTCTCCGGCTGGCCCCACTATGGACTGGACTCTCACTATTATGTTAGATCCACCATGGACTGGACTTTCATAATATTATGTTAGATCCACCATGGACTGGACTTTCACAATATTATGTTAGATCCACTATGGACTGGACTCTCACACTATTATGTTAGATCCACTATGGACTGGACTTTCACTATTATGTTAGATCCACTATGGACTGGACTCTCACAATATTATGTTAGATCCACTATGGACTGGACTCTCACTATTATGTTAGATCCACTATGAACTGGACTTTCACAATATTATGTTAGATCCACTATGGACTGGACTCTCACTATTATGTTAGATTCATTATGGACTTGACTCTCACTATTATGTTGGATCCACTAAGGACTGGACTCTCACAATATTATGTTAGATCCACTATGGACTGGACTCTCACAATATTATGTTAGATCCACTATGGACTGGACTCTCACTATTATGTTAGATCCACAATGGACTGGACTCTCACAATATTATGTTAGATCCACTATGGACTGGACTCTCACTATTATGTTAGATCCACTATGGACTGGACTCTCACTATTGTGTTAGATCCACTGTGGACTGGACTCTCACAATATTATGTTAGGTCCACTATGGACTGGACTCTCACTATTATGTTAGATCCACTATGGACTGGACTCTCACTATTATGTTAGATCCACTATGAACTGGACTTTCACAATATTATGTTAGATCCACTATGGACTGGACTCTCACTATTATGTTAGATTCATTATGGACTTGACTCTCACTCTTATGTTAGATCCACTATGGACTGGACTCTCGCAATATTATGTTAGATCCACTATGGACTGGACTCTCAGGAATCTTGGGACTATGAATTGTCTTCAGTGTTTGATGAAACACAAGCTACTATCAATGCAAGACTAAAATGTCACAAAATTGTTCTGACACAAACATTTATTTAATGTTTACTAAATTGTACGTTGGCATCAACATTTTAAAGTTGAAATTCGTTACGATTGAAGACTTCTGTAGATGCTTATGGTTAACATGAAGGTGTATGCTTGGTTCGTTAAAGTGTGTTAATTGTCTACCAACTCACGTACGTTAGCTTTGTTGAAGTCTTACATTTACGATGTAAATGTAAGACATGTAAGTCATGGATGAAGTGCTGGCTGTCCAGAGTCAGGACCCAGGGTGGACCGCTCGCCTGTGCATCGGTTGGGGACATCTCTGCGCTGCTGACCTGTCTCTGCTCGGGGTGGTCTCCAGCTGGCCCCACTATGGACTGGACTCTCACTATTATGTTAGATCCACTATGGACTGGACTTTCATAATATTATGTTAGATCCACTATGGACTGGACTCTCACACTATTATGTTAGATCCACTATGGACTGGACTCTCACTATTATGTTAGATTCACTATGGACTGGACTCTCACTATTATGTTAGATCCACTATGGACTGGACTCTCACTATTATGTTAGATTCACTATGGACTGGACTCTCACTATTATGTTAGATCCACTATGGACTGGACTTTCACAATATTATGTTAGATCCACTATGGACTGGACTCTCACAATATTATGTTAGGTCCACTATGGACTGGACTCTCACACTATTATGTTAGATCCACTATGGACTGGACTTTCATAATATTATGTTAGATCCACTATGGACTGGACTCTCACTATTATGTTGGATCCACTATGGACTGGACTTTCACAATATTATGTTAGATCCACTATGGACTGGACTCTCACACTATTATGTTAGATCCACTGTGGACTGGACTCTCACACTATTATGTTAGATCCACTATGGACTGGACTCTCACTATTATGTTAGATCCACTATGGACTGGACTCTCACTATTATGTTAGATCCACTTTGGACTGGACTCTCACACTATTATGTTAGATCCACTATGGACTGGACTCTCACAATATTATGTTAGATCCACTATGGACTGGACTCTCACTATTATGTTAGATTCACTATGGACTGGACTCTCACTATTATGTTAGATCCACTATGGACTGGACTTTCACAATATTATGTTAGATCCACTATGGACTGGACTCTCACACTATTATGTTAGATCCACTATGGAATGGACTCTCACACTATTATGTTAGATCCACTATGGACTGGACTCTCACTATTATGTTAGATCCACTATGGACTGGACTCTCACAATATTATGTTAGATCCACTATGGACTGAACTCTCACTATTATGTTAGATCCACTATGGACTGGACTCTCACAATATTATGTTAGGTCCACTATGGACTGGACTCTCACTATTATGTTAGATCCACTATGGACTGGACTCTCACTATCATGTTAGATCCACTATGAACTGGACTTTCACAATATTATGTTAGATCCACTATGGACTGGACTCTCACTATTATGTTAGATCCACTATGAACTGGACTTTCACAATATTATGTTAGATCCACTATGGACTGGACTCTCACTATTATGTTAGATCCACTATGAACTGGACTTTCACAATATTATGTTAGATCCACTATGGACTGGACTCTCACTATTATGTTAGATCCACTATGGACTGGACTCTCACTATTATGTTAGATCCACTATGGACTGGACTCTCACTATTATGTTAGATCCACTATGAACTGGACTTTCACAATATTATGTTAGATCCACTATGGACTGGACTCTCACTATTATGTTAGATCCACTATGGACTGGACTTTCACAATATTATGTTAGATCCACTATGGACTGGACTCTCACACTATTATGCTAGATCCACTATGGACTGGACTCTCACTATTATGTTAGATCCACTATGGACTGGACTTTCACAATATTATGTTAGATCCACTATGGACTGGACTCTCACTATTATGTTAGATTCACTATGGACTGGACTCTCACTATTATGTTAGATCCACTATGGACTGGACTTTCACAATATTATGTTAGATCCACTATGGACTGGACTTTCACAATATTATGCTAGATCCACTATGGACTGAACTCTCACTATTATGTTAGATCCACTATGGACTGGACTCTCACAATATTATGTTAGATCCACTATGGACTGGACTCTCACACTATTATGTTAGATCCACTATGGACTGGACTCTCACAATATTATGTTAGATCCACTATGGACTGGACTCTCACACTATTATGTTAGATCCACTATGGACTGGACTTTCACAATGTAATACTAGACCCACTCGACGTCCATTGCATCCGGTCTCCCCTCCACATAGTCATTCACATCAAAAAACCTTAGGGTACATTAAACACATCCACGTGTGCGCTGCCGAACATGCTCCTATGCTCGTAAAACCAGCAATGTCATGACATGACGATGACGGGGGCTCAAGTTGGTACTTTTCAGAGGCGGTATAGAATCTAATATGATTCATTAGTATCGCGGTACTATACTAATACCGGTATACCGTACAACCCTATGCCGGGGTGTGTCTCTGGGAGTTTTTGTCCAATGGATGAATGACCTGGTTTAAGCTAGCATACGATCGTCCAAACTGTCTGGCTACTTGTGTCGCGTTTCGACTCGGTCATTGACCCTAACCCATAGTCGGACTCGCCTGGCTGACCTTTGAACGATGTTGTGGCACCCTTCGTCAGCTTCCTCTCACGCGCAATCAGACGAGTTAATGAGGATTAGGACGGCCCATTTCATTTGAAGTGTCAGCAGGCAGCAGGGACGCTGAAGCACATAATGGGCCTTTAATGGCGGCGGGACGTGGGTATGGAACCTAACCGCCGCCAGAAACAACCAAAACTGAGCCGTATTCTCTTTGTAAAAGTGGAAGCCTTTTATATGGGTCTCACCAGGCCCGGCCCTAACCAATCTGGCGCCCTAGGCAAGATTTTAGGTGGCGCCCCCCCACATCGGCAGTGAAGTGTATATACTCACAAGAAACTGAATAGCTTTGTCTTTGACCTTTTTTTTTTTACTTACAACTATACCTAATATATAAAGGGGTGGAAAAGTGACTATTACCTGCAGGGCAAACATTAGCTAACCAGAAGGCAATAACAATGTAAACAAAAAACATCTGCTTAAAAGATCTAATACAAATGTCCCTGAGGAATGTAAGGTGGGAGTATTGTAATTACCTAACGTTACATTATTATTTTCCATAACAATTTAGCCCCCTCCACAATATTAACCCGACGTTAAAACAGAACTAGCTATTTATTGATTAGCAATTGCCGAATCATGTAACATTAGCTTAATGCTAAAAAGCCAGCTACTATCACATTCTGTAACAGACAAATCATTTCATGTAGGCTAACGTTACCTACCTGCTACCTCTGTCTTTTCTCGTTTCTCCTCCTCTTCTTTTCTCTTTTTTCTTCCCTGGGCACCTGACAGTTTTGGCCGTTTTGACATCTTGTGTTGATTTTTTGATGTGGTGACGTCCAAAAAGAGTCATGATACGGGAAGGGAGGGGGCGCACCGTGCGAGGGGAGGGGGGGGGGGGGCGTAATGTTGTAACAAATAATATAAGGTCACCATAAGGTCACCGTGTTCTTCTTATTACGAAAAAGTGCCCTTTTAGGTCATCAATGACCTACTTGGTTGACTACTTTTGTTAACAAAAGGGGTCATTTTTATGAAAAATTGCTCCATTTCTGTGGACCTGGGTTGTAGTAAAGATCATTTACATTTTACGCGAAACCAGTACCTGTCACGGCGGGGTTGCAGCTTACTGCGCGGTTCGTTCTCCCGGGATGCAAACGGACGACTCCGGACAGGACTTGCAGGTAGGAACATGATTTAATCTTGAAAATAACGCAAAGTACCAAAAAACAGAAAACAAGCAAAAGGAATAATGTGCTGATCGCACTCAAAACTAAGCTACCACTTAGCATGGACTAGAAGACAAGCAAACTTACGTGAAGAGAGCATGAAACTATGGCATGGAACACTCACGAAACTGTGGCATGAAACAAACAAGACTTACTAGTAGGTTGCGGGAAGCAAACAATGACGCCAGGCCGACTGACTGGCAAAGGCAGGCTTAAATAATGCCTCTGATTAGTGCTCGGGTAGCAGGTGAGCGGGCGAACACTAATCAGAGACAGGTGAACACAATGAGCAACCGTGGCAACCAAAATAAACTCAGAGGTGTCACAAACAGGAACTAAAAGAGTCCAAAACTAACAGAAAATACAAAAACATGATCCGGACCACGGATCATGACAGTACCAAATCGGTACTTACCGTATTTTTCGGAGTATAAGTCGCACCTGCCGAAAATGCATAATAAAGAAGGAGAAAAACATATATAAGTCGCACTGGACCCTGGCCAAACTATGAAAAAAAAACTGCGACTTATAGTCCGAAAAGTACAGTACTCCTTCATTCCGCAGTTCGATTCAAAAACTCCTTCATTCCGCACTACATCCAGCTATTGATGATATTTGTCTATTACCTGACCGCGTCTATGTTCTGCCGGATCTACTGATGTCAGATGAAACAAAAATTGAGCTGTTTGGCCACAATACCCAGCAATATGTTTGGAGTAGAAAAGCTGAGGCCTTTAATCCCAGGAACACCAAACCTACCGTCAAGCATGGTGGTGGTAGTATATGCTCTGGGCCTGTTTTGCTGCCAACAGGACTGGTGCTTTAAATGGGACAATGAAAAAGGAGGATTACCTCCAAATTCTTCAGGACAACCTAAAATCACCAGCCCGGAGGTTGGGTCTCGGGCGCAGTCGGGTGTTCCAACAGGACGATGACCCCAAACACACGTCAAAAGTGGTAAAGGAATGGCTAAATCAGGCTAGGTTTAAGGTTTTAGAATGGCCTTCCCAAAGTCCTGACTTAAAGGGGAACATTATCACCAGACCTATGTAAGCGTCAATATATACCTTGATGTTGCAGAAAAAAGACCATATATTTTTTCAACCGATTTCCGAACTCTAAATGGGTGAATTTTGGCGAATTAAACGCCTTTCTATTATTCGCTCTCGGAGGGATGACGTCACAACGGGAAGCAATCCGCCATTTTCTCAAACACCGAGTCAAATCAGCTCTGTTATTTTCCGTTTTTTCGACTGTTTTCCGTACCTTGGAGACATCATGCCTCGTCGGTGTGTTGTCGGAGGGTGTAACAACACCAACAGGGACGGATTCAAGTTGCACCAGTGGCCCAAAGATGCGAAAGTGGCAAGAAATTGGACGTTTGTTCCGCACACTTTACCGACGAAAGCTATGCTACGACAGAGATGGCAAGAATGTGTGGATATCCTGCGACACTCAAAGCAGATGCATTTCCAACGATAAAGTCAAAGAAATCTGCCGCCAGACCCCCAGGAAAAGAGAGCGGATGAGGGTATGTCTACAGAATATATTAATTGATGAAAACTGGGCTGTCTGCACTCTCAAAGTGCATGTTGTTGCCAAATGTATTTCATATGCTGTAAACCTAGTTCATAGTTGTTAGTTTCCTTTAATGCCAAACAAACACATACCAATCGTTGGTTAGAGGGCAATCGCCGAATTCGTCCTCGCTTTCTCCCGTGTCGCTGGCTGTCGTGTCGTTTTCGTCGGTTTCGCTTGCACACGGTTCAAACCGATATGGCTCAATAGCTTCAGTTTCTTCTTCAATTTCGTTTTCGCTACCTGCCTCCACACTACAACCATCCGTTTCAATACATGCGTAATCTGTTGAATCGCTTAAACCGCTGAAATCCGAGTCTGAATCCGAGCTAATGTCGCTATAAATTTGCTGTTCTATCCGCCATGTTTGTTTGTATCGGCCTCACTATGTGACGTCACAGGAAAATGGACGGGTGTTTATAACGATGGTTAAAAAGCTTTTTTTTAGGGATATTGCGTGATGGGTAAAATTTTGAAAAAAACTTCGAAAAATAAAATAAGCCACTGGGAACTGATTTTTTATGGTTTTAACCCTTCTGAAATTGTGATAACGGTCCCCTTTAAACGTGTGGACAATGCTGAAGAAACAAGTCCATGTCAGAAAACCAACAAATCTAGCGGAACTGCACCAATTTTGTCAAGAGGAGTGTTCAAAAATTTAACCAGAAGCTTGCCAGAAGCTTGTGGTAGCTGAGATAGGCACGACCCCGAAAGGGATAAGCGGTAGAAAATGGATGGATGGATGCTTTTGGGTTGTAACCCACGTGTTGAGACTGGGTCAGGGTCCCCCTTCGGTGGCACCCACCCACTAAGAGATCTGGTTTCTAATTGCATATCCAGGTGTGTTAGTCAGATTAAGGTGTTTCTATGGGTTGTAGGATGCTTATCAAGAGTCGATATATTTGCGAACTAATCTGTTGCATGGACTGTGATACACCCTGAAAACTGAGTAGGAGGTAGAGATGCGTGGATAGGCAATTATTTCATCCGCAACCGCATCAGAAAGTCGTCAACCATCCGCCATCCACCCGATCTAACATTTAATCAGAACCGCACCCGACCGCACCCGACCGCACCCGCCCGTTGTTATATATCTAATATAGACGATGCAAGGCATTAGTGAGGTTATAAAGCTTTTGCCTGTTAAAGAAAGGAGACTGATCCAATGCAGCACAGACATTTGCGTGCCACGCTGTCACGGCCCAGACGCACACCAGTGCGCAATCATATGGGAGCCGCGCTGAGCGCACCTCCAAGCTCGTCTCGCTGCCGGCGACGGCCGGGTATGGGCCCGACGCTCCAGCGCCATCCATTTTCAGGGCTAGTTGATTTGGCAGGTGGGTTGTTACACACTCTTTAGCGGGTTCCGACTTCCATGGCCACCGTCCTGCTGTCTATGTCAACCAGGGTGAGCCCCACCCCTTTCGTGAGCGCACTGCGCGCGGAGTGACCCCTGTTACGCGCCCCCGGCAACAGGGGTGGCGGGCAGGTAAGCTGCGCGGGCGGAGCGCGCGGAGTGACCCCTGTTACGAGCCCCCGGCCACGGGGGTGGCGGGCAGGTAAGCTGCTTACCTGCTGCGCGTGACGCCGGCCGCGGCGAAGGCGGACGAGGCGGGGTGTCGGTGCGGTGGGCGCGGTGGTGACCCTGGACGTGCGTCGGGCCCTTCTCGCGGATCGCCTCAGCTACGGCTCCCGGTGGGGCCCTCTCGGGGGAAGGGGCCTCGGTCCCGGACCCCGGCGAGGCGTCCCTTCTCCGCTCCGTAAAAGTGGCATATGCTGCAGGTGCCTGCTCGTTTTTCGTATGTGGGTAACAACATTTAACTATGTATATATATTTCCCAATTGGTTTAACTGCCACCCGCCTGAATCTATTTAAAATCTAATTTTTTTTTATTTCAACTGCCCGACACGACCCGCGGATAAAATCTAATTTTTTTTTATTTCATCCGCCCGATCCGCGGATAATCCGCGGACTCCGCAGTTGTGCCCGCAAACCGCGCATCTCTAGTAGGAGGCACAGCAGCTGTCTCCTCGGCTTTCGGCAATCCTCCAGTGGTCCTCGCCGGCCCGCAGGAGGTTTGACAGTGATGCTGATGGCGAGCGGAGAGCGCCGCCAACGTCCCCACGAAGGACACATCGTGTCGCTAATTTGCCGCGGAAGGCAAGGACTTCTTCGGGGGGTTGATACAGATTCAGAATAATGAGGGGAAACTCCGTAGATAAACACTAAGACTTGTAAGGATTCAGCTTTTTCCTCGCATAGTCTGGCCTGGATTGGACCATCAGGACACGTCGCCTCAGGCCTCCTCTCCTTGTGGAAACATCATTATTCACCCAGGAGGACTGCGGGGGAAGGGGGGGGGGAGGGTACGGTTGTCACACCGACATAATAGAGGCGGTGAAAGAAGATGTTTCACTTCTTCCGCTGGAGAGTATCTAAAGTTTTCTTTGTGTGCGTTTGACGGTCTCATCTGTGGCAGATGGCGTCCACAAAAGGGTGCGCGTTGTGTGTCTCAGGCCTGCCCGTTTTACAATGAAGAGGGTAAAACGCCTTGGAGGTGTTTGTGCAGTGACATCACCGTTGGGATTATTCTTCCACCAAGTGGCCAAAACAAGACAAAATGATATTTATGCCAGCCTTACTCTCGCAGTCTGCTCAGATACTTTGGCTGAAAATTGCTTAGTTCCATCACCCACTTGTGGTCGCAACGTAATAGACGCCATATATTACATACCACAGCGGGGCATTAAGGAGAGGAGCAGGGGGGGACACAAACGTCAGCGACAGTAGCTAGCCTAGTTATGCTAATGCTAACATAACACTGCCATTTCAACTTCACGCTACGTTAGCTTATTAGCTGAAGAAAAACAAAATGATTGAATTTCCAGCTCCCACGTCTGCAACTGACTGAACGGATTGACAGAGCTGTCATGATCCGTGGCCCGGATCATGTTTTTGTTATGTTCTGTTATTTTTGGACTCCCTTAGTTCCTGTTTTGTGCACCTCTGGGTTTGTTTTGGTTTCTATGGGGATTCAGTGTTTCCCACAGGACAGGCATCTATTTGTGGTGGTGTGGTCGGGGGGCGGGGGGTGACGGCGGCAGCGGCGATGACCAAGGAGAACGCGGAGTTGGAATATAAGTACAACACTTTATGTACATATTTAGCTCATTAAAATTACCGACAGGAAGGCGAGAAACACTTTATTTCAACAGACTCTGGCGCCGTACCGACTGCACAGTTGCGCTAACAAAATAAGAGTCTCAGAAAGCTGGCGTGCACAAGCTAGCAAGCTACGGAGTTTGCCGACAATGTATTTCTTGTAAAGTGTATACAAAGGAGTACAGAAGCTGGACAAATAAGATGCCAAAAACCAACCACTTTCATGTGGTATTGGACAGAAAGGAGGACTTTTTTTCTCCTCCATTCGAAAATGCGGACGTTATCAGCACCACTGTCTGATTCCTATCAATGCAAGTCATCACAATCAGGTAATACACCAACTTATATTCTTGTCTTCATGAAAGAAAGGAATCTATATGTGTTAAACATGCTTGTATTATTTTTAAACACCTTTAACTTGTTAACAATATTAACTATATGTGTTAAACATGCTTGTATTATCTTTAAACACCTTTAACTTGTTAACAATATTAACTATATGTGTTAAACATGCTTGTATTGTCATTAAACACCTTTAACTTGTTAACAATATTAACTATATGTATTAAACATACTTGTATTATCATTAAACACCTTTAATTTATTAACAATATGTGTTAAACATGCTTGTATTATCTTTAAACACCTTTAACTTGTTAACAATATTAACTATATGTATTAAACATACTTGTATTATCATTAAACACCTTTAATTTATTAACAATATTAGCTATATGTGTTAAACATGCTTGCATTATCATTAAACACCTTTAACTTGTTAACAAAAACATATATTTCATAAAAAAGTAAATAGAAATGATATATATGAATGAGGTAGATCCCCACGACTTGATCAATTGAAAAGTAGTTCGCCTGCAGAAAAAGTGTGAGCACCCCTGAGTTACACCCATCTGAACAGGTCAGCCACCTGTTTAAAACCCGATCACAGTTGAAATCTTGAAATGAAGGGCCTTTAATGGCCAAAACATTAACCTGGACAACATTTTAACAGCTGGTTGGCTCAGATTTTATTCTTTTCATTGCATTCACATGCTGCAGTGGACAATTTAGCTTCATTATTAATGCAGTATCTGAAGCACCGTCTCCACGTGTGTTTATTGACAACAGGGTTATAACCTGGACACGTTAGCTCATCGGTATGGTAACACGTGACGTGACAACAGCGGCGGTGTTAATGAAGCAGCGTCAGGCTGCTCACCGTGAGTGAAACGCTCGGTGAAATCGTGGATTAACGTTAAATATATGACGAGCCGCGAGCGATGCAGCTATAACTTATCTACCTACAACCTATATTACCCTCGTATTTTGATCCGGTCGGTCCGTTCTTTTACTCCGCCGTCTTCTTCTTCTTCTTCTTCTTCTTCTTCTTCTGGCCCACCAGGTGAATTAAGTGCTATTGGCGGAGTTACAATGCATAGTAGGCTACCGCCACCTACTGCACCGGAGTTGTAACTACAAGGTACATTCACAGACAGAGTCCCATTGCTTTTATGAGCGGTCGAGCGAGTCAAAAGCCGAAAAATCAATTTGTGGCGGACGTAATTCTTTCGTGGCGGGCCGCCACAAATAAATGAATGTGTGGGAAACACTGGGATTCATTTGGTTCACCTGCCTCTGGTTAGTGGTCGGCACGCTCACCTGCAGTCGACCACTAATCAGAGAGCTATTTATTCACCTCTCTCGCCACACTCGTGCTGGCTTCTTTGTTTGCTTCATGCTCTCGTCACGTAAGTTTGCTTGTCTCCTAGCCTATGCTAAGTTAGCTTCGAGTGCGATTGGCACGTGTTTGCTTTCCACTGGTTTTCTGTTCTTGGTGGTGCTTTGTTTTTTTTGTCAAGAATAAACCATGCTCCTACCTGCATGTCCTGTCCGGAGTGGTCCGTTTGCATCCCGGGGGAACGAACCTCGCAGCAAGCTGCAACCCCGCCGTGACAAGAGCCATGTCATTTTAATTCAAATGTGTAGCGAAGCCTGTTTTAAAAAAAAAAAAAAAGAAAGAATGATTGAGCTAAATTTGGACCAGAAGTTTTGTATGTGAAAACAATTTAATCTGAAACTGAAAGTTGATGTCTATTTAAAAGTGCACACAATTTAATTTTAGGTTAAATATAATTTTGGTATAATTCTTCATTTTAATTTTTCACTTAACATATTGCTGGGTATTGTGGCCAAACATTTACAATTTTGTTTAATCTGATCACAGAACTTTCCTCCAGAAGGTCTTATCTTTGTCCATGTGATGTCAGATGAAACAAAAATTGAGCACAAAAAAAATCAGAGTTGTACAAATTATTAGAAACTCAAGACAGCCATGACATTATGTTCTTTACAAGTGGATGTAAACTTTTGACCATGACTGTATATATGTATATATATATATATATATATATATATATATATATATATATATATATATATATATATATATATATATATATATATATATATATATATATATATATATATATATATATATATATATATGTGTGTGGGAAAAAAAATCACAAGACTATTTCATCTCTACAGGCCTGTTTCATGAGGGGGGGTACCCTCAATCATCAGGAGAAATCTCCTGATATATTGCGCTCTACTACGGTATCGAGCACTATTTTTTGGATAACCTTATTAAGACATATATATATATATATATATGTATATATGTATATATGTATGTGTATATATGTATATATGTATATATGTATGTGTATATATGTATGTGTATATATATATATATATATATATATATACGTATATATATGTATATATATATGTATGTATATATATATATGTATATATATA
Source organism: Nerophis lumbriciformis (assembly GCF_033978685.3). Lineage (NCBI taxonomy): Eukaryota > Metazoa > Chordata > Actinopteri > Syngnathiformes > Syngnathidae > Nerophis > Nerophis lumbriciformis. The sequence continues at coordinate 7,044,749 of NC_084550.2, forward strand.
TGTATATATATGTATATATATATGTATGTATATATATATATATATATATATATATATATATGTATATATATGTGTATATATATATATATATATATATATGTATATATATATATATGTATATATATATATATATGTGTATATATATATATATGTATATATAAATCCGGGAAGGTTGGCAAGTATGATAGACACAAACCATTGTATTCCGTTTTTATTTACAATTTACACAACGTGACAACTTCACTGGTTTTGGGTTTAGTAGATCAGACCTTTATTGTCATTTACACTAACCTGACTCTTATCGCCGTAGTACTTCCTGTCCATGAAAGGTTCCCTGCTAGATGCTGCACGGCGTGGAAGAAGGAAAGGGTTAACTCTGCTTTCATTTCCCAGAAAAAAATGCTCAGGAGAATGAATTGAGCCAAACTCTCCGCATGAATCCATAGACGTGCGCGAGGCAGTCAACTGTAGCGCGTTTGACTCACGATGCCGCCCGTCCCGTTATCTCGCCATCATTACCGCGTGGCACTTTTTTTTTTTTTTTTATTCCAAAACATCAGCGCATAAAAGGAGATGATACATTTACAGAGACAAAGTTTGAAAAAAAAACAAGAAATCAATATTTCGTCATGGAGACAAATGGCCTCCATTTACTTTTGGCGGCGCCACGCTTGTTTTGGGCTAATATTTCAAAATAAAAGGCATCACAGAACAAATTAAAGGTCAAATGTGTCCTGATGATTGATTCAAGCGGCTTCTGCTTGCTCAATTTTACTCAAGCTCGACTCGGAAATGTTATTTTTGTGTGTGTGTTTTTATTTTTTTAAAGTAAGAATTCATAGCTTAATCTCTACCTTGCTGCAGCTGCCCTCAGTCTCCTCATGGATAAAGAGGGCGACCCCTTTACCCGTTCGACTACACTTTCTATAAGACATAAATTAATCTATTGAAATGATTTAGCAACTATTAGTAGTAGAGTTAATTGAAAGCAGGTGATAATTGAAAATAATGACAGTGTCATGTCTAAGTAATCATGTTTTGTTTTAAGTCATGTTTTGTTTAGTTTCTGGCTTTTCACTCCCTTGTCTTGTTTGCATGATTACCCATTAGTTTCACCTGTTCCACGTTTGGACTCATTGTGCACGCTTGTTTGTCACCATAGCAACCATTAGATTTCACCTGTCACGTCACGCACCTGTTTCACGTTTTGAGTCACGCACCTGCTTTCACTAATCATGTCCATAGTATTTAAGTTAATTCATTTTCTGTTGTTCGTCCTGACGACACACCCCGCATTTATGCCCCCTGTCACACTCTGTCCTCCGCTGCGCACTTCATGTCCATGCCAAGTAAGTTTTGTTTCGATTAATGCCACAGTTAGTGTTTTGTTTAATTGTTCATAGTTTTTTGCCCCTGTGCAAGTCTTTTGTTTTCATTAGTCAAGTTTGTACATCCGCCTTGAGCGCCCCTTTTGTTCGTTTGAGTGTTATTATTAAATTATGTATTTACCTTCATGCCGTGACCAGTCCAATTCACTTGCACCTCGGGAGAACAAACCACACCATAGTCCAAGTCTTGACAGACAGCCTATTTGTGTGATTTTTGATAATGATTTAGAGTGCATGAGAAAGTGAACAAGCAGTAGCTCTAATTTACCAACATACAGTATGAGCAACATAACTCATGTTGTAATAAATAGCCGAAAAGAGCATTTAGAACCAAGATTTTAGCCACCGCTGTCTTGTAGCGTTAGTTAAAAAACAGCACCAGGAAGTTGCCTACAGCCACAGTTTTAAGCAGACGATTTTCAACCCTGGTTGTAACTTGCTTTTGTGTACCACCTGGCAAGTATAGGAGCTAATTGAATAGCGTTAATTGAAGCACTTGGGTCAAGGGTTTCACATTTGGATCGATACGGTACCGATTTATGATATCTGGGAATCGAAACAGCTGCTCAACGGTACCAATTACCAGTAGTTTTGTGTGTGTTCAAATGTTTTCATAAATGTTGTTTTTTTAAAAAACTATTTTTTTTATTTAACATTTAATGCTGTGCTAATCCAGTTGTTTTCTGACACTTCTGTGTCTCATTTGCATGTATTGTACTGTACTGTTCTATACTGTACTGTACTGTACTATATCGTATAGTAGAGTCTGTAATTCCAAATTGTTAGACGGCAGTAGTGTATAGGTTTAGTATAGGCCTTAGTTAAAGTTAAAGTACCACTGATAGTCACACATAGTAGGTGTGGTGAAATTCCCCTCTGCATTTGACCCATCACCTGGTTCCACCCCCTGGGAGGTGAGGGGAGCAGTGAGTAGCAGCGGTGGCCACGCTCGAGAACCATTTTGGTGATTTAACCCCCAAGGGGGCTCACAAGGCCACTGGGCAGGCTAGCCAGAAAGTAGTCTCTGGCATTAAGTTGAAAGTGCCAGCCTTGTCTTTTGTTGTGCCCTACAAAGTGTTGATACAGTAGGTATTGTACTTCTTACACACCAGCTGTTTAATTGTAACGTGCAAACTGGTTGTAGTTTCCATTACAACATTTGGAGGTGTTGAAATCGCCATGTAAAACTGCTAATGCTAATCGGTAGCATGCCGATGGCATATCTAATGTAAACTAGCATCGAGCTCGAGCATTTTGAAAAGTAAATTTTCTGAATTCCTACTTCTTTTGTTGAGCCCTACAAAGTGTTGATACTGTAGGTATTGTACTATTTACACACCAGCTGTTTAATTGTATCGTGCAAACTGGTCGTAGTTTCCATTACAACATTTGGAGGTGTTGAAATCGCCATGTAAAACTGCTAATGCTAATCGGTAGCATGACCTTGGCATCCATCCATCCATCCATTTTCTACCGCTTGGCATATCTAATGTAAATTAGCATTGAGCTAGAGCATTTTGAAAAGTGACTATTCTGAATTCCTACTTCTTTTGTTGAGCCCAACAAAGTGTTGATACAGTAGGTATTGTACTATTTACACACCAGCTGTTTAATTGTAACATGCAAACTGGTTGTAGTTTCCATTACAACATTTGGAGGTGTTGAACTCGCCATGTAAAACTGCTAATGCTAATCGGTAGCATGCCTTTGGCATATCTAATATAAATTAGCATCGAGCTAGGGCATTTTGAAAAGTGAATGTTCTCAATTCCTACTTCCACACAAGTAACACTGACAATGAGCAAACTAATTGAGAATACACAAACAGGCAAGTAGTGCATCAACAATGCAACTTTTGGAGGATCGAGGGCACGCCAACATGATTTTATATTACAGGAAGTGGACTCTTAAATACAGAGAAGGCGACTGCTGCCCTCCAACATCTTATTAAGGGAGAGGAAAGAGAGAGATTATTTTTGAGCTCTCCATTAACGGGCACGGTCGCCGCCATCCATCACGGCGGCTCGACGCGTTTCACAAGTTAGCGGCGGAGCGCGCCACATCTCTCCAAATCGATAGGCGGGTCGTCGCAGCCGCCGCCATTTTTCACACAAATACGTTCCAAGACGCTGACGCGTGCGCTCTGACACGTTCAAGTCGTCGCCGGGCGCTTGTCATCCATAATGGCGATTACTGTCACGCTGCAGCGTGTCCCAGGTGATGTCACGTAATGTCCTGGGCATGACGTTAAACAGTAGAGGCTCCTCTATGGGGTCTTGGGGCACTAGGAGGTTAACCCCTTTTCTACTGTTACCCCAGGTGGACCTTGGCAAAGGCCTAGTACCTGACTGCCCTCTAGCCAGGGATACGGTGAAGACCTCAACGGCGGAGCAGGCGGAAGACGGTAGATTTTAAGAACTACCACAACGGCCGCGATGGCGGAAGAAGGCTGCAGCAGAAAAGGGTCTTGGACTCCACACTGCAAAAAGTCAGTGTTCAAAAACAAGAAAAAATTTTTACAAAAATGAGAGGTATTTTATTTGAACTAAGCAAAATTATCTGCCAATAGAACAAGAAAATTCGGCTTGTCAAGACTTTCCAAAACAAGTCAAATTAGCTAACCTCAATGAACCCCAAAATACCTTAAAATAAGTATATTCTCACTAACATACTTGCCAACTTTGAGACCTCCGATTTATATATATACATATAAGAAATACTTGACTTTCAGTGAATTGTAGCTATATATATTTATATATATATATATATATATATATATATATATATATATATATATATATATATATATATATATATATATATATATATATATATGTCTTAATAAGGTTATCCAAAAAATAGTGCTCGATACCGTAGTAGAGCGCAATATATGTATGTGTGGGAAAAAAAATCACAAGACTATTTCATCTCTACAGGCCTGTTTCATGAGGGGGGGTTCCCTCAATCATCAGGAGATTTTAATGGGAGCATTCACATACCATGGTTTATATAGGGCACAGAGTGGGTGGGTACAGGCTGGCGTAGGGGCGTGGTGATTGGCTCATGTGTTACCTAGGAGGTGTTTCCGTCTGTGGCGGCATGCTGTTACAATTTCGCTGCGCTTGTTGAGGGATGACAGGTCTGGACGGTAGATAATAAACAGTTTCTCTTTCAAGCATAGGTTGCATCTTTTATTACCACTATTGTAAGGTGTGCTGGATGCAAGAATTTGCCATGTTATTGAATATTCAACATTATTGTCTTTGAGGTCCCAAATGTGTTTGCTGAGTTCTGTGGTAATCCGCAGGTTTTGGTTCCTGAAAGAAGCCTTGTGATTGTTCCATCTGGTTTTGAATTCTCCCTCGGTTAATCCTACATATGTGTCGGATGTGTTAATGCCCTTGCGTATTACCTTAGATAGGTAGACAACTGATGTTTGTAAGCACCCCCCGTTGAGAGGGCAATCAGGTTTCTTTCGACAGTTACAGCCTTTGTTGGTTTTGGAGTCGCTCTGTCCGGGGGCCGACGGCTCATTTGCAATTGTTTTGTTGTGGTTTGAGATGATTTGTCGTATATTGTTCATACAGCTGTAGCTCAATTTAATGTTGTTCTTGTTGAATACTTTTCTTAGGGTGTTGTCTTTGGGAAAGTGTTTGTCAATCAGATTGAGGAATTTGTGTCCAATGTTAGTTGAGACGTTTTTGCTGTATGGGGGGTTGTACCAGATGATTGTAACAACATGCCGCCACAGACGGAAACACCTCCTAGGTAACACATGAGCCAATCACCACGCCCCTACGCCAGCCTGTACCCACCCACTCTGTGCCCTATATAAACCATGATATGTGAATGCTCCCATTAAAATCTCCTGATGATTGAGGGAACCCCCCCTCATGAAACAGGCCTGTAGAGATGAAATAGTCTTGTGATTTTTTTCCCACACATACATATATTGCGCTCTACTACGGTATCGAGCACTATTTTTTGGATAACCTTATTAAGACATATATATATATATATATATATATATATATATATATATATATATATATATATATATATATATATATATATATATATATATATATATATATATATATATCTAGAATTCACTGAAAGTCAAGTATTTCTTGATATATATATATATATATATATATCATCATATATATATATCAAGAAATACTTGACTTTCAGTGAATTCTAGATATATGATATATATATATATATATATATATATATATATATATATATATCATCATATATTTATATATATATCAAGAAATACTTGACTTTCAGTGAATTATATATATATATATATATATATATATATATATATATATATATATATATATATATATATATATATATATATATATATATATATATATATATATATATATATATATATATATATATATATATAAATAAGAGAAATACTTGAATTTCAGTGTTCATTTATTTACACATATACACACACATAACACTCATCTACTTATTGTTGAGTTAAGGGTTGAATTGTCCATCCTTGTTCTATTCTCTGTCACTATTTTTCTAACCATGCTGAACACCCTCTCTGATGATGCATTCTGCTTCGTCTCCTTGTTGTGTGCGCAGTTGTGCACTGCACTCTCTAAAAGCCGTAGATGTTAATGTCACATATGCATGTAAGAAGATTCGGCTTGTCAAGACTTTCCAAAACAAGTCAAGTTAGCTAACCTCAATGAACCCAAAAATACCTTAAAATAAGTATATTCTCACTAACACACTTGCCAACCTTGAGACCTCCTATTTATATATATACATATAAGAAATACTTGACTTTCAGTGAATTATATATATATATATATATATATATATATATATATATATATATATATATATATATATATATATATATATATATATATATATATATATATATATATATTCACTGAAAGTCAAGTATTTCTTGATATATATATAAATATATGATGATATATATATATATATATATATATATATATATATATATATATATATATCATATATCTAGAATTCACTGAAAGTCAAGTATTTCTTGATATATATATATGATATATATATATATATATATATATATATATATATATATATATATATATATATATATATATATATATATATATAAATAAGAGAAATACATACATACATATATATATATATATATATATATATATACATAAATAAGAGAAATACTCAAATTTCAGTGTTCATTTCTCTTATTTATATATATATATATATATATATATATATATATATATATATATATATATATATAAATAAGAGAAATACTTGAATTTCAGTGTTCATTTATTTACACATATACACACACATAACACTCATCTACTTATTGTTGAGTAAAGGGTTGAATTGTTCATCCTTGTTCTATTCTCTGTCACTATTTTTCTAACCATGCTGAACACCCTCTCTGATGATGCATTCTGCTTCGTCTCCTTGTTGTGTGCGCAGTTGTGCACTGCACTCTCTAAAAGCCGTAGATGTTAATGTCACATATGCATGTACAGTAGATGGCAGTATTGTCCTGTTTAAGAGTGTCACAACATTGCTGTTTACGGCAGACGAACTGCTTTACGGTAGACGAAAGCATGACTGCTGTTGTTGTGTGTTGTTACCGCGCTGCGAGGACGTTAATGAAACTGCCTAACAATAAACCCACATAAGAAACCAAAAACTCGCCCTCGATCATTCTACAGTTATAACGTGATTGGGCAGGCACACTGTTTATATTGTGGGAAAGCGGACGTGAAAACAGGCTGTCGACACGTCACTCAGGTCCGCCTGAATTTCGGGAGAAAATTTGTCCCGGATGGTTTTCGGGAGAGGCGCTGAATTCCGGGAGTCTCCCGGAAAATCCGGGAGGGTTGGCAAGTATGCTCACTAATAACAAGTGCACTTTTCTTAATAGAAAAAAAAAGAGACCTTTTTGCTCAATATGTTGAAAAATATTCTTAAAGTAAGTAAATGCTAGTGCCATTATCTTGACGTCAAGAATATTTAAGGTGTTTTTATCCTTCTTTGTGGGGACATTGTTGATTGTCATGTCATGTTCGGATGTACATTGTGGATGCCGTCTTTGCTCCACAGTAAGTCTTTGCTGTCGTCCAGCATTCCGCATTGCAAAAAGTCAGTGTTCAAAAACAAGAAAAAAATATATACAAAAATGAGGGGTATTTTACTTGAACTAAGCAAAATGATCTGCCAATAGAACAAGAAAATTTGGCTGGTCAAGTACTTTCCAAAACAAGTAAAATTAGCTAACCTCAATGAACCCAAAAATACCCTAAAATAAGTATATTCTCACTAATAACAAGTGCACTTTTCTTAATAGAAAAAAAGAGACCTTTTTGCTCAATATGTTGAAAAATATTCTTAAATTAAGTAAATGCTAGTGCCATTATCTTGACATCAAGAATATTTAAGGTGTTTTTATCCTTCTTTGTGGGGACATTGTTGATTGTCATGTCATGTTCGGATGTACATTGTGTCGTCTTTGCTCCACAGTAAGTCTTTGCTGTCGTCCAGCATTCCGCATTGCAAAAAGTCAGTGTTCAAAAACAAGAAAAAAAAAAAATACAAAAATGAGGGGTATTTTACTTGAACTAAGCAAAATTATCTGCCAATAGAACAAGAAAATTTGGCTGGTCAAGACTTTCCAAAACAAGTAAAATTAGCTAACCTCAATGAACCCAAAAATACCTTAAAATAAGTATATTCTCACTAATAACAAGTGCACTTTTCTTAATAGAAAAAAAAAAGAGACCTTTTTGCTCAATATGTTGAAAAATATTCTTAAATTAAGTATATGCTAGTGCCATTATCTTGACGTCAAGAATATTTAAGGTGTTTTTATCCTTCTTTGTGGGGACATTGTTGATTGTCATGTCATGTTCGGATGTACATTGTGGACGCCGTCTTTGCTCCACAGTAAGTCTTTGCTGTCGTCCAGCATTCCGCATTGCAAAAAGTCAGTGTTCAAAAACAAGAAAAAAAAATACAAAAATGAGGGGTGTTTTACTTGAACTAAGCAAAATTATCTGCCAATAGAACAAGAAAATTTGGCTGGTCAAGACTTTCCAAAACAAGTAAAATTAGCTAACCTCAATGAACCCAAAAATACCTTAAAATAAGTATATTCTCACTAATAACAAGTGCACTTTTCTTAATAGAAAAAAAAAAGAGACCTTTTTGCTCAATATGTTGACAAATATTCTTAAATTAAGTAAATGCTAGTGCCATTATCTTGACGTCAAGAATATTTAAGGTGTTTTTATCCTTCTTTGTGGGGACATTGTTGATTGTCATGTCATGTTCGGATGTACATTGTGGACGCCGTCTTTGCTCCACAGTAAGTCTTTGCTGTCGTCCAGCATTCCGCATTGCAAAACGTCAGTGTTCAAAAACAAGAAAAAAAAAAATACAAAAATGAGGGGTATTTTACTTGAACTAAGCAAAATTATCTGCCAATAGCACAAGAAAATTTGGCTGGTCAAGACTTTCCAAAACAAGTAAAATTAGCTAACCTCAATGAACCCAAAAATACCTTAAAATAAGTATATTCTCACTAATAACAAGTGCACTTTTCTTAATAGAAAAAAAGAGACCTTTTTGCTCAATATGTTGAAAAATATTCTTAAATGAAGTAAATGCTAGTGCCATTATCTTGACATCAAGAATATTTAAGGTGTTTTTATCCTTCTTTGTGGGGACATTGTTGATTGTCATGTCATGTTCGGATGTACATTGTGTCGTCTTTGCTCCACAGTAAGTCTTTGCTGTCGTCCAGCATTCCGCATTGCAAAAAGTCAGTGTTCAAAAACAAGAAGAAAAAAAAAGAAGAAAAAAAAGGGGTATTTTACTTGAACTAAGCAAAATTATCTGCCAATAGAACAAAAAAATTTGGCTGGTCAAGACTTTCCAAAACAAGTAAAATTAGCTAACCTCAATGAACCCAAAAATACCTTAAAATAAGTATATTCTCACTAATAACAAGTGCATTTTTCTTATGAAAAAAAAAGAGACCTTTTTGCTCAATATGTTGAAAAATATTCTTAAATTAAGTAAATGCTAGTGCCATTATCTTGACATCAAGAATATTTAAGGTGTTTTTATCCTTCTTTGTGGGGACATTGTTGATTGTCATGTCATGTTCGGATGTACATTGTGGACGCCGTCTTTGCTCCACAGTAAGTCTTTGCTGTCGTCCAGCATTCCGCATTGCAAAAAGTCAGTGTTCAAAAACAAGAAAAAAAAAATACAAAAATGAGGGGTATTTTACTTGAACTAAGCAAAATTATCTGCCAATAGCACAAGAAAATTTGGCTGGTCAAGACTTTCCAAAACAAGTAAAATTAGCTAACCTCAATGAACCCAAAAATACCTTAAAATAAGTATATTCTCACTAATAACAAGTGCACTTTTCTTGGTAGAAAAAAAAGAGACCTTTTTGCTCAATATGTTGAAAAATATTCTTAAATTAAGTAAATGCTAGTGCCATTATCTTGACGTCAAGAATATTTAAGGTGTTTTTATCCTTCTTTGTGGGGACATTGTTGATTGTCATGTCATGTTCGGATGTACATTGTGGACGCCGTCTTTGCTCCACAGTAAGTCTTTGCTGTCGTCCAGCATTCTGCATTGCAAAAAGTCAGTGTTCAAAAACAAGAAAAAAACAAAAACAAAAATAAGGGGTATTTTACTTGAACTAAGCAAAATTATCTGCCAATAGAACAAGAAAATTTGGCTGGTCAAGACTTTCCAAAACAAGTCAAATTAGCTAACCTCAATCAACCCAAAAATACCTTAAAATAAGTATATTCTCACTAATAACAAGTGCACTTTTCTTAATAGAAAAAAAAAAGAGACCTTTTTGCTCAATATGTTGACAAATATTCTTAAATTAAGTAAATGCTAGTGCCATTATCTTGACGTCAAGAATATTTAAGGTGTTTTTATCCTTCTTTGTGGGGACATTGTTGATTGTCATGTCATGTTCGGATGTACATTGTGGACGCCGTCTTTGCTCCACAGTAAGTCTTTGCTGTCGTCCAGCATTCCGCATTGCAAAACGTCAGTGTTCAAAAACAAGAAAAAAAAAAATACAAAAATGAGGGGTATTTTACTTGAACTAAGCAAAATTATCTGCCAATAGAACAAGAAAATTTGGCTGGTCAAGACTTTCCAAAACAAGTAAAATTAGCTAACCTCAATGAACCCAAAAATACCTTAAAATAAGTATATTCTCACTAATAACAAGTGCACTTTTCTTAATAGAAAAAAAGAGACCTTTTTGCTCAATATGTTGAAAAATATTCTTAAATTAAGTAAATGCTAGTGCCATTATCTTGACATCAAGAATATTTAAGGTGTTTTTATCCTTCTTTGTGGGGACATTGTTGATTGTCATGTCATGTTCGGATGTACATTGTGTCGTCTTTGCTCCACAGTAAGTCTTTGCTGTCGTCCAGCATTCCGCATTGCAAAAAGTCAGTGTTCAAAAACAATAAAAAAAAAATAAAAAAAATAAGGGGTATTTTACTTGAACTAAGCAAAATTATCTGCCAATAGAACAAGAAAATTTGGCTGGTCAAGACTTTCCAAAACAAGTAAAATTAGCTAACCTCAATGAACCCAAAAATACCTTAAAATAAGTATATTCTCACTAATAACAAGTGCACTTTTCTTAATAGAAAAAAAAAGAGACCTTTTTGCTCAATATGTTGAAAAATATTCTTAAATTAAGTAAATGCTAGTGCCATTATCTTGACGTCAAGAATATTTAAGGTGTTTTTATCCTTCTTTGTGGGGACATTGTTGATTGTCATGTCATGTTCGGATGTACATTGTGGATGCCGTCTTTGCTCCACAGTAAGTCTTTGCTGTCGTCCAGCATTCCGCATTGCAAAAAGTCAGTGTTCAAAAACAAGAAAAAAAAAATACAAAAATGAGGGGTATTTTACTTGAACTAAGCAAAATTATCTGCCAGTAGAAAAAGAAAATTTGGCTGGTCAAGACTTTCCAAAACAAGTAAAATTAGCTAACCTCAATGAACCCAAAAATACCTTAAAATAAGTATATTCTCACTAATAACAAGTGCACTTTTCTTAATAGAAAAAAAGAGAGACTTTTTTGCTCAATATGTTGAAAAATATTCTTAAATTAAGTAAATGCTAGTGCCATTATCTTGACGTCAAGAATATTTAAGGTGTTTTCATCCTTCTTTGTGGGGACATTGTTGATTGTCATGTCATGTTCGGATGTACATTGTGGACGCCGTCTTTGCTCCACAGTAAGTCTTTGCTGTCGTCCAGCATTCCGCATTGCAAAAAGTCAGTGTTCAAAAACAAGAAAAAAAAAAATACAAAAATAAGGGGTATTTTACTTGAACTAAGGAAAATTATCTGCCAATAGAACAAGAAAATTCGGCTGGTCAAGACTTTCCAAAACAAGTAAAATTAGCTAACCTCAATGAACCCCAAAATACCTTAAAATAAGTATATTCTCACTAATAACAAGTGCACTTTTCTTAATAGAAAAAAAAAAGAGACCTTTTTGCTCAATATGTTGAAAAATATTCTTAAATGAAGTAAATGCTAGTGCCATTATCTTGACATAATGATATGCGCTCGGCATCATGATTTGTTTTTCATGCTTGAAGTAAGAAATTATTACCGTATTTCCTTGAATTGCCGCCGGGTATATAGTATGCGCCTGCCTAGAATTACCGCCGGGTCAAACTCGTTTTGCAAAATAATTAGCGCATGCTTAGCATTACCGCCGGGTCAGAATTACCGCCGGGTCAAACTCGTTTCGCAAAATATTATTTTTATTAGCGCATGTCTAGAATTACCGCCGGGTCAAACTCATTGCGCAAAAAAAATTAGCATATGCCTAGAATTTCCGCCGGGTCAAACTCGTCACGTCACGAGTGACACTTCACCTGTCATCATTTTCAAAATGGAAGAGGCTGATTTCAATAATTTAAAATCGCATAAAGGTAAGAAGATAAAGAGCTATTCAGTAGAATTTAAGGTCCAAGCTATTGAATATGCTAAAAAGATTAGCAAGCAGCTATGTTTTATTAATATACCGTAGCTGCGTGTGTCTGTCAAGACTTGATCTTGGGTGTTTGCTTTTCCGGGATGCAACGGAAAGTTGGCACGGGCGAGACGGGAATGAAGGTACATGATTTATTTAATATATCAAAAAAAAATGCAAACGAAAAGCGCGCACAGTGGCGGAGAATAAACTATGAAACCAAAAGACTATAGCAAAAAAGTACAAACGAAAAACACGCACAATGGCGGAGAACAAACTATGAAACCAAAAAGACTATAAACATGGAACAAAAACTTACTTGGCTTGGACAAAAATAGTTGCATGAAGAATGGACATGGAAAGAATGGACAGAGCACAAATGTGGTGATGTCACCAGAAAGACAAACTAAAAACACTGAACTTAAATACTACAGACTTGATTAACAAAAACAGGTGCGTGACTCAAAACGTGAAACAGGTGCGTGACGTGACAGGTGAAAGCTAATGGGTTGCTATGGTGACAATCAAGAGTGCACAATGAGTCCAAACGTGGAACAGGTGAAACTAATGGGGTAATCATGGAAACAAGACAAGGGAGTGAAAAGACAGAAACTAAACGAAACATGACTTAAAACAAAACATGATTACACAGACATGACAGTGTCAAATATGAGTCATTAAATGACTCCCGCCTCCTGCTGGTAGAAGGCGCTAGTGATCCTTCTTGCGACTACTCTGCTGCAGAAGAAGTGACAACAAGCAGCAACAGTTAGCAGCGATCGTTTATTTTTTCCTCTCGCTTGCACTTTTAACATGGAGGATTACATATCTAAAATAAAACAGTTTTCTAAACTGGACTTTCAATGGAAGCAGGAGGTAATAATTAAAGGAAGATCTCCATCGAGACAGAGAGACTTTTAAAACTGAAGAAAGACAAGGAAGACTTCTATAAACAAGTTATCGATGCTTTTGTTCAGAAGGAGCTGCGCATGGACTTCATTTATAAGTAAAGGTAAGACCACAATAACGTTTGTTTTTAATTAAATGTGCTTTTCATGATGGTATCCTTACATCACACTCAAATTTATAAGCGCAGGCCTAAATTTACCGCATGCCTTTGGTAAGCGCCGAAGTGAGAAGAGGTTTTAAATTAATTACCGCCCCGGCGCTAATTCAAGGAAATACGGTCCTTTAAAAAAGCAGTTTTATACTTGTGAGTGTTGATGACACAGCTTTGCAACAGTTGATATTCTAGTTTCAAGCATGTTTTACTCAATATAGGTCGTAAAATCTCAGCAACAAGCTGTAATATCTTACTGAGATCATTTAGGACCAAAACACTTAAAACAAGTAAAACACTCTAACATAAAATCTGCTTAGTGAGAAGAATTATCTTATCAGACAGAAAATAAGCAAATATCACCCTTATTTGAGATATTTCATCTTACTTAGATTTCAGTTTTTGCAGTGTGGACCGACGTCATTTGGCATTTCTCCCTTTCTGAGTTTTTTTATTCTCTGGACAAGATGGAATGAAATGTGAGGACTGCGCTGACTTTTGGGAGATGGTCCTCTTGTCAGCTCAGACTTCTTCCAATGGAGTGGAGAAAGGCCAAAAAACTCATTTTGATGCCACTCAGCGAGCATCAGGTTATGTTTCTCTGCCGTCCTCTCAAAGCATAATTGATTGCTCTTGTCATTTTCATCCCTTTTTTTTTTTTAGTTTCTAGTCGAACCAGATGACTGTTCCAAGATTCTGTCCCGCTGCTGCTCTCATCTTCCGTTTAACTCCCTGTAATGGATGCACGGCATCGAGGTGGAACAAAAGCAAATAGACTGGGCACGAATTTCAACATCAACTTTATAAAAAAAGAAGAAAATCTTGGCTATTTTCCACATTAAAGCACATTTACTGACGAGCATGAACATGTTGGCCTAAGAGAAGTCTAGAAAGGCAACCTGATTACAGTAGAACTTGCTTAACCCTTGTGTAATGTTCATATTGTTGTTACTCAGCCAGCGTTTGTGGGTCTGTTGGACCCGTTGCATTTTGTGGCTTTTAATGCCTCACAATCAAACACTTTTACCGTATTTTCCGCACCATAAGGCGCCCTGGGTTATAAGCCGCGCCTTCAATGAACGGCATATTTCAAAACTTTGTCCACCTATAAGCCGCCCCGTGTTGTAAGCCGCATCTAACTGCGCTAAAGGAATGTCAAAAAAACAGTCAAATAGGTCAGTCAAACTTTAATAATATATTAAAACCAGCGTGATGTGGGCGCGCATGGAATCGTATATCAACATGGACGGAGCTGCGTGAAAAAAGCCACCCGGCCTCTTCGCGTAAACTTAAACTTACCTTAACCACTCGCTCATCTTTTCTTCATCCATCCCTTCGAGTTAGCTTTTATGATGACGCCGGCTGGAAAGGTCTCTTTTGGCAAGGTCTTCCTTTTGAATATCACCATGGGTGGAAGTTTCTGGCCATTAGCATGGCAAGCTAGAACCACAGTGAAGGATGACTTCTCATTCCCTGTGGTGCGAATATTCACCGTACGTGCTCCCGTTGTATCCACAGTGCGGTTCACAGGAATATCAAAAGTCAGTGGAACCTCGTCCATGTTGATAATGTTCTCTGGCCGGATCTTTTTTTCAGCTATCTTGTTTTTACAATATGCACGGAAAGTAGCCAGCTTTTCTTGAAAGTCTTTAGGCAGTTGCTGTGAAATAGTAATCCGTGTGCGGATGGAGAGACTGCGTCTTTTCATGAACCGGATCCCTGTCGCTTAGTAGGAGCCATTTTGTGGTCTTTACAGATGTAAACACACAAAGGAAATGAAACGTACGGTAATATCCGCGCGCTTTTTCTTCTTCTACGCGGGCGGGTGGTTGCTTACAGTAGAAGAAGAAGCGCTTCCTGTTCTATGGGGGCGGGTGCTTACCTTGGCGGTTGCTTGCGTAGAAGAAGAAGCACTTCCTCTTCTACGGGGAAAAAAGATGGCGGCTGTTTACCGTAGTTGCGAGACCGAACTTTATGAAAATGAATCTTAATATTAATCCATATATAAAGCGCACCGGGTTATAAGCCGCACTGTCAGCTTTTGAGTAAATTTGTGGTTTTTAGGTGCGGCTAATAGTGCGGAAAATATGGTATGTTAAAATACTGAACAGAACTTTACCTTATCCCAGGGGTTTCAAACTGCTTTTAATTGAGGGCCATATCGCAGTTAAGTTTGCCCTCAGAGGGCCACTTCTAACAGTGAATGATATTATTACACAATTGCCTATGCATGGGAAGATTTTTTTTTTTTAAATGTAAAATGTAAAAAAAAATGTGTAGATTTTACAGTAAAAACTGACAAGTCGGTCGCAAAAATTTTACCGTAAAATTTAGTGTTTTTTTCAGCATGTTACTGTACCTGGAAAAAACAGTACCGTGTTTTTCACAGTACAAAACCGGCAGCTCAGTTAATAGAATTTTGCTGTAAAATTCAGTGTTTTTTTACTGCATTTTTACAGTAAGATTCTGGCAACTTAGCTGACGGATTTTACCGTAAAAACAACTGTATATTTTACCGTGTACTATTGTGAATAGCAAAACAGTACCACTGTTTTTTCGCAGTACAAAACTCAGTTGCCAGCATTTTATGGTCAAAAAACAGTGGTACTTTTTTTTCATGTACAGTAAAATGCTAAAAAAAAACATAAAAACATTTCTTAAAGTCGCTGTAAAATCTATTAATACAATTTAACAATTTCATGAATAACTTGCTTTGAAATCATAAGTCAAGCAGATAAAAAGTATTTATTTCTAGTTGAACAAAAACATTGTTTGACTGTATGATCGTATGCTTGTTACATTATAATATTTATATTTAAAAAAGTACATGAGTACATGCATTTTTTTCTGTCAAAAGGGAAAAAAAATAATACATTTAGTAAGAAAATATAAAGGACTTTAATGACGCATACTATTTCCAGGCTTTCGACGGCCAAATAAAATGAAATGGCGGGCCAGATCTGGCCCCCGGGCCATGAGTTTGAGACGTGTGCCTTATCCCAATAAACATCTGTTCAGTATTTTAACATAAAAGTGTTTGATTGTGAGACATTAAAAGCCACAAAATGCAACGGGTCCATCAGACCCACAAAAGCTGGCTGAGTAACAACAATATGAACGTTGCACGGAAAATGTATCTGCCAGTTTCTGCATCCCACAGAGATTCTTCTTTGCAACATTGTTTGTCAACAGTCTGCTCTCATTTTCTCGCACATTGGGCCCTCTGATGTTCTGTGTACCTACACTCTGTCCTCCTCCTGTCTAGGCCTGCTGTGTGTGTGTGCGTGGTACACGGAACATCAATTTCCACACTTCTATTAGCCCCGGGTCCAGTGGACCCGGACATCTTATATGTAATAGAAATGTGTAGGGTGTGTGGTCATTAAATATGTATTCTGATATATGTTCTTCACAGAAAATGAGCCAAAGTCAGTGAGTCTCAGTTTGAAAAATTCATTAATTGTATCATTCGTCTTTTAATAAAAAACGAAAACGGGTCCCACAGACCCGAACACCACACAAGGGTTAAGTCTGCAGTAATTCCTTGTTTGACAGTAGGAAAATACATTTTCATGATGCAGCATTCTTTCGAATGTATGGAATATTTTCATAAAAAGCGATAAAAAAAACACTTTTGAATTTGTTTTAGTATTGGTAAATTCGTATAGACGTGAACTAACACCCATATGGTCATCTTTTCCACTTTCATGTAGATCGTCCAAGTGTCATTGATGCTTCCTCGCATGAACACTAGGTAAACATTTTTTGTCACATTTTCTGTGATTCCTCTCAGTTGGAACTGGGCTCAGATGTGCTGAAACCATGGGCGCAGGTTGTTTTGTTAAAAGTTGGTTAGTTTGATTGTCGCGGCGAAGATAGCGCAGACATTAGCCCATCATCTGGAATAGTGAAGTGAAGTGAATTATATTTATATAGCGCTTTTTTTCTAGTGACTCAAAGCACTTTTACATTGTGAAACCCAATATTTTAGTTACATTTTCAAACCAATGTGGGTGGCACTTGGAGCAGGTGGGTAAAGTGTCTTGCCCAAGGACACAATGGTAGAGACTAGGTTGGCAGAAGCGGGGATCGAACATGGAACCTTCCAAGTTGCTGGCACGGCCACTCTACCAATCGAGCTATACCGCCCCGAATGGAATTTTCCTGAAGGGAACTCTCCTGAAGGAATCAATAAAGTACTATCTATCTATCTAGTCTGTTCGAGTAAACTAAACTTAATGTAGTTCTGTCTGAGTAAACTAAACTTAATGTAGTTCTAATAGATATTGATATTTATGATGAACCTAAGTAAAATACCAAATGTTAGTTTTACCGTTTTCATACTTTAATTATCGTAAAACTGACTGATCACTGACTTAGGTTCATTGTCAATATCAATATCTATTAGAACTACATTAAGTTTAGTTTACTCAAACAGACTAAACTTAATGTAGTTCTAATAGATATTGATATTTATGATGAACCTAAGTAAAATACCAAATGTTAGTTTTACCGTTTTCATACTTTAATTGTCGTAAAACTGACTGATCACTGACTTAGGTTCATTGTCAATATCAATATCTATTAGAACTACATTAAGTTTAGTTTACTCAAACAGACTAAACTTAATGTAGTTCTAATAGATATTGATATGTATGATGAACCTAAGTAAAATACCGAATGTTAGTTTTACCATTTTCATACTTTAATTATCGTAAAACTGTGACTGATTACTGCCCGTTTCCTGGAGAAGCTGTGACCAGGGTGGTCGCAGCTTCTCCAGGAAACGGGCAGTAATCAGTCACAGTTTTACGATAATTAAAGTAATAATTAAAGTATCCATCCATCCATCTTCTTCCGCTTATCCGAGGTCGGGTCGCGGGGGAAGCAGCCTAAGCAGGGAAGCCCAGACTTCCCTCTCCCCAGCCACTTCGTCCAGCTCTTCCTGTGGGACCCCGAGGCGTTCCCAGGCCAGCCGAGAGACATAGTCTTCCCAACGTGTCCTGGGTCTTCCCCACGGCCTCCTACCGGTCGGACGTGCCCTAAACACCACCCTAGGGAGGCGTTCGGGTGGCATCCTAACCAGATGCCCGAACCACCTCATCTGGCTCCTCTCGATGTGGAGGAGCAGCGGCTTTACTTTGAGCTCCTCCCGGATGGCAGAGCTTCTCACCCTATCTCTAAGGGAGAGCCCCGCCACCCGTCGGAGGAAACTCATTTCGGCCGCTTGTACTCGTGATCTTGTCCTTTCGGTCATAACCCAAAGCTCATGACCATAGGTGAGGATGGGAACGTAGATCGACCGGTGAATTGAGAGCTTTGTCTTCCGGCTCAGCTCCTTCTTCACCACAACGGATCGATACAGCGTCCGCATTACTGAAGACGCCGCACCGATCCGCCTGTCGATCTCACGATCCACTCTTCCCTCACTCGTGAACAAGACTCCGAGGTACTTGAACTCCTCCACTTGGGGCAAGATCTCCTCCCCAACCCGGAGATGGCACTCCACCCTTTTCCGGGCGAGAACCATGGACTCGGACTTGGAGGTGCTGATTCTCATCCCAGTCGCTTCACACTCAGCTGCGAACCGATCCAGTGAGAGCTGAAGATCCTGGCCAGATGAAGCCATCAGGACCACATCATCTGCAAAAAGCAGAGACCTAATCCTGCAGCCACCAAACCAGATCCCCTCGACGCCTTGACTGCGCCTAGAAATTCTGTCCATAAAAGTTATGAACAGAATCGGTGACAAAGGGCAGCCTTGGCGGAGTCCAACCCTCACTGGAAACTAATTAAAGTATGAAACGGTAAAATTAACATTTCCGAGTCCATGGTTCTCGCCCGGAAAAGGGTGGAGTGCCATCTCCGGGGTTGGGGAGGAGATCTTGCCCCAAGTGGAGGAGTTCTAGTACCTCGGAGTCTTGTTCACGAGTGAGGGAAGAGTGGATGGTGAAGTCGACAGGCGGATCGGTGCGGCGTCTTCAGTAATGCGGACGCTGTATCGATCCGTTGTGGTGAAGAAGGAGCTGAGCCGGAAGGCAAAGCTCTCAATTTACCGGTCGATCTACGTTCCCATCCTCACCTATGGTCATGAGCTTTGGGTTATGACCGAAAGGACAAGATCACGGGTACAAATGAGTTTCCTCCGCCGGGTGGCAGATGAGGTGGTTCGGGCATCTGATCAGGATGCCACCCGAACGCCTCCCTAGGGAGGTGTTTAGGGCACGTCCGACCGGTAGGAGGCCACGGGGAAGACCCAGGACACGTTGGGAAGACTCTGTCTCCCGGCTGGCCTGGGAACGCCTCGGGATCCCCCGGGAGGAGCTGGACCAAGTGGCTGGGGAGAGGGAAGTCTGGGCTTCCCTGCTTAGGCTGCTGCCCCCGCGACCCGACCTCGGATAAGCGGAAGAAGATGGATGGATGGATGTTTGAGTAAAGTAAAATATATTGTGGGGGTTATTTTTGTTTGTCTGTTTTTTTATGCATGGATTATTTCAATTCCACAGTCCTAGGACGCTGGAAGAGAGGAAAAAAAAAAAAAAGCTGTTTCAAAATAATTTTTCCTGCTGACTGCACAGCAGAAGGTTTATGCTAATGCCAGCACAAGCGTTCCTCTCCTCCCGCACCTGCCCGCAACTCGCTCAGCTTAACACGGAGGGCGCTGACATTTGGGGGAAAAAAGCCCGCTGACATTTCAAGTCCATTAACATAGTCGTTTGTTCACGCAGTGT
>NC_084550.2:7070000-7087500 GCF_033978685.3 Nerophis lumbriciformis
GAGTCCAGTCCATAGTGGATCTAACATAATAGTGAGAGTCCAGTCCATAGTGGATCTAATATAATGGTGAGAGTCCAGTCCATAATGGATCCAACATAATAGTGAGAGTCCAGTCCATAGTGGATCTAACATAATATTGTGAAAGTCCAGTCTATAGTGGATTTAACAAAATAGTGAGAGTCTAGTCCATAGTAGATCTAGCATAATATTGTAATAGTCTAGTCCATAGTGGATCCAACATAATAGTGTGAGAGTCCAGTCCATAGTGGATCTAACATAATAGTGAGAGTCCAGTCCATAGTGGATCTAACATAATGGTGAGAGTCCAGTCCATAGTGTATCTAACATAATGGTGAGAGTCCAGTCCATAGTGGATCTAACATAATATTGTGAGAGTCCAATCCATAGTGGATCTAACATAATAGTGTGAGAGTCCAGTCCATAGTGGATCTAACATAATTGTGAGAGTCCAGTCCATAGTGGATCTAACATAATAGTGAGAGTCCAGTCCATAGTGGATCGAGCACAATAGTGTGAGAGTCCAGTCCATAGTGGATCTAACATAATAGTGTGAGAGTCCAGTCCATAGTGGATCTAACATAATAGTGTGAGAGTCCCATCCATAATGGATCTAACATAATAGTGAGAGTCCAGTCCATAGAGGATCTAACATAATAGTGTGAGAGTCCAGTCCATAGTGGATCTAACATAATAGTGTGAGAGTCCAGTCCATAGTGGATCTAACATAATAGTGAGAGTCCAGTCCATAGTGGATCTAACATAATATTGTGAGAGTCCAGTCCATAGTGGATCTAACATAATAGTGAGAGTCCAGTCCATAGTGGATGTAACATAATGGTGTGAGAGTCCAGTCCATAGTGGATCTAACATAATAGTGAGAGTCCAGTCCATAGTGGATCTAACATAATGGTGAGAGTCCAGTCCATAGTGGATCTAACATAATAGTGTGAGAGTCCAGTCCATAGTGGATCTAACATAATAGTGAGAGTCCAGTCCATAGTGGATGTAACATAATGGTGTGAGAGTCCAGTCCATAGTGGATCTAACATAATAGTGAGAGTCCAGTCCATAGTGGATCTAACATAATGGGGAGAGTCCAGTCCATAGTGGATCTAACATAATATTGTGAAAGTCCAGTCTATAGTCGATTTAACATAATAGTGAGAGTCCAGTCCATAGTGGATCTAGCATAATATTGTGAGAGTCCAGTCCATAGTGGATCTAACATAATATTGTGAAAGTCCAGTCCATAGTGGATCTAACATAATATTGTGAAAGTCCAGTCCATAGTGGATCTAACATAATAGTGAGAGTATAGTCCATAGTGGATCTAGCATAATATTGTGAGAGTCTAGTCCATAGTGGATCTAACATAATATTGTGAAAGTCCAGTCTATAGTGGATCTAACATAATAGTGAGAGTCCAGTCCATAGTGGATCTAGCATAATATTGTGAGAGTCCAGTCCATAGTGGATCTAACATAATAGTCAGAGTATAGTCCATAGTGGATCTAGCATAATATTGTGAGAGTCTAGTCCATAGTGGATCCAACATAATAGTGAGAGTCTAGTCCATAGTGGACCTAACATAATAGTGAGAGTCTAGTCCATAGTGGACCTAACATAGTAGTGAGAGTCCAGTCCATAGTGGATCTAACATAATAGTGAGAGTCCAGTCCATAGTGGATCTAGCATAATATTGTGAGAGTCCAGTCCATAGTGGATCTAACATAATAGTGAGAGTCCAGTCCATAGTGGATCTAGCATAATATTGTGAGAGTCCAGTCCATAGTGGATCTAACATAATATTGTGAAAGTCCAGTCTATAGTGGATCTAACATAATAGTGAGAGTCCAGTCCATAGTGGATCTAACATAATATTGTGAAAGTCCAGTCTATAGTGGATCTAACATAATAGTGAGAGTCCAGTCCATAGTGGATCTAACATAATATTGTGAGCGCGTTGCCCAGCGAAGCCAGCTGCATTTCTGGGTGTTGTTGATAAATGGCTTTTGGCTTTGTATCGTAGAGTTTTAACTTGCACTTACAGATGTAGCGGCAAACTGTAGTCACTGACAGTGGTTCGCTGAAGTGTTCCTGAGACCATGTGGTGATATCCTTTACACACCGATGTCGCTTTTTGATGCAGTACCGCCTGAGGGATCCAAGGTCCATAATATCATCGCTTACGTGCAGTGATTTCTCCAGATCCTAGGAACCTTTTGATGATATTACGGAGCGTAGATGGTGAAATCCCTAAATTCCTTGCAATAGCTGGTTGAGAAATGTTGTTCTTAAAACTGTTGGACGATTTGCTCACGCATTTGTTGACAAAGTGGTGACCCCTCGCCCCGTCTTTGTTTGTGAATGACTGAGTATTTTTTGGGAAGCTGTTTTTATACCCAATCATGGCACCCACCTGTGCCCAATTAGCCTGTTCACCTGTGGGATGTTCCAAATAAGTGTTTGATGAGCATTCCTCAACTTTCTCGGTCTTTTTTGCCATTTGTGCCAGCTTTTTTTGAAACGTGTGCAGGCATCAAATTCCAAATGAGCTAATATTTGCAAAAAAATAACAAAGTTTTCCAGTTTGAACATGAAATATCTTGTCTTTGCAGTCTATTCAATTGAATATAAGTTGAAAAGGATTTGCAAGGAGGTGGGCGGAGCCTCCTGCAGGCTGATTGACAGCTGGCCTCATTGATGGCGAGATGAAGCAGCCAAGTGAACGCCGGCGTCACTTTCACCAGGCGAGGTCATCCTGACTTGCACTTTCTCTCTCAGTCCCCCATGGAGCTTAAAGGCTCATCAATCCAGGTGGACGTGTGTGTAATGCTGTGTCTGTAGGAAGCTTTGATAGTAGGCTGCAATTAATGATGCCAATTAATGATGCTATCTTGATAGTAGGCTGCAATTAATGATGCCCATTAATGATGCTGGCTTGATAGTAGGCTGAAATTAATGATGCCAATTAATGATACTAGCTTGATAGTAGGCTGCAATTTAATGATGCCGATTATTGATGCTAGCTTGATAGTAGGCTGCAATTAATGATGCCAATTAATAAAACTAGCTTGATAGTAGGCTGCAATTAATGATGCCAATTAATGATGCTAGTTTGATAGTAGGCTGCAATTAATGATGCCAATTAATAAAACTAGCTTGATAGTAGGCTTCAATTAATTATGCCAATTAATTATGCTAGTTTGATAGTAGGCTGCAATTAATGATGCCAATTAATAAAACTAGCTTGATAGTAGGCTGCAATTAATGATGCCAATTAATGATGCCAGTTTGATAGTAGGCTGCAATTAATGATGCCAATTAATAAAACTAGCTTGATAGTAGGCTGCAATTAATGATGCCAATTAATGATGCCAGCTTGATAGTAGGCTGCAATTTAATGATGCCGATTATTGATACTAGCTTGATAGTAGGCTGCAATTAATGATGCCGATTATTGATGCTGGCTTGATAGTAGGCTGTAATTAATGATGCCAATTAATAAAACTAGCTTGATAGTAGGCTGCAATTAATGATGCCCATTAATAAAACTAGCTTGATAGTAGGCTGCAATTAATGATGCCAATTAATGATGCTAATTTGATAGTAGGCTGCAATTAATGATGCCAATTAATAAAGCTAGCTTGATAGTAGGCTGCAATTAATGATGCCAATTAATAAAACTAGCTTGATAGTAGGCTGCAATTAATGATGCCAATTATTGATACTAGCTTGATAGTAGGCTGCAATTAATGATGCCAATTAATGATGCCAGCTTGATAGTAGGCTGCAATTAATGATGCCAATTAATGATGCTAGCTTGATAGTAGGCTGCAATTAATGATGCCAATTAATGATGCTAGCTTGATAGTAGGCTGCAATTAATGATGCCGATTAATGATGCTAGCTTGATAGTAGGCTGCAATTAATGATGCCAATTATAATACTAGCTTGATAGTAGGCTGCAATTTAATGATGCCGATTATTGATGCTAGCTTGATAGTAGGCTGCAATTAATGATGCCAATTAATAAAACTAGCTTGATAGTAGGCGGCAATTAATGATGCCAATTAATAAAACTAGCTTGATAGTAGGCGGCAATTAATGATGCCAATTAATGATGCTAGTTTGATAGTAGGCTGCAATTAATGATGCCAATTAATAAAACTAGCTTGATAGTAGGCTTCAATTAATGATGCCAATTAATGATGCTAGTTTGATAGTAGGCTGCAATTAATGATGCCCATTAATAAAACTAGCTTGATAGTAGGCTGCAATTAATGATGCCAATTAATGATGCCAGTTTGATAGTAGGCTGCAATTAATGATGCCAATTAATGATGCCAGCTTGATAGTAGGCTGCAATTTAATGATGCCGATTATTGATACTAGCTTGATAGTAGGCTGCAATTAATGATGCCGATTATTGATGCTGGCTTGATAGTAGGCTGTAATTAATGATGACAATTAATAAAACTAGCTTGATAGTAGGCTGCAATTAATGATGCCAATTAATGATGCCAGCTTGATAGTAGGCTGCAATTTAATGATGCCGATTATTGATACTAGCTTGATAGTAGGCTGCAATTAATGATGCCGATTATTGATGCTGGCTTGATAGTAGGCTGTAATTAATGATGACAATTAATAAAACTAGCTTGATAGTAGGCTGCAATTAATGATGCCCATTAATAAAACTAGCTTGATAGTAGGCTGCAATTAATGATGCCAATTCATGATGCTAGCTTGATAGTAGGCTGCAATTAATGATGCCAATTAATGATACTAGCTTGATAGTAGGCTGCAATTAATGATGCCAATTAATGATGCTAGTTTGATAGTAGGCTGCAATTAATGATGCCAATTAATAAAACTAGCTTGATAGTAGGCTGCAATTAATGATGCCGATTAATGATACTAGCTTGATAGTAGGCTGCAATTAATGATGCCCATTAATGATGCTAGCTTGATAGTAGACTGCAATTAATGATGCCCATTAATGATGCTGGCTTGATAGTAGGCTGCAATTAATGATGCCAATTAATAAAACTAGCTTGATAGTAGGCTGCAATTAATGATGCCAATTAATAAAACTAGCTTGATAGTAGGCTGCAATTAATGATGCCAATTAATAAAACTAGCTTGATAGTAGGCTGCAATTAATGATGCCGATTAATGATGCTAATTTGATAGTAGGCTGCAATTAATGATGCCAATTAATGATGCTAGCTTGATAGTAGGCTGCAATTAATGATGCCGATTAATGATGCTAGCTTGATAGTAGGCTGCAATTAATGATGCCAATTATAATACTAGCTTAATAGTAGGCTGCAATTTAATGATGCCGATTATTGATGCTAGCTTGATAGTAGGCTGCAATTAATGATGCCAATTAATAAAACTAGCTTGATAGTAGGCGGCAATTAATGATGCCAATTAATGATGCTAGTTTGATAGTAGGCTGCAATTAATGATGCCAATTAATAAAACTAGCTTGATAGTAGGCTTCAATTAATGATGCCAATTAATGATGCTAGTTTGATAGTAGGCTGCAATTAATGATGCCCATTAATAAAACTAGCTTGATAGTAGGCTGCAATTAATGATGCCAATTAATGATGCCAGTTTGATAGTAGGCTGCAATTAATGATGCCAATTAATGATGCCAGCTTGATAGTAGGCTGCAATTTAATGATGCCGATTATTGATACTAGCTTGATAGTAGGCTGCAATTAATGATGCCGATTATTGATGCTGGCTTGATAGTAGGCTGTAATTAATGATGACAATTAATAAAACTAGCTTGATAGTAGGCTGCAATTAATGATGCCAATTAATGATGCCAGCTTGATAGTAGGCTGCAATTTAATGATGCCGATTATTGATACTAGCTTGATAGTAGGCTGCAATTAATGATGCCGATTATTGATGCTGGCTTGATAGTAGGCTGTAATTAATGATGACAATTAATAAAACTAGCTTGATAGTAGGCTGCAATTAATGATGCCCATTAATAAAACTAGCTTGATAGTAGGCTGCAATTAATGATGCCAATTCATGATGCTAGCTTGATAGTAGGCTGCAATTAATGATGCCAATTAATGATGCTAGCTTGATAGTAGGCTGCTATTAATGATGCCAATTAATGATGCCAGCTTGATAGTAGGCTGCAATTAATGATGCCAATTAATGATGCTAGCTTGATAGTAGGCTGCAATTAATGATGCCAATTAATGATGCTAGCTTGATAGTAGGCTGCAATTAATGATGCCAATTAATGATGCTAGCCTGATAGTAGGCTGCAATTAATGATGCCAATTAATAAAACTAGCTTGATAGTAGGCTGCAATTAATGATGCCAATTAATAAAACTAGCTTGATAGTAGGCTGCAATTAATGATGCCAATTAATGGTGCTAGCTTGATAGGAAGCTAAGATTAAAGGTGCTAATTTGTGTATGTGTAATTGAATCATAAAGTTAAGTAACATGTTCACATTTGCACAAAAAGAGTAGGAAGAAGCAGAGCTTATTAAAAAGGTGAATGTAATAATGAATAATAAATGGTGAAGTTAATGCAGTTTAGGAACACAAAGCGTGTTTGTTTCGAGCAAAGGTCACGACCTCTGAGACGTGCCGCCCCCCCCCCCCCCCGCCTCTCCCGGGACCTTGACATGATGTCGCCTGGCATGAAAGTGCTAATGGAATCATTCTCTGCATGAAGTCCTCATTGGGCCAGGCACACGTTGAGTGACGCTCCTCTAAACAAGCGAATGAAGCAATTTATCAGCTGACCTTGAGGTAGGCCAAGGTCACCCGCTCATTGATTTGCGGCTCGCTCCGCACGGAGAACAAAATGTGACCTCCGACCTCTCGGACGTGTGATGTCATGAGCGATTGAGGCTGTGTTTGAAGCCAACATCTAGCCTTTTTTTTTTGTTAGCTTCAATGCTAACGAGCTGTCTTTAAGATGCGCAGATGTAGCCAGTGCTGTATTTTAAGATGTGTAGCGAAGCTTTTTTATGTATTTAGTTGATTAATTTTAAGGCTAGCCTATTTTTTTTTTAAAACAAAAACTAATCAAACTTACTGCTCCCACATGTGCAGCTAACTGACAGTTAGTAGCCAGTGTTATATTTCAAGATGTGTAGTGAAGCCTGCATTTTTTATTTTTGTACTTTATTTTATTCATTTATTTTAATGTCAGCCTATTTGATAAAATGTTTTTTTTTAAATCAAACTTACTGTTCCCACGTGCATAGCTGACTGATAGTTTGGAGCCAGTGCTATATTTTTAAGATGTGTAGCGAAGCCTTTTTATGTATTTTGTTTAATTGATTAATTTTAAGGCTAGCCTATTTTTCTAAAGAAAACATAACTACTCAAATTTACTGCTCCCACATGTGCAGCTGACTAACAGTTAGTGGCTAGTATAATATTTTAAGATGTGTAGTGAAGCCTGCTTGTTTTATTTTATTTTATTCATTTATTTTTATGTTAGCCTATTTGATAAAATGTTTTTTTTTTTATCAAACGTACTGTTCCCACGTGCATAGCTGACTGATAGTTTGGAGCCAGTGCTATATTTTTAAGATGTGTAGCGAAGCCTTTTTATGTATTTTGTTTAATTGATTAATTTTAAGGCTAGCCTATTTTTCTAAAGAAAACATAACTAATCAAACGTACTGCTCCCACATGTGCAGCTGACTAACAGTTAGTGGCCAGTATTATATTTTAAGATGTGTAGTGAAGCCTGCTTTTTTTATTTTATTTTATTCATTTATTTTTATGTTAGCCTATTTGATAAAATGTTTTTTTTTAATCAAACTTACTGTTCCCATGTGCATAGTTGACTGATAATTTGGAGCCAGTGCTATATTTTTAAGATGTGTAGCGAAGCCTTTTTATGTATTTTGTTTAATTGATTAATTTTAAGGCTAGCCTATTTAAAAAAATGTTTAAAAAACTAATCAAACTTACTGCTCCCACATGTGCAGCTGACTGACAGTTAGTAGCCAGTGTTATATTTCAAGATGTGTAGTGAAGCCTGCATTTTTTATTTTTGTACTTTATTTTATTCATTTATTTTAATGTCAGCCTATTTGATAAAATGTTTTTTTTTAATCAAACTTACTGTTCCCACGTGCATAGCTGACTGATAGTTTGGAGCCAGTGCTATATTTTTAAGATGTGTAGCGAAGCCTTTTTATGTATTTTGTTTAATTGATTAATTTTAAGGCTAGCCTATTTTTCCAAAGAAAACATAACTAATCAAATGTACTGCTCCCACATGTGCAGCTGACTAACAGTTAGTGGCCAGTAATATATTTTAAGATGTGTAGTGAAGCCTGCTTATTTTATTTTATTTTATTCATTTATTTTTATGTTAGCCTATTTGATAAAATGTGTTTTTTTTAATCAAACTTACTGTTCCCACGTGCATAGTTGACTGATAATTTGGAGCCAGTGCTATATTTTTTAAGATGTGTAGCGAAGCCTTTTTATGTATTTTGTTTAATTGATTAATTTTAAGGCTAGCCTATTTTTCTAAAGAAAACATAACTAATCAAACGTACTGCTCCCACATGTGCAGCTGACTAACAGTTAGTGGCCAGTATTATATTTTAAGATGTGTAGTGAAGCCTGCTTTTTTTATTTTATTTTATTCATTTATTTTTATGTTAGCCTATTTGATAAAATGTTTTTTTTATCAAACGTACTGTTCCCACGTGCATAGCTGACTGATAATTTGGAGCCAGTGCTATATTTTAAGATGTGTAGCGAAGCCTGCATTAAAAAAAAAAAAGGTTCAATTCATTTATTTAAAGGCTAGCCTATTTGCTGAAGAAAAACAAAATGATCAAACCTACAGCTCCCACCTGTGCAGCTGACTTACAGACTTTAGCTAGTGCTGCATTTTAAGATGTATAGCGAAGCCTTTTTATGTCTTTCGTTTAATTGATACATTTTAAGGCTAGCCTATGTTTCTAAAGAAAACATAACTAATCGAACTTACTGCTCCCACATGTGCAACTGACTGACAGTTGGTGGCCAGTGTTATATTTTAAGATGTGTAGTGAAGCCTGCATTTTTTATTTTATTTTATTTTTTTATTTTAATGTTAGCCTATTTGATCAAATGTTTTAAAAAAAAATCAAACTTACTGTTCCCACGTGCATAGCTGACTGATAATTTGGAGCCAGTGCTATATTTTAAGATGTGTAGCAAAGCCTGCATTTAAACAAAAGTAATTGTTTAATTGATTTATTTAAAGGCCAGCCTGTTTGCTGAAGAAAAACAAAATGATCAAACCTACAGCTCCCACCTGTGCAGCTGACTTACAGACTGTAGCCAGGGCTGTATTTTAAGATGTGTAGCGAAGCCTTTTTATGTCTTTTGTTTAATTGATACATTTTAAGGCTAGCCTATTTTTCTAAATAAAACATAACTAATCAAACTTGCAGCTCCCACATGTGCAACTGACTGACAGTGAGTAACCAGTGCTGTGTTTTAAGATGTGTAGCGAAGCCTGCATTTTTTGGGGGTATTTTATTTTATTCATTTATTTTAATGTTAGCCTATTTGGTTAAAAAAAAAAATGTATCAAACTTATTGTTCCCACGTGCATAGCTGACTGATAGTTTGGAGGCAGTGCAATATTTTAGGATGTGTAGTGAAGCCTGCATTTTTATTTTTATTTTTAAATAAAATTTTTGTTTATTGAAGGCTAGCCTATTTGCTGAAGACAAACAAAATGATCAAACCTACAGCTCCCACCTGTGAGGTGACTTAGTAGCCCGTGCTATATTTTAAGATGTGTAGCAAAGCCTGCATTTTTTGGGGGTATTTTATTTTATTCATTTATTTTAATGTTAGCCTATTTGATAAAAAAAAAAAAATCAAACTTATTGTTCCCACGTGCATAGCTGACTGATAGTTTGGAGGCAGTGCAATATTTTAAGATGTGTAGCGAAGCCTGCATTTTTTTTTTTGTATAACATTTTTTTTTTTATTGAAGGCTAGCCTATTTGCTGAAGACAAACAAAATGATCACACCTACAGCTCCCACCTGTGAGGTGACTTAGCAACCCGTGCTATATTTTAAGATGTGTAGCAAAGCCTGCTATTTTGGGATGTAATTGTATTGTGATTTAAGGCTGGCCTGTCCGTTGTAGAAAAAACGAAATGATCAGAACTACAGCTCCCATGTGTATACAGTAGCTGACTGATAATTTGGAGCCAGTGCTATATTTTAAGATGTGTAGCGAAGCCTGCATTTAAAAAAATAATTGTTTAATTGATTTATTTCAAGGCTAGCCTATTTGCTGAAGAAAAACTAAATTATCAAATCTACAGTTCCCACATATGCAGCTGACTTACAGTACAGTGCTGTATTTTAAGATGTGTAGCGAAGCCTTTTTTATGTCTTTTGTTTAATTGATTAATTTTAAGGCTAGCCTATTTTTCTAAAGAAAACAGAACTAATCAAACTTACTGCTCCCACATGTGCAGCTGACTGACAGTTAGTGGCCAGTGTTATATTTTAAGATGTGTAGCGAAGCCTGTCTTTTTTTTTTTGTCTTTTGCTAGCCTATTTTCAGCCTGGTGGAGATGGGGGAACAACTGTGGAAGACAAATAAAAGGGGAAAGTTGAAGGCCGTTTAAGGGGAGAGTAGAGAAAGTGATGACTTCCACTTTGCCGCATTTATGTCCCAGAATGTCTGGAGGACGTGGATGATGCTGAGCTTCCATCTGTCGAGGCGCCGCCACCTGATAGGTGTCATGTGGTTACTTCACCTGCTCTCTTCTCTCACCCTGACAATTTGGGCTGCGGGGTGACAGGAAGTCAGATCTTGCTGCTGTTTGTGTGGAACTATTTTTATTCACAGTGAGACCACTTTGCTCCCATCGAGACCTCGGCCGAGGTGTTTTTTTGTTAGTTGTTTTTGTCCATGTTTGTCTCAGCAATGTAAAGATAAACAACATTAGAGATGGACGTTCAAAATGTGTTCATCTTTCACCAAATCTTTAGGCATAGGTCAGGGGTCGGCAACCCGAAATGTTGAAAGAGCCATACTGGACCAAAAATACCCCCAAAAAAATCTGTCTGGAGCCGCAAAAAAATAAAAGTCTTATATAAGTGTTATAATGAAGGCAACACATGATATAAGTGTCTATATTAGTTATATTGGCCTACTATCAAAATGACTTTAAAAGTCTTATATAAGTGTTATAATGAAGGCAACACATGATGTAAGTGTCTATGTTAGCTATATTAGCCTACTATCAAAGTGACTTTAAAAGTCTTATATAAGTGTTATAATGAAGGCAACACATAGTGTAAGTGTCTATATTATCCTACTATCAAAGTGACTTTAAAAGTCTTATATAAGTGTTATAATGAAGGCAACACATGATGTAAGTGTCTATATTTGTTATATTAGCCTACTATCAAAGTGACTTTAAAAGTCTTATATTAGTGTTATAATAAAGGAAACACATGACGTAAGTGTCTATATTAGTTATATTAGCCTACTATCAAAGTGACTTTAAAAGTCTTATATAAGTGTTATAATGAAGGCAACACATGATGTAAGTGTCTATATTAGTTATATTAGCCTACTATCAAAATGACTTTAAAAGTCTTATATAAGTGTTATAATGAAGGCAACACATGATGTAAGTGTCTATATTAGTTATATTAGCCTACTATCAAAATGACTTTAAAAGTCTTATATAAGTGATATAATGAAGGCAACACATGATGTAAGTGTCTATATTAGTTATATTAGCCTACTATCAAAATGACTTTAAAAAGTCTTATATAAGTGTTATAATGAAAGCAACACATGATGTAAGTGTCTATATTAGCCTACTATCAAAGTGACTTTAAAAGTCTTATATAAGTGTTATAATGAAGGCAACACATGATGTAAGTGTCTATATTAGCTATATTAGCCTACTATCAAAATGACTTTAAAAGTCTTATATAAGTGTTATAATGAAGGCAACACATGTTGTAAGTGTCTATATTAGCCTACTATCAAAGTGACTTTAAAAGTCTTATATAAGTGTTATAATGAAGGCAACACATGATGTAAGTGTCTATATTTGTTATATTAGCCTACTATCAAAATGACTTTAAAAGTCTTACGTAAGTGTTATAATGAAGGCAACTAATTGTAGATTGGGGGCCACCTGGGGAAAAATCTACTCCCAAGTGGGCCGGACTGGTAAAATCACGGCACGATAACTTAAAAATAAAGACAACTTCAGATTGTTTTCTTTGTTTAAAAATAGAACAAGCACATTATGAAATGGTACAAATCATAATGTTTTTTTTGGGTTTTTTTTACACTTACCTTTATATACTTTATTTGTCGTTATTTATACTTTCTGAATAAATGATGTGATAATGTTTATCAGTCAACTCATTGGTGTTCATTTTCAATCCATCAAGATAAAAAATGATATCAACATCAAATTACAGTATGTTATTTATGTAGTTTGCTCATTTTCCTTGACTGATGTACTAACTTCATGCGGTTAATGTTGTACATATGTAGCATCGTCTACAGAGATACAAAGAATTGCTATTGTGACATCTAGTGGACACATTTAGAACAGCTGTTTCTTTCATTCAAAAATTTCCGGTTATTTTTTTTATACTTAGCAAACTCATCCCGCGGGCCGGTTAAAACCTGTTCGCGGCCTGATCCGGCCCTCGGGCCGTACGTCTGACACCCCTGATTAAAACTAACGCTTTCTCATCCAAACCGATGGAGCTTGAGAGGTGCTGCAAAGAGGAATGGGCGAGACTTGTGCCAAGCTTGTGGCATCGTATTCAAAAAGACTTGAGGCTGTAATTGCTGCCAAAGGTACATCAGCAAAAATATTGAGCAAAGGCTGTGACTACTAATGCACTTGTGATTTTTTTTCAGTTTCCATCCATTATTTACCGCTTGTCCCTTTCGGTGTCGCGGGGGGTGCTTTTATTTTTAATACATTTTCTAATTATTTGGTTTTTTTCATACATTTTTTTTTCACATTGTCATTATGGGGTATTGGGTGTAAAATGTCGAGGACAAAAATGAATGTGTTTCTTTTTGGAATAAGGCTGTAAATGTGGAAAAAGTGAATTTCCGGATGCACTGTATTGGATACAGCCTATTAACACACTGGGCCTAGAATGAAAACCAAAAGAAATCCATCCATCCATCTTTTTCTGCTTATCCGCGGGGGCAGCACACAAAGTGCATTATTTTTTTTAACATGCCTCAAAACAGCAGCTTAGAATTTGGGACATGCTCTCCCTGAGAGTTAGTGCTGCAAGGGTTTCTGGGTATTTGTTCTGTTGTGTTTATGTTGTGTTACGGTGCGGATGTTCTCCCGAAATGTGTTTGTCATTCTTGTTGGGTGTGGGTTCACAGTGTGGCGCATATTTGTAACAGTCTTAAAGTTGTTTATACGGCCTCCCTCAGTGTGACCTGTATGGCTGTTGACCAAGTATGCGTGCATTCACATGTGGGTGTGAAAAGCCGTAGATATTATGTGATTGGGCCGGCACGCAAAGGCAGTGCCTTTTAAGGTTTATTGGCGCTCTGTACTTCTCCCTACGTCCGTGTACACAGCGGCGTTTTAAAAAGTCATACATTTTACTTTTTGAAACCATTACCGATAATTTCCGATATTACATTTTAAAGCATTTATCAACCCCGGTAAGGTCTATTCAGGTGTACTGGAGAGGAGGCTACGCCGGATAGTCGAACCTCGGATTCAGGAGGAACAG
The DNA here is from genome assembly GCF_033978685.3 of Nerophis lumbriciformis. Lineage (NCBI taxonomy): Eukaryota > Metazoa > Chordata > Actinopteri > Syngnathiformes > Syngnathidae > Nerophis > Nerophis lumbriciformis. The sequence continues at coordinate 7,083,812 of NC_084550.2, forward strand.
TGTGGTTTTCGTCCTGGTCGTGGAACTGTGGACCAGCTCTATACTCTGGGCAGGGTCCTTGAGGGTGCATGGGAGTTTGCCCAACCAGTCTACATGTGCTTTGTGGACTTGGAGAAGGCATTCGACCGTGTCCCTCGGGAAGTCCTGTGGGGAGTGCTCAGAGAGTATGGGGTTTTGGACTATCTGATTGTGGCGGTTCGCTCCCTGTATGATCAGTGTCAGAGCTTGGTCCGCATTGCCGGCAGTAAGTCGGACACGTTTCCGGTGAGGGTTGGACTCCGCCAAGGCTGCCCTTTGTCACACATTCTGTTCATAACTTTTATGGACAGAATTTCTAGGCGCAGTCAAGGCATTGAGGGGATTCGGTTTGGTGGCTGCAGGATTAGGTCTCTGCTTTTTGCAGATTATGTGGTCCTGATGGCTTCATCTGGCCAGGATCTTCAGCTCTCACTGGATCGGTTCGCAGCTGAGTGTGAAGCGACTGGGATGAGAATCAGCACCTCCAAGTCCGAGTCCATGGTTCTCGCCCGGAAAAGGGTGGAGTGCCATCTCCGGGTTGGGGAGGAGATCTTGCCCCAAGTGGAGGAGTTCAAGTACCTCGGAGTCTTGTTCACGAGTGAGGGAAGAGTGGATCGTGAGATCGACAGGCGGATCGGTGCGGCGTCTTCAGTAATGCGGACGCTGTATCGATCCGTTGTGCGTCTTTTGCAGCCGTTTTATGATCACTCAGCACAAGAAATACGTTACACACATACAGTTGTTGACAAAATACACTGTACATTATACACCTCAGCTAACTAAACTTTGGAAATGTATAATATAGTTCATATAGCAATACGGTCTCACTGCACAGCAGGCCAGCAGTTAGCCGAGTCATTGCGCAATCCATGGTGAGGCACAAATGAGTGACGTGCCTCAACTGGCTGCTGTTCACCGCACCGTCTCTTCTCAGTATTTGAACGGCAAATGTGAAAATTCAGCGATTTTAAATAAAAAATAATCTAAAACTGGTGAAGTTAAATGGAAAATAACTTTATAGTATAATCAATGGATACATTTAACAATTTAATATTTTTTTTTTTCTTTTTACATTTTTTTTCTTTCCATGATGGCAGGTGAGGCCCCCGCCTCTAGTGACTGCACTGGAACTGTCAGGCTTGGACGGAGGAAGGGACTCAGATGCAGAGAGGTGATTCCAAATAAAGCTTTTATTTTGAAATACTCTTTAAGCCTCCAGAGCCGAGTAAATTCAATTACTATGAAATACAAAAATACTATTGACAAAATGTTCCAAAAGGGAAAAACCGAAAATCACTCCAAAAAAGGAGGAATACAAAAATAAGGACAATATAATTAGCACCGTATCTGTTATCAAAAAACTTTAACAAAAAACGCTCCAAACAGGAGGAAGAAAATAACGACTATAAAACTTAACTACTCTAATCAATGTAAACAAAAATCACTCAACAAACGTTGAGGAAAAAATCTTTAAGGAAAAATAATAACTCACCACTGCGGTAGAAAAAGGTAGGATAACAAAAGTCGCTCTGAGGGAGGAAAAAAGTCAATTCAAAATTACAGCGTGGGATCTTCTGGGAGCAAGGACGTAGACGTGAGACAAGGCAAGGCATGGACATGAACAGGGACATGGAACGCAAGACAGGCACGAAAGCTCGAGACAATCTGGCACAGAACAAGGGGAGGCTTGGGCTTATAAAGAACATGAGGGTAATGGGAAACAGGTGGAAACAATCAAGGGTCAGGAATGACGTCAGACTGGTGACACAAGAGGAAGGACCCGTGATCTGAAACAAGAGGAGTTGCTTTTCAAAATAAAACATGTAAATCACAAAACAGAAAAAACCAAGACAAGACTTCCCTCACCGCGGTGTGACAGGAACGAACCCTGCAGTAAGCTGCGACACCCCCCGCCCCCCTTGTCGTACCCATAATTTCTGATATTACATTTTAAGCATTTATCGGCCGATAATATCGGCAGTCCGGTATTATCGGACATCTCTATTAAAAATGTATACACTTTATTTGATGAGAACCGGCTTCCCCGTTAAGAGATGGTCGGAGCACCCGAGGACGAATGGTACTTTTCAAATCATTGATATTTAGCATGGAGACATGGTAGAATGGAGGAGACAAAGCAGTCAGTTAATTAGCACAAAAACATGCGGGAGTTGTCAGTGGTTTGCACGCCACAAAGGCGATTGGACCGCTGACACGCTTGGCTGCTAACCGGAGGTGTTTACTGACTCAAATTAATGCAGAAGCAACACTCATTTAGACACGTAGTGGGCGAGGGCCTGATTAAAATAGCATATAGCAGGTGTGTGTGTGTGTGTGTGTGTGTGTGTGAGTGTTTGTGTGCACGCTGCAGCAACAAGTAAATGCATTGGCGGGTAATTGGAGGCAGGAAAAGAGCTCCGGCAGACGGTCTGTCAAGACTTTAAATTGGCTTCAGTGTCACAGAAAAAGCTTTTTACACCTCTCATATACACATATATATATATATATATATATATTTATTTTTTCCCTGGTTTAATTGGATGATTAAGTTGCATACAGATGGCTCTGCTCACACTTAATTGGAGAGGGAGGTCGCCCACAAAAAAAATAACTTTGCCATCCTCAACTCTGAACTGTCAGCGAGCCACGAAGCAAAATACACTGCAAAAACTGAAATCTAAGTAAGATGAAATATCTCAAATAAGGGTGATATTTGCTTATTTTCTGTCTGATAAGATAATTCTTCTCACTAAGCAGATTTTATGTTAGAGTGTTTTACTTGTTTTAAGTGTTTTGGTCCTAAATGATCTCAGGAAGATATTACAGCTTGTTGCTGAGATTTGATGACCTATATTGAGTAAAACATGCTTGAAACTAGAATATCAACTGTTGCAAAGCTGTGTCATCAACACTCACAAGTATGAAACTACTTTTTTAAAGTAATATTTTCTTATTTCAAGCATGAAATAAAGAATCATGACTTTGACACAATTGTGTCTCATAATTAAAACAGATGACAGCCAAATGGACTTTGCTATTTTATTTTCAATGAAACAAGGGAAAACACGTACTCATATAGTAGTACAGTTGGCACAGTACAGTAAACTGACAGTTAATATTTAAACATTTAACATGTGACATTTCTAACAATTTTGAACAGAAATAATTCATGCACATTCAGATAAATTCTTCAAAATTACAATTAAAAAAAATTGGTCGGAGGCCGGGCTGCATATATATATATATATATATATATATATATATATATATATATATATATATACATATATATATATATATATATATATATCCGTCAGTCTACCCCAGGGCAGCTGTGGATATGAAAGTAGCTTACCACCACCAGGTGTGAATGATTGATGGGTTCTACATGTAAAGCGACTTTGGGTACTTAGAAAAGCGCTATTATTATTATTATTATATATATATGTATATATATATATATATATATAAAATTGACTGAAAGAGCACGCACTTGGCGCGATGATGTCATGTTATCGATGGGAAAATGCAAGAAATGCAATGCCATGTCAAGATAATGGCACTAGCATTTACTTCATTTAAGAATATTTAAGAACATATTGAGAAAAAAGGTCTCATATTTGTTGTTTCTACCAAGAAAAGTGCACTTGTTATTAGTGAGAATATACTTA
>NC_084550.2:7092500-7117500 GCF_033978685.3 Nerophis lumbriciformis
TCCTTTTGAATATCACCATGGGTGGAAGTTTCTGGCCATTAGCATGGCAAGCTAGAACCACAGTGAAGGATGACTTCTCATTCCCTGTGGTGCGAATATTCACCGTACGTGCTCCCGTTGTATCCACAGTGCGGTTCACAGGAATATCAAAAGTCAGTGGAACCTCGTCCATGTTGACAATGTTCTCTGGCCGGATCTTTTTTTCAGCTATCTTGTTTTTACAATATGCACGGAAAGTAGCCAGCTTTTCTTGAAAGTCTTTAGGCAGTTGCTGTGAAATAGTAGTCCGTCTGCGGATGGAGAGATTGCGTCTTTTCATGAACCGGATCCCTGTCGCTTAGTAGGAGCTATTTTGTGGTCTTTACAGATGTAAACACACAAAGGAAATGAAACGTAATATCCGCGCGCTTTTTCTTCTTCTACGCGGGCGGGTGGTTGCTTACAGTAGAAGAAGAAGCGCTTCCTGTTCTATGGGGGCGGGTGCTTACCTTGGCGGTTGCTTGCGTAGAAGAAGAAGCACTTCCTCTTCTACGGGGAAAAAAGATGGCGGCTGTTTACCGTAGTTGCGAGACCGAAACTTTATGAAAATGAATCTTAATATTAATCCATATATAAAGCGCACCGGGTTATAAGGCGCACTGTCAGCTTTTGAGAAAATTTGTGGTTTTTAGGTGCGCCTTATAGTGCGGAAAATACGGTACACACAAACAAGATATGATAAAGGGTGTACACTGCATATGTAATTTGTCTTCCAGTTGGAAACAGTCCATTTTCCCAGCTTTCTTGAAGGCAGCATCGAATCAGAAGGTGAAGTGTACTGTCGTCAATCTGCAGCCAATCAAGCAGCGAGACAAGCTGTGCACTGGTGATTGGATCACTAAGAAGCTGGTCGTGGATGTGATTGGTCGTCATGGAGTCTTGTTATTATCGTTATGCGCGTCCCTCCTGCTGCTTTCGGCTGTCAGGCTCCCGGCTCATTATTGGAGAAAAATAATGACAGAGGTGGCACTCAGCCTCTATTGTGTCAGCCTCACAATGAGAGCTGAGAGCGCCTCCATTAGAAGTTGTGACGGAGTGTTCCAGTCCCCTTGACTGGCCTTTGTGTTCGTCTTAGGTAATCACTTTGCCGGTAAAGTGAGCTCCGAGGCCCGTTTGTTCCGCCGGGGAAGTGTGATTGCCGCTTTAATTTAATTGATGTCTGCGTCAGCCGGCGCTTTGTAATTATTCGTCTCTGTGCCCACCGCGATAAGGGAATTAATCAAGCCGCTATGTTGTCCTCATTTTGTCACAGGGACACAATTGTCAAATAGACCGGTCTCACCTCGTGGAAGTGGAGGCTGGTGCTTGATTGGCTGATAGACAGATGAGACCATTGTTGCTCTTTTCCTTATTAAAAATCAAAATGTGTCTTGAAACAACGAAACCCAAAAGCAGTGAGGTTGGCGCGTTGTGTAAATGGTAAATAAAAAACTGTCATGATCCGTGGTGATTTTCATGGACAGGATTTCTAGGCAGAGTCGTGACCATGGCGGAGAGGGTATACGCATACCCCTAACCAATCTGGCGCCCTAGGCAAGATTTTAGATGGCGCCCCCCCACATCGGCAGTGAAGTGTATATACTCACAAGAAACTGAATAGCTTTGTCTTTGACCTTTTTTTTTTTACTTACAACTATACCTAATATATAAAGGGGTGGAAAAGTGACTATTACCTGCAGGGCAAACATTAGCTAACCAGAAGGCAATAACAATGTAAACAAAAAACACCTGCTTAAAAGATCTAATACAAATGTCCCTGAGGAATGTAAGGTGGGAGTATTGTAATTACCTAACGTTACATTATTATTTTCCATAACAATTTAGCCCCCTCCACAATATTAACCCGACATTAAAACAGAACTAGCTATTTATTGATTAGCAATTGCCGAATCATGTAACATTAGCTTAATGCTAAAAAGCCAGCTACTATCACATTCTGTAACAGACAAATAATTTCATGTAGGCTAACGTTACCTACCTGCTACCTCTGTCTTTTCTCGTTTCTCCTCCTCTTCTTTTCTCTTTTTTCTTCCCTGGGCACCTGACAGTTTTGGCCGTTTTGACATCTTGTGTTGATTTTTTGATGTGGTGACGTCCAAAAAGAGTCATGATACGGGAAGGGAGGGGGCGCACCGTGCGAGGGGAGGAGAGGGGGGGGGGGGGGGGGGGGGCGTAATGTTGTAACAAATAATATTTCTAATAAATAGGCTTTACTTTGCATTTTAATTAACGTGGGATTATTTTTTGTATTTAGAAATAATAGTACCAACTTTTTTTTTTTTTTTTTTTTTTTTTTCCTCCAACATTTGTGGCACTGGTGTGGCGCCCCCTGATGGACGGCGCCCTTAGCATTTGCCTATACGGCCTATGCCACGGGCCGGCCCTGCCTGCCAACTACTCCGGTTTTCCCGTAATTAGTACGGTTTTCATCAACCTATTCCGTGTTACGGTTGCAGTGATAAAAAATACGTTTTTTCATTCATTAAAAAAAAATATTTAAAAAAAAGTTTTATTCACGAAATCGCGTAACAACAATGACAATCGACACTGCTTCCCGTAACTTCCTATCGAGCCATTCCGAATGCCATGCGCGAGGCTATTTATAGCACCGCTGCCAAGCACGAGGCACCAGTTGCCATTGTTTCCAAACGAGCGAACGATCATGGAAGCAGCCGGAGAAAAATCGCAAACGAGTCTTAAACCGAAAAGAAAACTGCAGTCATTCCGTGAAGAATATTCAAAAGCCTATCCGGGAATAATTATCCGTTCCAAAAAGGGTGAAAACTACGCGAATTGCACCTTGTGCAGACAAGATTTTTCGATCGGACACGGAGGAATTAGCGATGTAAAAGACCACGTTGGGACAAAAAAACACAAGTCTAATGCCGTTGCTAGCGATACAAGTGGAAAACTTTCAACGTTTTTCGTCGCCCAAACAGATTCTTTGGATACATTTGGATTTTAGCCACAAAAAGGTAATGACACCAATGTTATCTATTGGAATTGTTTAGTACTGTTATACTGTTAAAAGTGTTTATACTATTTATGCTTTCAAGTCCAAGTTGAAGAAATCTTGTTAAATGTTGACAGCATAACTACCAAAATACAGAAGTATGTCCTTAATATTTTTGCAGTGCTATTTCTGTTGAAAAGTTCAAATGATTACATTAGAGATGTGATGTGCCACTTTTCAAGTGTCTGACGGCTTAAATTAATTTTCATTAATTTTTCATATTTTGAATTCTTTTGAAAGGCTTACAAAAAAACTACATTTGAATTGTAATTCCATGCTATTGACAGGACTATTAATTTTAATGAAGTTAGCTTACCATGTTTACAGTATGATAATTGTGATAGAAATGTGAATTTTAGGCACAGAATATATTTTACAATTGAACAAGGCAGTAGATTATACAAGCTTGGACAGAAAGTTAATAATAACACCAATTTTTTGTTTTATGGAATTGTTTAGTACTGTTTTACCATTTGTTTACTGTAAAAAGTGTTTATACTTTCAATTAACAAATTGAAGTCTTGTGAAAGGTTGACAGGATAACTGGCATTAACTGTCAAAATCATTTCAAACTATTGAAGTTAGCTTACAGAATAAACATGTCAATCAACCCATATGATTTTTGCTGTAATATTTTTGTTTTGAAAAGTCACTGTGACTGATAGAAAAGTGATGGTTTTAGCAACATTTTAACCTGTCTGAATGCTAATAATCATTTTGCGTCGGGGGGGCGAAGCCTGAACCCCCCACCAGGACTTTGTCCTGGACCTACCGGGGCCTGCAACCCCTGGACCCTGGCTACTAGGTTTTTCTGATTTCAAAAGTTGGCAGGTATGTATACGTCTCGGGGGGCTAAAGGTTGCGTCACTGCTGTTTGCAGATGATGTGGTCCTGATGGCACCTTCGGTTCATGACCTTCAGCTCTCATTGGATCGGTTCGCAGCCTGAATGGAATGAGTATCAGCATCTCCAAATCTGAGGCCATGGTTATCAGCAGGAAACCGATGGTTTGTACAGTCCAGGTAGAGGACAAGACTCTGTCCCAGGTGGAGGAGTTTAAGTATCTCGGGGTTCTTGTTCACGAGTGAGGGAAAGATGGAGAAGGAAATGAGCCGGAGAATTGGAGCAGCTGGGGCAGTATTGCAGTCTCTCTGCCGCACTGTTGTGACCAAACGAGAGCTGAGCCAGAAGAAAAAGCTCTCGGTCTACCGAGCTATCTACATTCCTACTCTCACCTATGGTCATGAAGTGTGGGTCATGACCGAAAGAATAAGATAGTGGATACAAGCGGCCAAAATGAGTTTCCTCAGAAGGGTGGCTGGCATCTCCCTTAGAGATAGGGTGAGAAGTTCAATCACCCGAGAGAGACTCGGAGTAGAGCCGCTGCTCCTTCGCTTGGAAAGGAGCCAGCTCAGGTGGTTCGGGCATCTCGTGCGGATGCCTCACCAGCGTCTCCCTAGGGAGGTCCTCGCTGCACGTCCCACTGGGAGGAGACCCCGCGGCAGGCCAAGGACCAGATGGGGGGATTACATCTCCTCTCTGGTCTGGGAACACTTCAGGATTCCCCAGGAGGAAGTTGCTAATGTTCCTCTGGAGAGGGAAGTCTGGGGGTCTCTGCTGGAGCTGTTGTCCCTGCGACCCGATTCCGGATAAGCGGTGAAGATGGATGGATAGATGATCTGTGGTCCGGATTAGGGATGTCCCGATCCAGGTTTTTGCACTTCCGATCCAATACCGATACTGACCGATACCGATACTGACCTATCCGAGCATGTATTAAAGTTTAAAGTTATTTAGCCTACTTAGTTGTCAGAATCATGTTGAAAAGGGTTTTAGTACTCTTGATAACAACTAGCCAGCTGAATTAGGGGAGTTTGAATAATACACAATGGTTGGTAACAAGAAACTGACCTGTTTATTCAAGGATAAACACAAAATAGACAAAATTATACACGACAAACAGAAATGGCATTATTGAAACAAGGGCTGGGCAATATGGCCTTTTTTTAATATTGCGATATTTTAAGGCCATATTGCGATACACGATATATATCTCGATATTTTGCCTTAGCCTTGAATGAACACTTGATGCATATAATCACAGCAGTATGATGATTCTATGTGTTTTGATTGATTGATTGAGACTTTTATTAGTAGGTTGCACAGTGAAGTACATATTCCGTACAATTGACCACTAAATGGTAACACCAGAATAAGTTTTTCAACTTGTTTAAGTCGGGGTCCACTTAAATTGATTCATGATACAGATATATACTATCAGATATATATTATCATCATAATACAGTCATCACACAAGATAATCACATTGAAATATTTACATTATTTATAATCCAGGGTGTGGAGGGGGGCGCTGGATGTAAGTGTCAAAAAGACAGCCAAAAGAGTTTGATATGAGAATAAATCTAAAGTTAAAATATAGGGTAGAAATGCACCCATTTGCAGGAAATGTAGTCTTGATTTTCAACATTTTCTTTGAAGGCTTGCATGTCTACATTAAAACATTCTTCTTCATACTGCATTAATATATGCTACTTTTAAACTTTCATGCAGAGAAGGAAATCACAACTAAAAAAATCAAAATTTTTTTCATACGGTGTTGATGTGTAAATTTTTGCCTCTGCATTTTGATGGTGTGGACGTGTGGCACCGAATGGAGATAAGCGTCTCGACAGACGTCACAATATTTGAACAATGATGACGAAAACTGTTTTCTCTGTCGTGTCCGTGTGTCGAAAATTGTTAAGCGCTTATTTTTTTATTTGATTTTGTGCGTGGCATAGATTTGCCGTGCGCAGAGGACGCTTGAGCAGGCGCGCACCTTAGCAGCTGCGCTAGCATCACAGCTAACGTTAGCCATGCCGCTACCTCGCTCTCTGCTGGGAGTGGACGTATACGTTTGTGGCGTGTGACGTGACAGTATGTGACGGATGACGTGACAGTATGTGACGTGTGTAAGAAGGTGCGCTCGCTGTCTGTGAGAGGGAGACACAGGAAAGAGTGAGAAGAGCCTGTCGTGTAATGCCAGCAGCTAAAAGCAACTGCGTGAGAATTGTGGATGTGTTGAAGGTGTGCTGGAAAATGCGGAACAGAAATTACGGAGAAGCAGAAAAGTGGAATGTATTATTTAAATAGGTGCGTTGGAAAACACGGACCGGAGTTTTTTTTTAAACTGGATCTGGATCGGCATTTTCCCATGCCTTGCCAATACGCAATTTTTGGCAAATATCGGCAGCTGATCCGATCCAAATATCGGATCGTGACATCCCTAGTTCTGTTCGTTTTAGACTTCGTAGTTCCTGTTTTTGTGCACCCTTGTTTGTTTTAGTTACCATGGCGACTTATTAATTTCACCTGCCTCTGGTGTTCGGGACACGCACTTGCTCTAATCAAGAGACCGTTATTTAAGCCTGTCTTTGCCAGTCAGTCGTCCTGGCGTCATTGCTTGTTTCATGCGATACCATAGTTCATGCTGCTCATTTTCATGTCCGATTCCAAGTTTATAAAGTTAAAGTACCAATGATTGTCACACACACACTAGGTGTGGCGCAATTATTATTATGATGCTAGTTGTTCGATTCATGCAGTGTCCACGTAAGTGTTAGTTGTTTCATGCCACCGTAAGTCTTGTTTGTTCCATGCCATAGTCCATGTTAAGTGTTTAGCGTCTATGTTTCCTGTGTTCAATCAATCAATCAATCAATGTTTATTTATATAGCCCTAAATCACAAGTGTCTCAAAGGGCTGCACAAGCCACAATGACAACCTCAGTACAAAGCCCACATAAGGGCAAGGAAAAACTCACCCCAGTGGGACGTCGATGTGAATGACTATGAGAAACCTTGGAGAGGACCGCATATGTGGGTAACCCCCCCCCCCCCTCTAGGGGAGACCGAAAGCAATGGATGTCGAGTGGGTCTGACATAATATTGTGAGAGTCCAGTCCATAGTGGATCCAACATAATAGTAAGAGTCCAGTCCATAGTGGGGCCAGCAGGACACCATTTCGAGCGGAGATAAGTTAAGTTTTTTTTGTTCGTTAGCTTCTCGTGTGAACGGCACACTTTTCTTTTGTTTGGTTCCGGTCTTTGTGATGTGTAGGCTTAATTGAGAAAATAAATATGTTCCTACTTGCAAGTCTTGTGTCAGGACTTAATCTTGGGTGTTGGCTTTTCCGGGATGCAACGGAAAGTTGGCACGGGCGAGACGGGAATTAAGGTACAAACGAAAAGCGCGCACAGTGGCGGAGAATAAACTATGAAACCAAAAGACTATAGCAAAAAAGTACAAATGAAAAGCACGCACAGTGGCGGAGAACAAACTATGAAAAACAAAAAGACTATAAACATGGAACAAAAACTTACTTTGACAAGGGACATGAAGCAGGATCTTAGAGGATGAAGAGAGTACATAAGCATAAATGTGGAGGTCGTCAGAACGACAAACTGAAAAGAATGAACTTAAATACTATGAACATGATTAGTGAAAGCAGGTGCGTGACTCAAAACGTGAAACAGGTGCGTGACGTGACAGGTGAAAACTAATGGTTGCTATGGTGACAAAACAAAAGTGCACAAAAAGTCCAAAACCCAAAACGAACATGACCAAAACAAAAACATGATCACACAGACATGACATCTTGTCCGGAATAGTCCGTTTGCATCCCGGGAGAACAAACCTCGCAGTAAGCTGCGACCCCCCCTTTATGACAAAAACAGAATACAATGATTTGCAAATCCTTTTCAACCTATATTCAATTGAATAGACTGCGAAGAAAATATATTTAACGTTCCAACAATAATACATAATGTTGGATATAGAGAACATACAAATCCTTTATTTATTGAATCAAAGATACTGACATTCCACGACATAGTTAAAATTATACACAAAGCCAATTATAACCTGCTACCCAAGAATATACAACAATTCTTCTCAAAAAAAGAGGAGAAATATAATCTTAGAGAAAAATTTAATTTAAAACATAAAACAACACTTAAGACCTTCAGTATATCAGTATGTGGGATTAAATGATGGAATGGATTAAGCAAAGCAATCAAACAATGTACTAATATGATCCACTTCAAGAAACTCTTCAAACTTAAAGTGTTTACAAAGTACAAAGAAGAAGAACCATGATAAACATTCTCAATTTATTTCATCCATCCATTCATTCATCCTCAAAATAATCTCATCATATAAAAAATTTAACTTACTTCACCAATTATTATTTATTTATTTTTATTGTGCTTACTTATGCAGTATATTGTGAATAAATTGAGAACAGGAAGTGAACAAAAGTTTTAGCAACTGTTATGTAAAAGAAAAGGGGTAGGATTAAATAAGCTCTGCTTCTTCCTACTCCTTTTCGAACATGTTGAAAAGAGAAACTGGAATTTGTGGTGTGTCATGTTGTATGCTTGCAAACTCAAACTCAACTCAACTGGAAAACTTTATTTTTTTGCAAATATGAGCTCATTTGGAATTTGATGCCTGCGACATGTTTCAAAAAAGCTGGCACAAGTGGCAAAAAAGACTGAGCATACTTGCCAACCCTCCCGATTTTCCCGGGAGACTCCCGAATTTCAGTGCCCCTCCCGAATTTCTCCCGGGGGCAACCATTCTCCCGAATTTCTCCCGATTTTCGCCCGGACAACAATATTGGGGGCACTGCCTTTAGCGTCCTCTACAACCTGTCGCCACGCCCTCTTTTTCCTCCATATAAACAGCGTGCCGGCCCAATCACATAATTTACGCAGCTTTTACACACACACAAGCGAATGCAAAAGCATACTTGGTCAACAGCCATACAGGTCACACTGAGGGTGGCCGTATAAACAACTTTAACACTGTTACAAATATGTGTGAACCCACACCAAACAAGAATAATAATAACTGGGATTTATATAGCGCTTTTCTAAGTACCCAAAGTCGCTTTACATGTGGAACCCATCATTCATTCACACCTGGTGGTGGTAAGCTACTTTCATAGCCACAGCTGCCCTGGGGTAGACTGACAGAAGCGTGGCTGCAATTTGCGCCAACGGCCCCTCCGACCACCACCTATCATTCATCATTCAGTTCACCGGTGTGAGTGGCACCGGGGTCAAACGGTGAAGTGTCCTGCCCAAGGACACAACGGCAGCGATTTTTTGGATGGTAAGAGGCGGGGAGCGAACCTGCAACCCTCAGCTTTCTGGCACGGTTGCTCTACCCACTACGCCATGCCGTCCCAAGAATGACAAACACATTTCGGGAGAACATCCGCACTGTAACACAACATAAACACAACAGAACAAATACCCGGAATCCCTCGCAGCACTAACTCTTCCGGGACGCTACAATATACACCCCCGCCCAGCTCCCGAATTCGGAGGTCTCAAGGTTGGCAAGTATGACACTGAGAAAGTTGAAGAATGCTCATCAAACACTTAATTGGAACATCCCACAGGTGAACAGGCTAATTGGGAACACGTCTGGGTGTAGTTATCGTATCAGCTCTTCCACTTTGCTCCAAATATTTGCTCCAAACAGCAGCAGTCATCAAAATCATCCCCTGTGGCAGGCCCGGCCCTAACCAATCTGGCGCCCTAGGCAAGATTTTAGGTGGCGCCCCCCCACATCGGCAGTGAAGTGTATATACTCACAAGAAACCGAATAGCTTTGTCTTTGACCTTTTTTTTTTTTACTTACAACTATACCTAATATATAAAGGGGTGGAAAAGTGACTATTACCTGCAGGGCAAACATTAGCTAACCAGAAGGCAATAACGATGTAAACAAAAAACACCTGCTTAAAAGATCTAATACAAATGTCCCTGAGGAATGTAAGGTGGGAGTACTGTAATTACCTAACGTTACATTATTATTTTCCATAACAATTTAGCCCCCTCCACAATATTAACCCGACGTTAAAACAGAACTAGCTATTTATTGATTAGCAATTGCCGAATCATGTAACATTAGCTTAATGCTAAAAAGCCAGGTTACTATCACATTCTGTAACAGACAATTAATTTCATGTAGGCTAACGTTACCTACCTGCTACCTCTGTCTTTTTCTCCTTTCTCCTCCTCTTCTTTTCTCTTTTTTCTTCCCTGGGCACCTGACAGTTTTGACATCTTGTGTTGATTTTTTGATGTGGTGACGTCCAAAAAGAGTCATGATACGGGAAGGGAGGGGGCGCACTGTGCGGGGGGCGTAATGTTGTAACAAATAATATTTCTATTAAATAGGCTTTACTTTGCATTTTAATTAACGTGGGATTATTTTTTGTATTTAGAAATAATAGTACCAACTTTTTTTTTTCTTTTTTTTTTTCTCCAACATTCGTGGCACTGGCGTGGCGCCCCCTGATGGACGGCGCCCTTAGCATTTGCCTATACGGCCTATGCCACGGGCCGGCCCTGCCCTGTGGGCTTGTTGTCCTCCAGTAGATATTCCCACTGCCAGTCCTCCCTTAGTATCGATCACCTGGGCCGCAGGATTTACTGACGCCGATAGAAAGGTGAACTCCTCAGCGCTGATGATCTCGGCGTGTTTGCGTGACCGTAACTTCCTGCCATGTTCCGTAATTAAGAGCTCATCTGGGCAATCAGGCGAACGTAGAACCTGCAGAGGACAGTCCGTGTTTTTCTCTGGAAACTAATTTAGTTTAGCTGCGACGGAGAAAAAAACAAGCCCCATCGATCGTGTTGTTTTCCTCTTCTGCTTTAATGTCGGCGCCATTGATGCATCCTTGGTGTACGTCATCGCAGACCCCCCTTTTTTTTTTTTTTCCTACATCAACTCCAAGGTACAGCGTTTTACAAGGGCGAGGTCGTAAAAACAAACACACAAAAACGTCGTCTGAGAAAGTGTTTTGAACAGTCATCTCATTTTTTTCGGTTTGGTGCAGATCAGCGTAGCAAGTTGCCTTACAGTACACATTGTGGGCTTTATTCCCCCATGTGCAATTGTCCCGCTCCACTTAGGTCTGTCACTGCGTTCCTTCATCCAAGACGTGGGCGTTACCCGTCAAATCTGGCTATGCATGTATTCTCCCATCGACCGCTTTCTTTGGAATTTTTGCTATCATTCACAATCCTAATGTGAGACAAGAACACATGTTTTTCCATTTTTCATGCATTCTAAATCGTAAATAACACTAGCAAAAGTCAGCTAACAAAGGAGGCAATGAGATTGTTACGTACGGCGGGGGAAGGTGACGGCACACGATTGCGATACAGACACACAAATTAATTCCCAGATACGTGAATTGCATTACACATACACAGATTGAGAAACAGACACAAAAATTAGTAACTAAACACGTGAATTGCATTACACACACACAGATTTAGAAACAAACATAAACATTAGTAAATAGGCACATAAATTGCATTACAGACGCACAGATTGCGATACAGACACACAAATTAATACCCAGACACGTGAATTGCATTACACATACACAGATTGAGAGACAGACACACAAATTAGTAACGAAACATGTGAATTGTATTACACACAAACAGATTGAGAAACAAACATAAACATTAGTAAATAGGCACGTGAATTGCATTACAGACGCACAGATTGCGATACACTCACACAAATGAATACCCAGACACGTGAATTGCATTACACACACACAGATTGAGAAACAGACATAAAAATTAGTAAACAGGCACGTGAATTGCATTACAGACACACAGATTGCGAGACAGACACACAAATTAATACCCAGACACGTGACTTGCATTACACACACACACAGATTGAGAAACAGACAAAAAAATTAGTAAATAGGCACGTGAATTGCATTACAGATGCACAGATTGAGAAACAGACACACAAATTAGTAAATAGGCACGTTAATTGCATTACAGACGCACAGATTGCGATACAGACACACAAATGAATGCCCAGACACGTGAATTGCATTACACATACACAGATTGAGAGACAGACACACAAATTAGTAACTAGACACGTGAATTGCATTACACATACACAGATTGAGAAACAAACATAAACATTAGTAAATAGGCACGTGAATTGCATTACAGACACACACATTGCGATACAGACACACAACTTAATACCCAGACATGTGAATTGCATTACACACACACAGATTGCGAAACAGACATACAAATTAGTAACTAGACACGTGAATTGCATTACACACACACAGATACACACATACACAGATTCAGAGACAGACACACAAATTAGTAACTAGACACATGAATTGCATTACACATACACAGATACACACACACACAGATTGCGAAACAGACATAAAAATTAGTAAATAGGCCCGTGAATTGCATTACACACACACAAATTGCGATACAGACACACAAATTAATACCCAGATACGTGACTTGCATTACACACACACAGATTGAGAAAGAGACACAAAAATTAGTAACGAAACACGTGAATTGCATTACACACACACAGATTGAGAAACAGACAAAAAAATTAGTAAATAGGCACGTGAATTGCATTACAGACGCACAGATTGCGATACAGACACACAAATTAATACCCAGACACGTGAATTGCATTACACACACACAGATTGAGAAACAGACATAAAAATTAGTAAATAGGCACGTGAATTGCATTACAGATGCACAGATTGAGAAACAGACACAAAAATTAATACCCAGACACGTGAATTGCATTACACACACACAGATTGAGAAACAGACATAAAAATTAGTAAACAGGCACGTGAATTGCATTACACACACACAGATTGCGATACAGACACACAAATTAATACCCAGACACGTGAATTGCATTACACACACACAGATTGCGAAACAGACATAAAAATTAGTAAATAGGCACGTGAATTGCATTACAGACACACAGATTGAGAAACAGACACACAAATTAATACCCAGACACGTGACTTGCATTACACACACACAGATTGCGAAACAGACATAAAAATTAGTAAATAGACACGTGAATTGCATTACAGACGCACAGATTGAGAAACAGACACACAAATTAGTAAATAGGCACGTTAATTGCATTACAGACGCACAGATTGCGATACAGACACACAAATTAATACCCAGATATGTGACTTGCATTACACACACACAGATTGAGAAAAAGACACAAAAATTAGTAGCTAAACACGTGAATTGCATTACACACACACTGACTGAGAAACAGACATAACAATGAGTAAATAGGCACGTTAATTGCATTACAGACGCACAGATAAATACCCAGACACGTGAATTGCATTACACACACACACTGATTGAGAAACTGACATAAAAATTGGTAAATAGGCACGTGAATT
This sequence comes from Nerophis lumbriciformis, assembly GCF_033978685.3. NCBI lineage: Eukaryota > Metazoa > Chordata > Actinopteri > Syngnathiformes > Syngnathidae > Nerophis > Nerophis lumbriciformis. The sequence continues at coordinate 7,105,886 of NC_084550.2, forward strand.
GCATTACAGACGCACAGATTGCGATACAGACACACAAATGAATACCCAGACACGTGACTTGCATTACACACACACACATTGAGACACAGACATATAAATTAGTAAATAGGCACGTGAATTGCATTACACACACACAGATTGCGAGACAGACACACAAATTAATACCCAGACACGTGACTTGCATTACACACACACAGAGATTAAGAAACAGACATAAAAATTTGTAAATAGGCACGTGAATTGCATTACAGACGCACAGATTGCGATACAGACACACAAATTAATACCCAGACACGTGAATTGCATTACACACACACAGATTGAGAAACAGACACACAAATTAGTAAATAGGCACGTGAATTGCATTACAGACGCACAGATTGCGATACAGACACACAAATTAATACCCAGACACGTGAATTGCATTACACACACACAGATTGAGAAACAGACATACAAATTAGTAAACAGGCACGTGAATTGCATTACAGACGCACAGATTGCGATACAGACACACAAATTAATACCCAGACACGTGAATTGCATTACACACACACAGATTGAGAAACAGACATACAAATTAGTAAACAGGCACGTGAATTGCATTACAGACACACAGATTGCGATACAGACACAAATTAATACCCAGACACGTGAATTGCATTACACTTACACAGATTGAGGGACAGACACACAAATTAATACCCAGACACGTGAATTGCATTACACACACACAGATTGAGAAACAGACACAAACATTAGTAACTAAACACGTGAATTGCATTACACACACACAGATTGAGAAACAGACATAACAATTAGTAAATAGGCACGTGAATTGCATTACAGACGCACAGATTGCGATACAGACACACAAATTAATACCCAGACACGTGAATTGCATTACACACACACAGATTGAGAAACAGACATACAAATTAGTAAACAGGCACGTGAATTGCATTACAGATGCACAGATTGAGAAACAGACACACAAATTAATACCCAGACACGTGACTTGCATTACACACACACACAGATTGCGAAACAGACATAAAAATTAGTAAATAGGCACGTGAATTGCATTACAGACGCACAGATTGAGAAACAGACACACAAATTAGTAAATAGGCACGTTAATTGCATTACAGACGCACAGATTGAGAAACAGACACACAAATTAGTAAATAGGCACGTTAATTGCATTACAGACGCACAGATTGCGATACAGACACACAAATTAATACCCAGACACGTGAATTGCATTACACATACACAGATTGAGGGACAGACACACAAATTAATACCCAGACACGTAACTTGCATTACACGCACACAGATTGAGAAACAGACACAAAAAAGAGTAACTAAACACGTGAATTGCATTAAACACACACACAGATGGAGATACGCGTTTGTAAAATAATTTTGCTACAACAATACTTCCACGCATGATCCTAAAAACCGAGGTACCTACTCAGCCGTGATTAATGCGTACTGTTCCATTCCTGGTATTAATGTATGAGTTGCATGCCAGAAGGTGACAAATGTCGTCTTCTAGAGATGATTAGTAGGTATTACAACGTGCTAATGCGGGTGTTGCTGCACAGGTCATTGCAAAAAGAGACAGATTTCACTGGACGGTCCCTGGAGATAGAGAGTCTGAGGATTTACGACGCAGCCCAAGAAAGCCATCACAACTCTCATTTGAACAATAAATGACTTCTCAGCGGGGGAAACCAAAAAGGTTGCATTTTTGTGTGTGCTTGCATCCCCGCGGTTCCTCAACCGTCCCTGGAGGGCTCAACCGAGGCAATCTGTCGGGCGCTTTTTTTGCTCCCCGTGCTTCAGGCCAACACTTGATGCACAACAGCGGAGGAATCTGGCAGGGCTTAATTGAGGCGGCGGAGGACACAATTGCACTCGCAGCGTTGATTGGCTGTTAGTTGAATGGCGACTCCCCCCGCCCCCGCCCGTTTGTACACACCTGCCAGCTGATGGCGAGGCGGTGACGCAGCTGGCAGCTCAATTTTAGAGAGGCGCTTGTTGCTCCTTCTTTGGGTCTCTTCTGTTTGTCGGGTTCCTTTTGTGGGTTTTTTAAACAATAAAACTGTAAAATGTAACAATCTAGCATTCCAGCTGGACAGGAGCGTAACTAACGACTTTGAATAGAATAGAACCGAATAGAATAGAATGAACTTTATTGTCATTATATTTGCATATAACAAGATTAAGGACTCCAAGTTAAAGGGGAACATTATCACAATTTCAGAAGGGTTAAAACTGTCACGTTCAAACACTGAGGACATCTATTAAACAAGACAAAAGGCAAGGAATCAAACAGAGACATAATTCAATTTGGACTCAATATTGAGGAGAGACATGGCCACTGCACTCTCTGTACAGTCCTGCACCACGCTCTGACGAAGAAGGTTTTCGTCTCCTCTTTTATTCAGATGTTCAATGTTCACGCACCAACACATGTCACAGCAGGAATGGGAAGTATGTTAAACAGTCATTGTTTTCGGTCGCTTTGAAGACCAAGAAGAGGATTTCTCGGGCTTGGGCTCTTCCTGGACCCAGCTGGGGCAGGTGTTGGAGGACAATGGATAACCCCTCCCGTCTCCTGACCACAGCGACTTCAAGAGGGCAGCGGGTCGTAAATAGCGTTGACCTCGGTTACCAAATAGTTGGAAGAGAGTTTGTGAAATACTTCAAAGAGAGTTCGTTTAACACTTGAAAGAGAGTTCCTCTGGAAGTTGAGCAGATCCTGCCATCTGTCCGTGTTGAAATCACAGTGGCGTTTCACGAGCCTTCTTCCTCTTGTTAGGCCTCGAAAGACAGCATTCGTCTTCTTATCAGGAACATAATGTAATACAACGTTTCTTTTGTGATAACTTACAAACAATTATTCCAACAAAACCATTAAAAATCAGTTCCCAGTGGCTTATTTTATTTCTCGAAGTTTTTTTCAAAATTTTACCCATCACGCAATATCCCTAAAAAAAGCTTCAAAGTGCCTGATTTTAACCATCGTTATATACACCCGTCCATTTTCCTGTGACGTCACACAGTGATGCCAACACAAACAAACAGCAAGGTATAGCGACATTAGCTCGGATTCAGACTCGGATTTCAGCGGCTTAACACTGTCTGATAAGATAATTACTAACAACTATGAACTAGGTTTACAGCATATGAAATACATTTGGCAACAACATGCACTTTGAGAGTGCAGACAGCCCATTTCAGGCGCGCTAAGTGTCAGGCTTGGACGAAGGAAGGGACTCAGATGCAGAGAGGTGATTCCAAATAAAGCTTTTATTTTGAAAAACTCTTTAATCCTCCAGAGTCGAGTAAATTCAAATACTATGAAATACAAAAATAGCTATCGACAAAATGTTCCAAAAGGGAAAAACCGAAAATCACTCCAAAAAGGAGGAAATACAAAAATAAGGACAATATAATTAGCACCGTATCTGTTATCAAAAAACTTTAACAAAAAACGCTCCAACAGGAGGAAGAAAATAAAGACTATAAAACTTAACTACTCTAATCAATGTAAACAAAAAATCACTCAAAAAACTTTGAGGAAAAATTCTTTAAGGAACAAATTATAACTCACCACTGCGGTAGAAAAAGGTAGAATAACAAAAGTCGCTCTGAGGGAGGAAAAAAGTTAATTCAAAATTACAGCGTGGGATATTCTGGAAGCAAGGACGTAGACGTGGGACAAGGCAAGGCATGGACATGAACATGAACATGGAACGCAAGACAGGCACGAAAGCTTGAGACAATCTGGCACAGAACAAGGGGAGGCATGGGCTTATATGGAACATGAGGGTAATGGGAAACAGGTGGAAACAATCAAGGGTCAGGAATGACGTCAGACTGGTGACACAACAGGAAGGACCCATGATCTGAAACAAAAGGAGTTGCTTTTCAAAATAAAACATGTAAATCACAAGACAGAAAAAACCAAGACAAGACTTCCCTCACCGCGGTGTGACACTAAGAACATATATTTTTCCACGATTTCAGCACTCAGGTTAACCATACCTAAATAGACACAAAATACTGCATTACACAAGACTACCCGAATGTACTCGAATGATTGAAAAAAATAAATGTTTTTAAGCTAAATTATTGGTAAACACAGTTTATGTATAATCATTTACGTAAAACCGCGAGTAATGAATAAAGTTTTCATCAATTAATATATTCTGTAGACCAGGGGCGCTCACACTTTTTCTGCAGGTGAGCTACTTTTCAATTGATCAAGTCGTGGGGATCTACCTCATTCATATATATCATTTACACTTACTTATTTATGAAATATATGTTTTTGTTAACAAGTTAAAGGTGTTTAATGATAATGCAAGCATGTTTAACACATATAGTTAATATTGTTAATACATTAAAGGTGTTTAATGATATTACAAGTATGTTTAATACATATAGTTAATATTGTTAACAAGTTAAAGATGTTTAAAGATAATGCAAGCATGTTTAACACATATAGTTAATATTGTTAACAAGTTAAAGGTGGTTAAAAATAATACAAGCATGTTTAACACAAATAGTTAATATTGTTAACTACTTAAAGGTGGTTAAAGATAAAACAAGCATGTTTAACACATATAGTTAATATTGTTAACAACTTAAAGGTGGTTAAAGATAATACAAGCATGTTTAACACATATAGTTAATATTGTTAACAAGTTAAAGGTGGTTAAAGATAATACAAGCATGTTTAACACATATAGATTCCTTTCTTTCATGAAGACAAGAATATAAGTTGGTGTATTACCTGATTCTGATGACTTGCATTGATTGGAATCAGACAGTGGTGATGATAACGTCCGCATTTTCGAATGGAGGAGAAAAAAAGTCCTCCTTTCTGTCCAATACCACATGAAAGTGGTTGGTTTTTGGCATCTTATTTGTCCAGCTTCCGTACTCCTTTGTATACACTTTACAAGAAATACATTGTCGGCAAACTCCGTAGCTTGCTAGCTTGTGCACGCCAGCTTTCGGAGACTCTTATTTTGGTAGCGCAGGCAGGATGAAGCAGAGCTTTTATTGTGCAACTGTGCAGTCGGTCTTTGGAGTTTTGACGACAGGTACGGCGCCAGAGTCTGTTGAAATAAAGTGTTTCTCGCCTTCCAGTCGGTAATTTTAATGAGCTGGCAGCAGCCAGCGTCATCTCAGAAGACCCTCGGGTGCCGTGAATGTCAATCAAGTGACGAAAGTGACGTCATAGTGAAGATTTATGATCGCTCATTTTTAGGACTATTTTTTTAATGCCTGGCTGGTGATCGACTGACACACCCTCCGAGATCGACCGGTAGATCGCGATCGACGAAATGAGCACCCCTGCTGTAGACATACCCTCATCCGCTCTCTTTTCCTGAAAGCTGATCTGTCCAGTTTTGGAGTTGATGTCAGCAGGCCAGGGAAGCTAGGGTCGATATTCTTCTCTTGATCATCTTCGGTGGCATAAGGGACGGTGTGAGCCAAGACATCCAGGGGGTTTAGCTCGCTCGTCTGCGGGAACAAACTGCCGCCATTTCTTGCCGTGCTACCGAGGTCCTTTGTCCCTGAATAGCTCACACACTCCGGCAGATTCAATGGGGGTCTGGCGGCAGATTTCTTTGACTTTATCGTTGGAAATGCATCTGCTTTGAGTGTCGCAGGATATCCACACATTCTTGCCATCTCTGTCGTAGCATAGCTTTCGTCGGTAAAGTGTGCGGAAACAAACGACTGACCATTTCGTCGGCTTTCCCCAAAGCCTCGTATTTTGAACAAATTTTGTCCAATTTCTTGCCACTTTCGCATCTTTGGGCCACTGGTGCAACTTGAATCCGTCCCTGTTCGTGTTGTTACACCCTCCGACAACACACCGACGAAAGTGAGAAAATGGCGGATTGCTTCCCGATGTGACGTCACGTCACTTCGAAAGGCGTTTAATTCGCCAAAATTCACCCATTTAGAGTTCGGAAATCGGTTAAAAAAATATATGGTCTTTTTTCTGCAACATCAAGGTATATATTGACGCTTACATAGGTCTGGTGATAATGTTCCCCTTTAAGGTGCGGTAGTGGGAACAAATATGGGATAAAAATAAATTATACAAGAGGTAATAAAGATAAAACTAAGAATTGAAATAAACAGACTACTGTCCAATAAAAATAAAAAGCAATCCTGTACTATATACAAAACACTATACAAATACAAAATAAGTAAGTCAATTGGTAAGTCAATTAATGTTTATTTATATAGTGCCTTGAAGGTCTGCACAAACCATTATTGAAACCCAAATCAGAGCAAGTAAAAACTAAAAAAACCCAACCTGGGGAAAAAAAAGACTTGAATTATATTTATATAGCGGTTTTCTCTAGTGACTCAAAGCGATAAAACTAAGAATTGAAATAAACAGACTACTATCCAATAAAAATAATAAGCAATCCTGTTCAATATACAAAACACTATACAAATACAAAATAAGTAAGTCAATTGGTAAGTCAATTAATGTTTATTTATATAGTGCCTTGAAGGTCTGCACAAACCATTATTGAAACCCAAATCAGAGCAAGTAAAAACTAAAAAAACCCAATCTGGGAAAAAAAAGAATTGAATTATATTTATATAGTGCTTTTCTCTAGTGACTCAAAGCGATAAAACTAAGAATTGAAATAAACAGACTACTATCCAATAAAAATAATAAGCAATCCTGTACAATATACAAAACACTATACAAATACAAAATAAGTAAGTCAATTGGTAAGTCAATTCATGTTTATTTATATAGTGCCTTGAAGGTCCGCACAAACCATTATTGAAACCCAAATCAGAGCAAGTAAAAACTAAAAAAGCCCAACCTGGGAAAAAAAAAGAATTGAATTATATTTATATAGCGGTTTTCTCTAGTGACTCAAAGCGATAAAACTAAGTATTGAAATAAACAGACTACTATCCAATAAAAATAAAAAGCAATCCTGTACAATATACAAAACACTATACAAATACAAAATAAGTAAGTCAATTGGTAAGTCAATTAATGTTTATTTATATAGTGCCTTGAAGGTCCGCACAAACCATTATTGAAACCCAAATCAGAGCAAGTAAAAACTAAAAAAGCCCAACCTGGGAAAAAAAATAATTGAATTATATTTATATAGCGCTTTTCTCTAGTGACTCAAATTGATAAAACTAAGAATTGAAATAAACAGACTACTATCCAATAAAAATAATAAGCAATCCTGTACAATATACAAAACACTATACAAATACAAAATAAGTAAGTCAATTGGTAAGTCAATTAATGTTTATTTATATAGTGCCTTGAAGGTCTGCACAAACCATTATTGAAACCCAAATCAGAGCAAGTAAAAACTAAAAAAGCCCAATCTGGGAAAAAAAAAAGAATTGAATTATATTTATATAGCGCTTTTCTCTAGTGACTCAAAGCGATAAAACTAAGAATTGAAATAAACAGACTACTATCCAATAAAAATAAAAAGCAATCCTGTACAATATACAAAACACTATACAAATACAAAATAAGTAAGTCAATTGGTAAGTCAATTAATGTTTATTTATATAGTGCCTCGAAGGTCTGCACAAATCATTATTGAAACCCAAATCAGAGCAAGTAAAAACTCCAAAAGCCAACCTGGGAAAAAAAAAGAATTGAATTATATTTATATAGCACTTTTCTCTAGTGACTCAAAGCGCTTTTACATAGTGAAACGCAATATCTAGGTTACATTTAAACCAGTGTGAGTGGCACCGGGAGCTGGTGGGTAAAGTGTCTTGCCCAAGGACACAAAGGCAATGACTAGGATGGCGGAGGTGGGGATCGAACCTGGAACCATCACGTTGCCGGCACTGCCACTCTACCAACCGACAGAGGTGGGTAGTAACGCGCTACATTTACTCCGTTACATCTACTTGAGTAACTTTTGGGATAAATTGTACTTCTAAGAGTAGTTTTAATGCAACTTACTTTTACTTTTACTTGAGTATATTTATAGAGAAGAAACGCTACTTTTACTCCGCTACTTTTATCTACATTCAGCTCGCTACTCGCTACTAATTTTTATCGATCTGTTAATGCACGCTTTGTTTGTTTTGGTCTGTCAGACAGACCTTCAAAGTGCCTGCCTTACTGGTGACGTTTCACTCCGTTCCACCAATAAAATGCAGTCACTAGTGACGTTTGACTCCCTTCCACCAATCAGATGCAGTCACTGGTGACGTTGGACCAATCAAACAGAGCCAGGCGGTCACATGACCTGACTTAAACAAGTTGAAAAACTTATTGGGGTGTTACCATTTAGTGGTCAATTGTACGGAATATGTACTGTACTGTGCAATCTACTAATAAAAGTTTCAATCAATCAATCAAAAGTGTGAAGGAAAAAAGACACTTTTTTATTTCAAACGTACATCCCGTCACAAGCCTAAAGACTGACTGCACAGTTCCTGTCTTCACAATAAAAGTGCCGCTCCATCGCGCCTGCGCTTTCAAAATAAGAGTCTCCGAAAGCCAGCGCAAACAAGCTAGCAAGCTACGGAATTTGCCGCCAATGTATTTCTTGTAAAGTGTGTGAAAACGAAAATGGAAGCTGGACAAATAAGATACCAAAAACCAACCACTTTCATGTGGTATTAGACAGAATGGAGGAACTTTTTTTCTCCTGCATTTGAAAACGTGGACGTTATCATCACTACTGTCTGATTACAATCAATGCAAGTCATCAGAATCAGGTAATACACCAACTTATATTCTAGTCTTCATGAAAGAAAGGAATCTATATGTGTTAAACATGCATGTATATTCATTAAAACACCTTTAACATGTAAACAAAAACGGCAAAATAAATAAATATAAATTATATACTGTATATATCAATGTATGTGTATATATCCATCCATCCATTTTCTACCGCTTATTCCCTTTGGGGTCGCGGGGGGCGCTGGAGCCTATCTCAGCTACAATCGGGCGGAAGGGGGGGTACACCCTGGACAATATATATATATATATATATATATATATATATATATATATATATGATATGTGTGTGTATGTTACTCATCAGTTACTCAGTACTTGAGTAGTTTTTTCACAACATACTTTTTACTTTTACTCAAGTAAATATTTGGGTTACTACTCATTACTTTTACTTGAGTAATAAATCTCTAAAGTAACAGTACTCTTACTTGAGTACAATTTCTGGCTACTCTACCCACCTCTGCCAACCGAGCTATGCCGCCCCTCAGGAAACCTTGGCAAGGGGTCGCAGATGTGTCAAGCTGGCTTTGTGCCGTTCAGGGTTAAAATATTTTAGCCTTGGTGTTCCAATTTAGACAGTTTGAAAGGGTTTTTACAAAACCCAAAAGCAGTGAAGTTGTCACGTTGTGTAAATGGTAAATAAAAACAGAATACAATGATTTGCAAATCCTTTTCAACTTATATTCAATTGAATAGACTGCAAAGACAAGATATTTAATATTTGAACTGAGAAACTTAATTTTTTTTTGCAAATAATTATTAACTTAGAATTTAATTGCAGCAACACGTGACAAACAATTTGTCACAGGGGCATTTTTACCACTGTGTTACATGGCCTTTCCTTTTAACAACACTCAGTAAACGTTTGGGAACTGAGGAGACACATTTTTGAAGCTTCCCAGGTGGAATTATTTCCCATTCTTGCTTGATGTACAGCTTAAGTTGTTCCGTTGTCGTATTTTAGGCTTCATAATGTGCCACACATTTTCAATGGGAGACAGGTCTGGACTACAAGCAGGCCAGTCTAGTACCCGCACAGGGAGAATGGACGCATTTTGGCTTAAAAAGTAAAGATAAAGGTGAAGTTATAACACTAAAACGCCCTCAGGAAGAGGTGCTTTAAGACATGGCTAGCTAACTAGCAGCTAAAGTCCAGCCGCAGTCTGCAGTTTTTTAGCTACTTCTAAACATACTTGCCAACCCTCCCGGATTTTCCGGGAGACTCCCGAAATTCAGCGCCTCTCCCGAAAACCTCCCGGGACAAATTTTCTCCCGAAAATCTCCCGAAATTCAGGCGGAGCTGGAGGCCACGCCCCCTCCAGCTCCATGCGGACCTGAGTGACGTGTTGACAGCCTGTTGTACATGCATATGTGACCCACCCATAATGTGTCACATTTTTGTGTTGATTTATTTATTTTATTTTGTGGTTTGAATTAGTTTTTGGAGCTGTCATTACACATTTATCAGTATTCACATTGGTCAGTAGGGGGCAGTAGGGCGTTTCTTCCCAATTGAATGCTATCACCTGCAGACCGGAAGTGTCTTGTCATTCTGATGAGAGCGACCAGTCTGTGAACAATTGAAACGTCCTGTGTGCTTTTTCCTCCTGTATAACAGGTTAGTTTTGGTGAATCAACTCACTGAATAATATCCATGTGATCTTTATAAGTTTAAGTACACATTCTGATGGTTGAGCCTAACTCTAAAGTGTTTGTGAGTTGTAGTTTGTATTTGTGAATGAATCCAGTGCACAGCTGCAGTAATCAATACAAAAAGGCGACGTGAGTACGCAATGTTTATATAGGAACTTCTGATCCTAATTCAGACTCCCAAATTAGAGCTCCCGTTTTCTTATTGATTTTATATATTTGTATAATGTGTGTGTTCTGAAATAGTGACAGAGAATAGAACAAGGATGGACAATTCAACCCTTAACTCAACAATGAGTAGAGGAGTGTTATGTGTGTGTATATGTGTAAATAAATGAACACTGAAATTCAAGTATTTTTCTTATTTATGTATATATATATATATATATACATATATATATATATATATATATAAAATAAAATATATATGTATATATGTATATATATATATATATATATATATATATATATATATATGGCTAGAATTCACTGAAAGTCAAGTATTTCTTATATATATATATATATATGTATATATATATATATATATCTTAACCACGCCCCCAACCACGACCCCCGCCCCACCCCCAACCACGCCCCCCACCCCCCACCTCCCGAAATCGGAGGTCTCAAGGTTGGCAAGTATGCTTCTAAATCACTAATCCTCGTCTCCAAGGTGACAAATAAGGTAAGTTTCTTACAAGTAACTTTATCACTGCAGGACAAGGAATAGCTAAACATGCTTCACTACACACTGTAGCTCACTGGCGTCAAAATGTAAACAAATCCCATGGGTGGATCTACACCTGACATCCACTGTAATGATACCAAGTACAAGAGCGTATCTAGTCAATACTACTATGATTACATCGATATTTTTTGGGCATCTTCTTTAGTTTTTTTTTAAATGTATATTATGTTTATAAATTCAGGAAATATGTCCCTGGACACATGTGGACTTTGAATATGACCAATGTATGATCCTGTAACTACTTGGTATCGGATTGATACCCAAATGTGTGGTATCATCCAAAACTAATGTAAAGTATCAAACAACAGAAGAATAAGTGATTGTTACATTATAACAGATAGAACATGTTTAAAGAGAAAGTAAGCAGATATTAACAGTAAATGAACAAGTGGATTAATAATTCATTTTCTACCGCTT
>NC_084550.2:7122500-7242500 GCF_033978685.3 Nerophis lumbriciformis
TGAACTTGAAGTGCCATCCCAATTCTAACCTATAGGGTTCAATTTTGATAGTAGGCTAATATAGCTAGTATAGGCACTTATCATGTGTTGCCTTCATTATAACACTTATATAAGTCTTTTAAAGTCATTTTGATTGTAGGCTAATATCGACACTTACTGTCATGATTTGGTCCTGGGTGTTTGCTTTTCCGGAATGCAACGGAAAGTTGGCTCGGGCGAGACGGGAATGTGAGTACATGATTTATTTAACATATCAAAAAAAAAAGTACAAACGAAAAGCGCGCACAGTGGCGGAGAACAAACTATGAAACCAAAATACTATACCAAAAAAAAAGTACAAACGAAAGGTGTGCAAGTACAGTGGCGGAGAACAAACTATGAAACCAAAAGACTATAGCATTAATAAACAAAAACTTACTTTGCTTGGACAAAAATAGTAGCATGAAGGATGGACATGAAAACAAGTGTCAGGAATGGACAGAGCATAAATGTGAGATGTCACCAGAAAGACAAACTGAAAACAATGAACTTAAATACTACAGACATGATTAACGAAAACAGGTGCGTGACTCAAAACGTGAAACAGGTGTGTGACGTGACAGGTGAAAACTAATGGGTTGCTATGGTGACAAACAAGAGTGCACAATGAGTCCAAACGTGGAACAGGTGAAACTAATGGGTAATCATGGAAACAAGACAAGGGAGTGAAAAGCCAGAAACTAAAGAGTCCAATAACTAAACAAAACATGACTAAGACAAAACATGATTACACAGACATGACACTTACATCATGTGTTGCCTTCATTATAACACTTATATAAGACTTTTAAAGTCGTTTTGATAGTAGGCTAATATAGCTGATATAGACACTTACATCATAAGTTGCCTTCATTATAACACTTATTTAAGACTTTTAAAGTAATTTTGGTAGTAGGCTATTATAGCTAATATACACGCTTACATCATGTGTTGCCTTCATTATTACACTTATATAAGACTTTTAAAGTCATTTTCGTAGTAGGCTAATATAGACACTTACATCATGTGTTGCCTTCATTATAACACTTATTTAAGACTTTTAAAGTAATTTTGGTAGTAGGCTATTATAGCTAATATACACACTTACATCATGTGTTGCCTTCATTATTGCACTTATATAAGACTTTTAAAGTCATTTTCATAGTAGGCTAATATAGACACTTACATCATGTGTTGCCTTCATTATAACACTTATTTAAGACTTTTAAAGTAATTTTGATAGTAGGCTAATATAGCTAATATAGACACTTAAATCATGTGTTTCCTTCATTATAACACTTATTTAAGACTTTTAAAGTCATTTTGATAGTAGGCTAATATAGACACTTACATCATGTGTGTCCTTCATTATAACACTTATTCAAGACTTTTAAAGTCATTTTCATAGTAGGCTAATATAGCTAATATAGACACTTACATCATGTGTTGCCTTCATTATAACACTTATATAAGACTTTTAAAGTCATTTTCATAGTAGGCTAATATAGACACTTACATCATGTGTTGCCTTCATTATAACACTTATATAAGACTTTTAAAGTCATTTTCATAATAGGCTAATATAGCTAATTAGCCACTTACATCATGTGTTGCCTTCATTATAACACTTATATAAGACTTTTAAAGTCATTTTCATAGTAGGCTAATATAGACACTTACATCATGTGTTGCCTTCATTATAACACTTATTTAAGACTTTTAAAGTAATTTTGATAGTAGGCTAATATAGCTAATATAGACACTTACATCATGTGTTGCCTTCATTATAACACTTATATACGACTTTTAAAGTCATTTTCATAGTAGGCTAATATAGACACTTACATCATGTGTTGCCTTCATTATAACACCTATTTAAGACTTTTAAAGTAATTTTGATAGTAGGCTAATATAGCTAATATAGACACTTGCATCATGTGTTGCCTTCATTATAACACTTATATAAGACTTTTAAAGTCATTTTCATAGTAGGCTAATATAGACACTTACATCATGTGTTGCCTTCATTATAACACTTATTTAAGACTTTTAAAGTAATTTTGATAGTAGGCTAATATAGACACTTACATCATGTGTTGCCTTCATTTTAAGACTTATATAAGACTTTTAAAGTCATTTTGATAGTAGTCTAATATAGCTAATATAGACACTTAAATCATGTGTTGCCTTCATTATAACACTTATATAATACTTTTAAAGTCATTTTGATAGTAGGCTAATATAGACACTTACGTCATGTGTTGCCTTCATTATAACACTTATTTAAGACTTTTAAAGTAATTTTGATAGTAGGCTAATATAGACACTTACATCATGTGTTGCCTTCATTATAACACTTATATAAGACTTTTAAAGTCATTTTCATAGTAGGCTAATATAGACACTTACATCATGTGTTGCCTTCATTATAAGACTAACATAAGACTTTTAAAGTCATTTTGATAGTAGTCTAATATAGCTAATATAGACACTTAAATCATGTGTTGCCTTCATTATAACACTTATATAATACTTTTAAAGTCATTTTGATAGTAGTCTAATATAGCTAATATAGACACTTAAATCATGTGTTGCCTTCATTATAACACTTATATAATACTTTTAAAGTAATTTTGATAGTAGGCTAATATAGACACTTACATCATGTGTTGCCTTCATTATAAAACTTATTCAAGACTTTTAAAGTAATTTTGATAGTAGGCTAATATAGCTAATATAGACACTTAAATCATGTGTTTCCTTCATTATAACACTTATTTAAGACTTTTAAAGTCATTTTGATAGTAGGCTAATATAGACACTTACATCATGTGTTGCCTTCATTATAGCACTTATTTAAGACTTTTAAAGTAATTTTGATAGTAGGCTAATATAGACACTTACATCATGTGTTGCCTTCATTATAACACTTGTTTAAGACTTTTAAAGTCATTTTGATAGTAGGCTAATATAGACACTTACATCATGTGTGTCCTTCATTATAACACTTATTCAAGACTTTTAAAGTCATTTTCATAGTAGGCTAATATAGCTAATATAGACACTTACATCATGTGTTGCCTTCATTATAACACTTATATAAGACTTTTAAAGTCATTTTCATAGTAGGCTAATATAGACACTTACATCATGTGTTGCCTTCATTATAACACTTATATAAGACTTTTAAAGTCATTTTCATAATAGGCTAATATAGCTAATTAGCCACTTACATCATGTGTTGCCTTCATTATAACACTTATATAAGACTTTTAAAGTCATTTTCATAGTAGGCTAATATAGACACTTACATCATGTGTTGCCTTCATTATAACACTTATTTAAGACTTTTAAAGTAATTTTGATAGTAGGCTAATATAGCTAATATAGACACTTACATCATGTGTTGCCTTCATTATAACACTTATATACGACTTTTAAAGTCATTTTCATAGTAGGCTAATATAGACACTTACATCATGTGTTGCCTTCATTATAACACCTATTTAAGACTTTTAAAGTAATTTTGATAGTAGGCTAATATAGCTAATATAGACACTTGCATCATGTGTTGCCTTCATTATAACACTTATATAAGACTTTTAAAGTCATTTTCATAGTAGGCTAATATAGACACTTACATCATGTGTTGCCTTCATTATAACACTTATTTAAGACTTTTAAAGTAATTTTGATAGTAGGCTAATATAGACACTTACATCATGTGTTGCCTTCATTTTAAGACTTATACAAGACTTTTAAAGTCATTTTGATAGTAGTCTAATATAGCTAATATAGACACTTAAATCATGTGTTGCCTTCATTATAACACTTATATAATACTTTTAAAGTCATTTTGATAGTAGGCTAATATAGACACTTACGTCATGTGTTGCCTTCATTATAACACTTATTTAAGACTTTTAAAGTAATTTTGATAGTAGGCTAATATAGACACTTACATCATGTGTTGCCTTCATTATAACACTTATTTAAGACTTTTAAAGTAATTTTGATAGTAGGCTAATATAGACACTTACATCATGTGTTGCCTTCATTATAACACTTATATAAGACTTTTAAAGTCATTTTCATAGTAGGCTAATATAGACACTTACATCATGTGTTGCCTTCATTATAAGACTAACATAAGA
Source organism: Nerophis lumbriciformis (assembly GCF_033978685.3). Lineage (NCBI taxonomy): Eukaryota > Metazoa > Chordata > Actinopteri > Syngnathiformes > Syngnathidae > Nerophis > Nerophis lumbriciformis. The sequence continues at coordinate 7,126,673 of NC_084550.2, forward strand.
CTTTTAAAGTCATTTTGATAGTAGTCTAATATAGCTAATATAGACACTTAAATCATGTGTTGCCTTCATTATAACACTTATATAATACTTTTAAAGTCATTTTGATAGTAGGCTAATATAGACACTTACGTCATGTGTTGCCTTCATTATAACACTTATTTAAGACTTTTAAAGTAATTTTGATAGTAGGCTAATATAGACACTTACATCATGTGTTGCCTTCATTATAACACTTATTTAAGACTTTTAAAGTAATTTTGATAGTAGGCTAATATAGCTAATATAGACACTTAAATCATGTGTTTCCTTCATTATAACACTTATTTAAGACTTTTAAAGTCATTTTGATAGTAGGCTAATATAGACACTTACATCATGTGTTGCCTTCATTATAACACTTATTTAAGACTTTTAAAGTAATTTTGATAGTAGGCTAATATAGTTAATATAGACACTTACATCATAGGGACGGCGTGGCGCAGTGGAAGAATGGCCGTGCGCGACCCGCGGGTCGCTGGCTCAATCCCCACCTAGTACCAACCTCGTCATGTCCGTTGTGTCCTGAGCAAGACACTTCACCCTTGCTCCTGATGGGTGCTGGTTAGCGCCTTGCATGGCAGCTCCCTCCATCAGTGTGTGAATGGGTAAATGTGGAAGTAGTGTCAAAGCGCTTTGAGTACCTTGAAGGTAGAAAAGCGCTATACAAGTACAACCCATTTATTTATTTATTTATGTGTTGCCTTCATTATAACACTTATATAAGACTTTTAAAGTCATTTTCATAGTAGGCTAATATAGACACTTACATCATGTGTTGCCTTCATTATAAGACTAACATAAGACTTTTAAAGTCATTTTGATAGTAGTCTAATATAGCTAATATAGACACTTAAATCATGTGTTGCCTTCATTATAACACTTATATAATACTTTTAAAGTCATTTTGATAGTAGGCTAATATAGACACTTAAGTCATGTGTTGCCTTCATTATAACACTTATTTAAGACTTTTAAAGTAATTTTGATAGTAGGCTAATATAGACACTTACATCATGTGTTGCCTTCATTATAACACTTATTTAAGACTTTTAAAGTAATTTTGATAGTAGGCTAATATAGCTAATATAGACACTTAAATCATGTGTTGCCTTCATTATAACACCTATTTAAGACTTTTAAAGTAATTTTGATAGTAGGCTAATATACCTAATATAGACACTTACATCATGTGTTGCCTTCATTATAACACTTATATAAGACTTTTAAAGTCATTTTCATAGTAGGCTAATATAGACACTTACATCATGTGTTGCCTTCATTATAACACTTATTTAAGACTTTTAAAGTAATTTTGATAGTAGGCTAATATAGCTAATATAGACACTTGCATCATGTGTTGCCTTCATTATAACACTTATATAAGACTTTTAAAGTCATTTTCATAGTAGGCTAATATAGACACTTACATCATGTGTTGCCTTCATTATAACACTTATTTAAGACTTTTAAAGTAATTTTGATAGTAGGCTAATATAGACACTTACATCATGTGCTGCCTTCATTTTAAGACTTATATAAGACTTTTAAAGTCATTTTGATAGTAGTCTAATATAGCTAATATAGACACTTAAATCATGTGTTGCCTTCATTATAACACTTATATAATACTTTTAAAGTAATTTTGATAGTAGGCTAATATAGACACTTACATCATGTGTTGCCTTCATTATAACACTTATTTAAGACTTTTAAAGTAATTTTGATAGTAGGCTAATATAGCTAATATAGACACTTACATCATGTGTTGCCTTCATTATAACACTTATATAAGACTTTTAAAGTCATTTTGATTGTCGGCTAATATAGACACTTACATCATGTGTTGCCTTCATTTTAAGACTTATATAAGACTTTTAAAGTAATTTTGATAGTAGGCTAATATAGGTAATATAGACACTTACATCATGTGTTGCCTTCATTTTAAGACCTATATAAGACTTTTAAAGTCATTTTGATAGTAGTCTAATATAGCTAATATAGACACTTAAATCATGTGTTGCCTTCATTATAACACTTATATAATACTTTTAAAGTCATTTTGATAGTAGGCTAATATAGACACTTACATCATGTGTTGCCTTCATTATAACACTCATATAATACTTTTAAAGTCATTTTGATAGTAGGCTAATAGAGCTAATATAGACACTTACATCATGTGTTGCCTTCATTATAACACTTATATAAGACTTTTAAAGTCACTTTGATAGTAGGCTAATATAGCTGATATAGACACTTACATCATAAGTTGCCTTCATTATAACACCTATTTAAGACTTTTAAAATAATTTTGATAGTAGGCTAATATAGCTAATATAGACACTTGCATCATGTGTTGCCTTCATTATAACACTTATATAAGACTTTTAAAGTCATTTTCATAGTAGGCTAATATAGACACTTACATCATGTGTTGCCTTCATTATAACACTTATATAAGACTTTTAAAGTCATTTTCATAATAGGCTAATATAGCTAATTAGCCACTTACATCATGTGTTGCCTTCATTATAACACTTATATAAGACTTTTAAAGTCATTTTCATAGTAGGCTAATATAGACACTTACATCATGTGTTGCCTTCATTATAACACTTATTTAAGACTTTTAAAGTAATTTTCATAGTAGGCTAATATAGCTAATATAGACACTTACATCATGTGTTGCCTTCATTACAACACTTATATAAGAATTTTAAAGTAATTTTGATAGTAGGCTAATATAGCTAATTAGCCACTTACATCATGTGTTGCCTTCATTATAACACTTATATAAGACTTTTAATTTTTTGCGGCTCCAGACAGATTTGTTTTTTCTATATTTTTACTCCAATATGTCGTAAACTAGCAACTTTTGCAATACAAAAAATGAACAGAAATGCTCAACTGAGAGAGTGGCTGTTTCTTTTGCTATCACAACATTTACAGCATTTCATTTTTTAATAGGCCAGCTGCATGGTCCTAAAATCCAATGAATGAATAATTGATGAATTGTTATTGAATTATTAATGAGATATTATTTGTCGCCTATAACACAAAGATAGAATGTTGATGTTTTGTTGGGATAGGGTTAGCATATATTGACCTACATGCGCGAAATTGGTTTTAGCATAGTTGTTATTTTCCCGTATGTGTCCCCAACATGATGACCCCAGTGACCTTGTTGATAGTGTCAATATATGGCGGTGCGTATGTTTAGTAGCACCTGATATCCCCCCTGGTCACATTCCCCTGCCCTCGGCTTCGTTTCCCCGGCAGGTGCAGGCACACGTTAAGCCGAATTAATTAAGTCGGTGACACTTTTATTAGAGTGCAAAAGATAAATTGCCTCAATTTAAAAACGGGGCCAACAATAAACTTATCACTTTGCTTCTTTTAATTTCCCGCCTTTCGTCCGTGTACTCCATCAGCTGCTGGGCTTGTTGGTAAAGATTGGAAAGTAATAATGAGAAGATGCCGCGCTGCCCCGTGGCCTCATTTGCACAGCACAAGAGAGAGAACTTTCTTCTTTTTTTTTTCAAGGCATACACTGCAAAAAGTCAGTGTTCAAAATAAAGAAAAAAAAATACAAAAATGAGGGGTATTTTTTTTTAACTAAGCAAAATTATCTGCCAATAGAACAAGAAAATTTGGCTTGTCAAGACTTTTCAAAACAAGTAAAATGAGCTAACCTCAATGCATACTTGCCAACCCTCCCGAATTTTCCGGGAGACTCCCGAAATTCAGCACCTCTCCCGAAAACCTCCCGGGACAAATATTCTCCCGAAAATCTCCCGATTTTCAGCCGGAGCTGGAAGCCACGCCCCCTCCAGCTCCTTGCGGACCTGAGTGAGGACAGCCTTTTTTCAGACGGGAGGACAACATGGTGACAAGAACTAAATCATCCAGACTAGAGATAAATTGTATTATTATGTTTATCTTACCTAAAAATAAATATATTTATTAATTATTTTTTTTTAAACTAAATAAATTTTTACTATATTTTGCTAAAAACATCAAAATTAATTGTATTTTTATTTGTATTTTTTCCTGACTCCTTATTACATCCAGCCATATAATTATACAGTAAAATAAACATATTTGAAATAATTGATTTCAAATTATAATAATTCATTTAAAATGACCATATTTAATTATTAAAATAATTGCTTGTTTATCAACAACTTTAGCATTTTATTCATTACATTTTGAAACTCTCAGAAGCCAAGTTATGTTATATTCCTTAATATTTATTTATGCAAGTTTGAAGAATCAATTATCTACACAGTTTTGTTTGCATATTTTCAGGATATATATATATATATATATATATATATATATATATATATATATGTATGCAATACTTGACTTGGTGAATTCTAGCTGTCAATATACTCCTCCCCTCTTAACCACGCCCCCAACGACGCCCCGCCCCACCCCTGACCACGCCCCCACCTCCCGAAATCGGAGGTCTCAAGGTTGGCAAGTATGCTGCAATGAACCCAAAAATACCTTAAAATAAGTATTTTCTCAGTAATAACAAGTGCACTTTTCTTGGTAGAAAACAAAAATATGAGACCTTTTTGCTCAATATGTTGAAAAATATTCTTAAATGAAGTAATTGCTAGTGTCATTATCTTGACATAATGATATGCGCTTTCTTGAAACCAGCAAACTTATACTAAAAACTAATTTATTGTTCTTAATGGAAAGGCAACAAGGCAACATCTTGTTACTCTCGGGGTCTCCTAGCCGCTCAGGCAAATCATATGGTCTAAAAATGCATTTTTCTATGGATAACATGACATCATCGCGCCAAGTGCGTGCTCTTTCAGTCAATTAGTGCGCAAGAATTTATTTTAATGTGCATTAACTATTTTTGTTCAATCTTGTTAGAAATGTCACATGTTAAATGTTTAAATATTATCTGTCAGTTTACTGTACTGTGCCAACTGTACTACTATATGAGTACATGACGTGCAGTCACTAGAGGCAGGTGAGGCGGGGCCTCACCGGCCAACATGGAAAGAAAAAAAATGTAATATAAATTGTTATATGTATCCAGTGATTATACTATAAAGTTATTTTCCATTTAACTTCACCAGTTTTAGATTATTTTTATTCAAAATCGCTGAATTTTCACATTTGCTGTTCAAATACTGAGAAGAGACGGTGCGGTGAACAGCAGCCAGTTGAGGCACGTCACTCAGTGCCTCAACATGGATTCCGGACTCGGCTAACTGCTGGCCTGCTGTGCAGTGAGACCGTATTGCTATATGAATTATATAATACATTTCCATAGTTTAGTTAGCTGAGGTATATAATGTACAGTGTATTTTGTCAACAACTGTATGTGTGTAACGTATTTCTTGTGCTGAGCGATCATAAAACGGCTGCAAAAGACGCACTGGCTGAGGCTCCAGTAATCCCGCCTCCTGCACCCCCGCCGTAGAATTGTTATATCAATTAAAGCCCACACTTAAACTTTCCACGTGCAAGATTGAATCTATTTAAAAAAGTTATTTCATAAGAAGCCAAAAAGTGCAAAAACAATAATGTTCGTGTTGGAGTAGTTGTGAATGTCTGCAGGGCCACAACATTAAGTACACCTGCAGACTGCAGGTGTACCTAATTCACAACTCCCCCAACACGAACATTATTGTTTTTGCACTTTTTGGCTTCTTATTAAATAACTTTTGTAACCTATTTTTATGGGCTTTCCTCTTTGTGATGTTAAGTTCCTGTTATGCGCTGTTATACAGTAAATGCCTTGAGCTCTTATTTTGAAGGCGCTAAGAGCGGAATTTTGACACGTTGGAGTGGAGCGGAAGTTTTTGAAAGAAGGTAAATAAAGTGGTCCTCGTGTAAACTGGAGCCTCCGTGTTTGTTATTTTGTAGTTTCATACAGTATAGGCGACGTTTATAAACCCTCGGTTACACTTTTTTAAATAGATTCAATCTTGCACGTGGAAAGTTGAAGTGAGGGCTTTAGTTGATATAACACACCCGTCAGGGGGTTCATTAATCCAGCACAACAGCGGCGCATTTATAAGTAAAGGTAAGACCATAATAATGTTTTTTTATTAAATGTGCTTTTTTTGTGTGCTACAGTTTGTATGTGTAAAGTTAAAGTTAAGTTAAAGTAGCAATGATTGTCACACACACACTAGGTGTAATGAAATTTGTCCTCTGCATTTGACCCATCCCCTTGATCACCCCCTGGGAGGTGAGGGGAGCAGTGGGCAGCAGCGGCGCCGCGCCCGGGAATCATTTTTGGTGATTTAACCCCCAATTCCAAGCCTTGATGCTGAGTGCCAAGCAGGGAAGAATGCTGGTATGAGCTTTTAAACATACTCAATATAGGTCATCAAATCTCAGCAACAAGCTGTAATATCTTACTGAGATCATTTAGGACCAAAACCCTTAAAACAAGTAAAACACTCTAACATCTTATCAGACAGAAAACAAGCAAAAATCCCCCTTATTTGAGATATTTCATCTTACTTAGATTCCAGTTTTTGCAGTGTAGTGGAGTGTAAAAATAAGGATATTTCAATCCACTCCCATGTGAAGTTGTAAGTGGTCTCCCTCCAATTTTCCTGGAGATTTTCTGGCGAGGAGAATCGGACTGGAATGAAACATCTCCGGCAGAGCAGAGGGAATGAGGCTAAGCGAGCGTGCGAAATCCGCCATTGTGCAGGCCAAGCCTCAACGAGCGTGGACAACGCCGACAATCCAGTCAACGTGTAAAATTACCACTTCTTTTTTGCGCTAATATACCCTTTCTCCTCGGGTATATTAGGTGGCAAGGCCCCGGGGATGGATGAGATCCGCCCGGAGTTTCTTAAGGCTCTGGATGCTGTGGTGGCTTTCTTGGTTGACAAGACTCTGAAGCATCGCATTTGGATTGGCAGACCGGGGTGGTGGTTCCTCTCTTTAAGAAGGGGAACTGGAGGGTGTGTTCCAACTATCGTGGGATCACACTCCTCAGCCTTCCCGGTAAGGTCTATTCAGGTGTACTTGTCACGTGTAGGTCGCAGCTTACTGCGCGGTTGGTTCTCCCGGGATGCAAACGGACGACTCCGGACAGGACTTGCAGATAGGAAAATGATTTAATCTTCGAAAATCAACGAAGCACCGAAAAACAAGACGAAGGAAAAAGTGCCGATCGCACTGGATGCTAGGGCTAACTCTTAGCAAAGACTAAAGATAGGAACACTCACGTAACAGTAGCGTGACGCAAACAAAGAAGCCAGACCGACTGACTAGCAAAGGCAGGCTTAAATAATGTCTCTTGATTAGCAACAGGTGAGCGTCCCGAACACCAGAGGCAGGTGAAAATCATAAGTAGCCATGGTAACAAACAGGAACTTAAGGAGTCCAAAACTAACACAAAACATGATCCGGACCACGGATCATGGCAGTACTGGAGAGGAGGCTACGCCGGATGGTCGAACCTCGGATTCAGGAGGAACAGTGTGGTTTTCGTCCTGGTCGTGGAACTGTGGACCAGCTCTATACTCTCGACAGGGTCCTTGAGGGTGCATGGGAGTTTGCCCAACCAGTCTACATGTGCTTTGTGGACTTGGAGAAGGCATTCGACCGTGTCTCCCGGGAAGTCCTGTGGGGAGTGCTCAGAGAGTATGGGGTATCGGACTGTCTGATTGTGGCGGTCCGCTCTCTGTATGATCAGTGTCAGAGCTTGGTCCGCATTGCCGGCAGTAAGTCGGACACGTTTCCAGTGAGGGTTGGACTCCGCCCAGGCTGCCCTTTGTCACCCATTCTGTTCTGAACTTTTATGGACAGAATTTCTAGATGCAGTCAGGGCATTGAGGGGATCCGGTTTGGTGGCTGCAGGATTAGGTCTCTGCTTTTTGCGGATGATGTGGTCCTGATGGCTTCATCTGGCCAGGATCTTCAGCTCTCACTGGATCGGTTCGCAGCCGAGTGTGAAGCGACTGGGATGATAATCAGCACCTCCAAGTCCGAGTCCATGGTTCTCGCCCGGAAAAGGGTGGAGTGCCATTTCCGGGTTGGGGAGGAGACTCTGCCCCAAGTGGAGGAGTTCAAGTACCTCAGAGTCTTGTTCACGAGAGAGGGAAGAGCGGATCGTGAGATCGACAAGCGGATTGATGCGGCGTCTTCAGTAATGCGGACGCTGTATCGATCCGTTGTGGTGAAGAAGGAGCTGAGCCGGAAGGCAAAGCTCTCAATTTACCGGTCGATCTACGTTCTCATCCTCACCTATGGTCATGAGCTTTGGGTTATGACCGAAAGGACAAGATCACGGGTACAAGCAGCCCAAATGTCTTTCCTCCGCCGGGTGGCAGGGCTCTCCCTTAGAGATAGGGTGAGAAGCTCAGCCGTCAAAGTAAAGCCGCTGCTCCTCCACATCGAGAGGAGCCAGATGAGGTGGTTCAGGCATCTGGTCAGGATGCCACCCTAGGGAGGTGTTTCGGGCGCGTCCGACCGGTAGGAGGCCACGGGGAAGACCCAGGAAACGTTGGGAAGACTATGTCTCCCGGCTGGCCTGGGAACGCCTCGGGATCCCTTGGGAGGAGCTGGATGAAGTGGCTGGGGAGAGGGAAGTCTGGGCTTCTCTGCTTAGGCTGCTGCCCCCGTGACCCGACCTCGGATAAGTGGAAGAAGACGGATGGATGGATCTTGAACCTTTTATTTTGGGGGATTATTTATGTATTTAATATTTGTTTACTTACTATGGTATATGATTTATTTATTATTTATTTATTCACTGCTCTGTTACAGAGAACAAGGAAATGTGATACGGTATGAAAAGGGGTAGGATTAAGTAAACTCTGCTTCTTCCTACTCCTTTTCGGACATGCTGTAATGAAACAACTGGAAATATGTGATGCATTATATTGTATCGTATGCATGGTACAAATGTTTCTCTGCATTTCCCATTTTTCCCCATGCCCCTCTTTAACGGCTTGTTTTGACAAACACCAATTCTAATGTCATTTCTTTTATCTTTCGTTGCAGTCCGCAGGCGCCTCCGCCGCCGGCCGACGCCAACGCCAGGAAGGAGGTGACTGCAGGTTCCGGTGTGCCCCCTGCTGGCAGGGACAGTTGCATCGCGAGAAAAAGGCGGCACCACCGCCATCGCCGGGCGAGGAGGTGAGCGAGCAAACGACGCCGCCGTGAGAAACCTTTTTTAAACATACAGGATTAGTGATCAGAGCGAGAGCAACATTTCTCCTTTTTCAGAACATATTTCTTCACCGGTGTGCTCGTGGAAGATTAGCGTGTTGACGATAAGAGCTTTTAGTGCTACAATGAAAGTCTGACGCGGGAGGAAAAAAACGTAATCTGGATATTCCCATGAAGGGAAGGAATATACAAACACTCTTATCACGCGCAATGGCAAGGCCCGCTTTTAGTTCCACACCTTGAACCAAAACACAGCATGTTGACTTCTCGGCTGATAATGTCAGAGAAAAGAGAAGCATTATTTCAAAGGTTGGGGAAAACAAAACTAATGAGATTACTTCAATCTTCTTGCAACAAATGTGACTCAGCTCTCACATTTTACACTGCGAAAAGTCAGTGTTCAAAAACAAGAAAAAAAATACAAAAATGAGGGGTATTTTATTTGAACTAAGCAAAATTCTCTGCCAATAGAACAAGACAATTTGGCTTGTCAAGACTTTCCAAAACAAGTAAAATTAGCTAACCTCAATGAACCCAAAAATAGCTTAAAATAAGTATATTCTCACTAATAACAAGTGCACTTTTCTTGGTAGAAAAAAAGAGAGCTTTTTGCTCAATATGTTGAAAAATATTCTTAAATTAAGTAAATGCTAGTGCCATTATCTTGACATAATGATATGCATACCTCATGATTTATTTGTCATGCTTGAAGTAAGAAATGATTACTTTAAAAAAGTAGTTTTATACTTGTGAGTGTTGATGACACAGCTTTGCAACACTTGATATTTCAAGCATGTTTTACTCAATATAGGTCATCAAATCTCAGCTACTAGCTGTAATATCTTACTGAGATCATTTAGGACCAAAACCTCCAACCTCCGAGGACAAAGCTACGAACAATGGGAGACCGGGCCGTGGAACGCTCTCCCTGACCACCTGAGGGCACCGCAGACTGTGGATGCTTTTAAAAAAAGGCTTAAAAACCCTTCTTTAAAAAAAAAAGCATTTTTAGATATATGCATACTAGTTCTAGCTATTAGGCTGTTCTAGTTTTTATTTTTATTTATTGTTATTATCTTTTTATTTTTTATTTTTTTTAATACACTGTAGCACTTTGAGGTTGTTTACTCAATGTAAAGTGCTATTTACAAATAAAATCTATTATTATTATTGTTATTATTAAGCCTACAGCTCCCACGTGTGAGGCCGCTCCCAGTCTGTGGAACGCTCTCCCTGACCACCTGAGGGCACCACAGACTGTGGATGCTTTTAAAAAAGGCTTAAAAACCCTTCTTTAAAAAAAAAACTTTTTTAGATATATGCATATTAGTTCTAGCTATTAGGCTGTTCTAGTATTTGTTTTTATTTATTTTTATGTTTTTTTTTTAATACACTGTAGCACTTTGAGGTTGTTTACTCAATGTAAAATGCTTATTACAAATAAAATCTATTATTATTTTTATTAAGCCTACAGCTCCCACGTGTGAGGCCGCTCCCAGTCTGTGGAACGCTCTCCCTGACCACCTGAGCGCACCACAGACTGTGGATGCTTTTAAAAAAGGCTTAAAAACCCTTCTTTTAAAAAAAAGCCTTTTTTAGATACATGCATACTAGTTCTAGCTATTAGGCTGTTCTAGTTTTTATTTGTATTTATTTTTATTATCTTTTTATTTTTATTTTTTTTAATACACTGTAGCACTTTGAGGTTGTTTACTCAATGTAAAATGCTTATTACAAATAAAATCTATTATTATTTTTATTAAGCCTACAGCTCCCACGTGTGAGGCCGCTCCCAGTCTGTGGAACGCTCTCCCTGACCACCTGAGGGCACCACAGACTGTGGATGCTGTTAAAAAAGGCTTAAAACCCCTTCTTAAAAAAAAGCCTTTTTTAGATACATGCATACTAGTTCTAGCTATTAGGCTGTTCTAGTTTTTATTTTTATTTATTTTTATTATCTTTTTATTTATTTATTTTTTTAATACACTGTAGCACTTTGAGGTTGTTTACTCAATGTAAAGTGCTTTTTACAAATAAAATCTATTATTATTATTATTATTAAGCCTACAGCTCCCACGTGTGAGGCCGCTCCCAGTCTGTGGAACGCTCTCCCTGACCACCTGAGGGCACCACAGACTGTGGATGCTTTTAAAAAAGGCTTAAAAACCCTTCTTTTAAAAAAAGCCTTTTTTAGATATATGCATACTAGTTCTAGCTATTAGGCTGTTCTAGTATTTGTTTTTATTTATTTTTATGTTGTTTTTTTTAATACACTGTAGCACTTTGAGGTTGTTTACTCAATGTAAAGTGCTTTTTACAAATAAAATCTATTATTATTATTATTGTATAGTAAATCTATATTGCTGTACACTGACTACTCTAAAGTAAATTTGCTTTCTCCAATATTTGACAGGGTAGAAAAATGCTTGTCGAAATATGAGAGCTGTGCTCACTTTTGAGAGATGTTCCAATGGACTAAACATATCATAGATTGTCATCTCCCTGCTGGACATGTGGAAGATGAATGGCGACCGTTCTGTTCCTCCCATCTTTCTTCAAGCCACTTCATCAAAACAAATGTTTCCTTTTTGAGCTGAAAAATGCAAATGGTTGTCCGGCGCGGCGCCTCTACGGAGGCAGCACGGTTGAAGTGTTAATGAGTGACAAAGTGTTCTCGTTAGCGAGTGCGGCTCGCTCCGTCTAATCAGCTCTAATGCATTTTCACCCGCTAATGCTCAGACGGCGTTAAGAAGGGTCGTTTATTTCAAGTGGGCTGGCACACGTGAAGCAGAAGGACTCTTTGTCTCTGTCACCTGCAAGCCATGTTAGCTGAGTAGCATCTCTACGCTCTGTTAGCGATACAAGCTCATGACTTTTTGTATTTTTGATTGTCTTCATTGTGGTGAAAATATTTTTTTTCTCGGAAATGTGCGACTTTCTTCAGTAAAAAGTGTGAATATGCGTCATAATACTACTTAAGTCATTTAAATTATACCTTTGTCCACAGTGTTAACTCTGGTTCCTCTACAATATTCGTAATATGTCGTCTGTGTTTTTTCTGATGTTACATTGAAATTGTTGTAGAGTTATGTCTACCTAATCTTACAGTACTTCTAAATTCCAGGAGTGTAACGTCTACACATATTGCTTTATTGTCTGAATTCCAGAAATCATTTTTTACCTTGAAAACATTTTTTTACCTTGAAAATCATTTTTAACCTTGAAAAACAAAATGTACCTTGAAAATTTTTTTTTACCTTGAAAATCATTGTTTTTACCTTGAAAATCATTTTTAACCTTGAAAAAAAAAATTACCTTGAAAAATTTTTTTTACCTTGAAAAAAAATTTTTACCTTGAAAAAAAAATTTTACCTTGAAAAAAAAATGTTACCTTGAAATTTTTTTTTTACCTTGAAAATCATTTGTTTACCTTGAAAATCATTTTTAACCTTGAAAAAAAAATTTTACCTTGAAAATTCTTTTTTACCTTGAAAATCTTTTTTTACCTTGAAAAAAAAATTTTACCTTGAAAATTTTTTTTTACCTTGAAAAAAAAATGTTACCTTGAAATTTTTTTTTTACCTTGAAAATCATTTGTTTACCTTGAAAATCATTTTTAACCTTGAAAAAAAACTTTTACCTTGAAAATTTTTTTTTACCTGGAAAATCTTTTTTTACCTTGGAAAAAAAATATTACCTTGAAAAATTTTTTTTACCTTGAACATTTTTTTTACCTTGAAAATCATTTTTTACCTTGAAAATCAATTTTACCTTGAAAAAAAATGTTTACCTTGAAAAATTTTTTTTACCTTGAAAATCATTTGTTTACCTTGAAAATCATTTTTAACCTTGAAAAAAAATTTTACCTTGAAAAATTTTTTTTTACCTTGAAAATCATTTTTTACCTTGAAAATCATTTTTAACCTTGAAAAAAAAAATTTACCTTGAAAAATTTTTTTTACCTTGAAAACCTTTTTTACCTTGAAAAAAAATTTTTACCTTGAAAAAATGTATTTACCTTGAACATTTTTTTTACCTTGAAAATCATTTGTTTACCTTGAAAATCATTTTTAACCTTGAAAACATTTTTTTACCTTGAACATTTTTTTTTACCTTGAAAATAATTTTTTACCTTGAAAAAAAATTTCACCTTGAAAAAAAAATTTTACCTTGAAATTTTTTTTTTACCTTGAAAATCATTTTTAACCTTGAAAAAAAAATGTTTTTAATTTTTATACAATTAAAAAAAAAAAGTTTTAATTTTTTAATTTTTTTTTTTTTTTTTCTTAATTTTTTAAGTATTTTTAAATATTTTTAATTTTTTTTTAAATTTTTTTAAAATTTTTTTAATTTTTTTTAATTTTTTTTAATTTGTTTTAATTTGTTTTAATTTTTTGTATTTTTTTTAATTTTTTTTAAAAATTAAAAAAATCTTTTTTATTTTTTTTAATTTTTTTATTTTTTTTAAAAAAAATTTAATTTTTTTAATTTTTTTTAAAAAAAAATTAATTTTTTTATTTTTTTTAAAATTTTTTAATTTTTTTAATTTTTTTAATTTTTTTAAATTTTTATTATTTTTTTAATTTTAAAAAAAATGTTTTAATTTTTTAAATTTTATAATTTTATTTTATTTATTTATTTATTTATTTATTTATTTATTTATTTATTTATTTATTTATTAATATTATTATTATTATTATTATTTTTTTTTTATTATTGTTTTTTTTTTAAATGTTTATTTTTTTTAATATTTTAAAATATTAACCCTAACCCAACCCTAACCCTAACCCTAACCCTAAACCTTACCCTAACCCTAAACTTAACCCTAATCCTTACCCTAACCCTAACCCTAATCTTAACCCTAACCCTAACCCTAACCCTAACCCTAACCCTAATCTTAACCCTAACCCTAACCCTAACCCTAATCTTAACCCTAGCCCTAACCCTAACCCTAACCCTTACCCTAACCTTAACCCTAACCCTAACCCTAACCCTAACCCTAACCCTAACCCTAAAAAAAATATTAATTGTTAAAATTGTTTAAAAAAATTAAAATTGTTTAAAATTGTTTAAAATTGTTTAAAATTGTTTAAAATTGTTTAAAATTGTTTAAAATTGTTTAAAATTGATTTAAATTGTTTTAAATTGTTTTAAATTGTTCTAAAAAATTAAAAAAAAATTTTTAATTTTTTTTATTTTAAAAAATTTTTTTTAAATTTTTTAAATTTTTTTAATTTTTTTCATTTTTTTCATTTTTTTAATTTTTTTAATTTTTTTAATTTTTTTAATTTTTTTAATTTTTTAATTTTTTTTTAAATTTTTTAAATTTTATAATTTTATTTTATTTATTTATTTATTTATTTATTTATTTATTTATTTATTTATTTATTTATTATTATTATTTTTTATTTATTTTTTATTTATTTATTATTATTATTTTTTTAAATGTTTATTTTTTTTAACCTTAACCCTAACCCTAACCCTAACCCTAACCCTAACCCTAACCCTAACCCTAAAAAAAATATTAATTGTTAAAATTGTTTAAAATTGTTTAAAATTGTTTAAAATTGTTTAAAATTGTTTAAAATTGTTTAAAATTGTTTTAAATTGATTTAAATTGTTTTAAATTGTTTTAAATTGTTTTAAATTGTTCTAAAAAATAAAAAATTAAAAGTTAAAACAAATTTTAAAAATTTTAAAAAATTAAAAAATTAAAAAATTAAAAAATATTTTTGGGCGTATTTACTCCACACGTTCAAATGTCTGGTAATGTCACAGCACATCCTTTTAATGTTATGTCTAAATTCTTGTTGTAGTACGTCGACATTCTCATAATACTACGTCTAAATTCTTGTAATATTACGTCCACATTTCCATAATACTACGTCAAAATTACTATAATGTTATGTCCACAATCTCGTAATGTTACGTCTAAATTCTTGTAATGTTACATCCACAGTCTCGTAATGTTACGTCTAAATTCTTGTAAGATTACGTCCACATTCTTATAATACTACGACTAAATTCTTGTAATGTTGTGTCCAAAATCTCATAATGTTACGTCCACATTATTGTAATATTACATCTACATTCTCATAATACTACGTCTAAATTCTTGTAATGTTACGTCCACAATCTCGTAATGTTACATCTAAATTCTTGTACAATTATGTCCACATTCTCATGATACTACGTCTAAATTCTTGTAATGTTATGTCCAAAATCTCGTAATGTTACGTCTAAATTCTTGTAATGTTACGTCCACAATCTCGTAATGTTACGTCTAAATTCTTGTACTATTATGTCCACATTCTCATGATACTACGTCTAATTTCTTGTAATGTTATGTCCACAATCTCGTAATGTTACGTCTAAATTATTGTAATATTACGTCCACATTCTCATAATACTACGTCTAAATTCTTGTAATGTTACGTGCACAATCTCGTAATGTTACGTCTAAATTCTTGTAATGTTGCGTCCACATTCTCATAATGCTACGTCTAAATTCTTGTAATGTTACATCCACCGTCTCGTAATGTTACGTCTAAATTCTTGTAATATTACGTCCACATTCTTATAATACTACGACTAAATTCTTGTAATGTTGTGTCCAAAATCTCATAATGTTCCGTCCACAATCTCGAAATGTTACGTCTAAATTCTTGTAATATTACGTCTACATTCTCATAATACTACGTCTAAATTCTTGTGATGTTCCGTCCACATTCTTGTAATGTTACGTCCACAATCTCGTAATGCTACATCTAAATTTGTGTAAAGTTATGTCCACAATCTCGTAATGTTACGTCTAAATTATTGTAATGTTACGTCCACAATCTCGTAATGTTAAGTCTAAATTCTTGTAATATTACGTCCATATTACGTCTAAATTCTAGTATTGTTATGTCCAAAATCTCGTAATGTTACGTCTAAATTCTTGTAATGTTATGTCCAAAATCTCGTAATGTTACGTCTAAATTCTTGTAATGTTACGTCCACAATCTCGTAATGTTACGTCTAAATTCTTGTACTATTATGTCCACATTCTCATGATATTACGTCTAAATTCTTGTAATGTTATGTCCACAATCTCGTAATGTTATGTCTAAATGATTGTAATATTACGTCCACAATCTCGTAATACTACGTCTAAATTCTTGTAATGTTACGTCCACAATCTCATAATACTACGTCTAAATTATTGTAATGTTATGTCCAAAATCTCGTAATGTTACGTCTAAATTTTTGTCATGTTATGTCCACAATCTCGTAATGTTACGTCTAATTTCTTGTAATATTACGTCCACATTCTCATAGTACTACGTCTAAATTATTGTAATGTTATGTCCACAATCTCGTAATGTTACGTCTAAATTCTTGTAATATTACGTCCACAATCTCATAATACTACGTCTAAATTCTTGTAATGTTACATCCACAATCTCATAATGTTACGTCTAAATTCTTGTAATATTACGTCCACAGTCTCATAATACTACGTCTAAATTCTTGTAATGTTACGTGCACAATCTCGTAATGTTACGTCTAAATTCTTGTAATGTTACATCCACATTCTCATAATGCTACGTCTAAATTCTTGTAATGTTACATCCACCGTCTCGTAATGTTACGTCTAAATTCTTGTAATATTACGTCCACATTCTTATAATACTACGACTATATTCTTGTAATGTTGTGTCCAAAATCTCATAATGTTCCGTCCACAATCTCGTAATGTTACGTCTACATTCTTGTAATATTACATCTACATTCTCATAATACTACGTCTAAATTCTTGTGATGTTCCGTCCACATTCTCGTAATGTTACGTCTAAATTCTTGTAATGTTACGTCCACAATCTCGTAATGCTACGTCTAAATTTGTGTAAAGTTATGTCCACAATCTCGTAATGTTACGTCTAAATTATTGTAATGTTACGTCCACAATCTCGTAATGTTAAGTCTAAATTCTTGTAATATTACGTCCATATTACGTCTAAATTCTAGTATTGTTATGTCCAAAATCTCGTAATGTTACATCTAAATTCTTGTAATGTTATGTCCAAAATCTCGTAATGTTACGTCTAAATTCTTGTAATGTTACGTCCACAATCTCGTAATGTTACGTCTAAATTCTTGTACTATGTCCACATTCTCATGATACTACGTCTAAATTCTTGTAATGTTATGTCCACAATCTCGTAATGTTATGTCTAAATTATTGTAATATTACGTCCACAATCTCGTAATACTACGTCTAAATTCTTGTAATGTTACGTCCACAATCTCGTAATGCTACGTCTAAATTTGTGTAAAGTTATGTCCACAATCTCGTAATGTTACGTCTAAATTATTGTAATGTTACGTCCACAATCTCGTAATGTTAAGTCTAAATTCTTGTAATATTACGTCCATATTACGTCTAAATTCTAGTATTGTTATGTCCAAAATCTCGTAATGTTACATCTAAATTCTTGTAATGTTATGTCCAAAATCTCGTAATGTTACGTCTAAATTCTTGTAATGTTACGTCCACAATCTCGTAATGTTACGTCTAAATTCTTGTACTATGTCCACATTCTCATGATACTACGTCTAAATTCTTGTAATGTTATGTCCACAATCTCGTAATGTTATGTCTAAATTATTGTAATATTACGTCCACAATCTCGTAATACTACGTCTAAATTCTTGTAATGTTACGTCCACAATCTCATAATACTACGTCTAAATTATTGTAATGTTTTGTCCAAAATCTCGTAATGTTACGTCTAAATTTTTGTCATGTTATGTCCACAATCTCGTAATGTTACGTCTAATTTCTTGTAATATTACGTCCACATTCTCATAGTACTACGTCTAAATTATTGTAATGTTATGTCCACAATCTCGTAATGTTACGTCTAAATTCTTGTATTGTTACGTCCACAATCTCGTAACGTTACGTCTAAATTCTTGTAATGTTACGTCC
The DNA here is from genome assembly GCF_033978685.3 of Nerophis lumbriciformis. Taxonomy (NCBI): domain Eukaryota; kingdom Metazoa; phylum Chordata; class Actinopteri; order Syngnathiformes; family Syngnathidae; genus Nerophis; species Nerophis lumbriciformis. The sequence goes on from NC_084550.2 coordinate 7,144,857, forward strand.
ACAATCTCGTAATGTTATGTCTAAATTCTTGTAATATTACGTCCATATTACGTCTAAATTCTAGTAGTGTTATGTCCACAATCTCGTAATGTTACGTCTAAATTATTGTAATATTACGTCCACAATCTCATAATACTACGTCTAAATTTTTGTAATGTTACGTCCACAATCTCATAATGTTAAGTCTAAATTCTTGTAATATTACGTCCACATTCTCATAATACTACGTCTAACTTCTTGTAATGTTATGTCCAAAATCTCGTAATGTTACGTCTAAATTTTTGTCATGTTACGTCCACAATCTCGTATTGTTACGTCCACAATCTCGTAATGTTACGTCTAAATTCTTGTAATATTACATCCACATTCTCATAATACTACGTCTAAATTCTTGTAATGTTACGTCCACAATCTCGTAATGTTACGTCTAAAAACTTGTAATATTACGTCCACATTCCCATAGTACTACGTCTAATTCATTGTAATATTACGTCCACAATCTCATAATACTACGTCTAAATTCTTGTAATGTTACGTCCACAATCTCATAATGTTACGTCCACAATCTCATAATGTTACGTCTAAATTCTTGTAATATTACGTCCACATTCTCATAATACTACGTCTAAATTCTTGAAATGTTATGTCCAAAATCTCGTAATGTTACGTCTAAATTTTGTCATGTTGCGTCCACAATCTCGTAATGTTACGTCCACAATCTCGTAATGTTACGTCTAAATTCTTGTAATATCACGTCCACATTCTCATAATACTACGTCTAAATTCTTATAATGTTACGTCCACAATCTCGTAATTTTACGTCTAAAAACTTGTAATATTACGTCCACATTCCCATAATACTACGTCTAAATTCTTGTAATGTTACGTCCACAATCTCGTAATGTTACGTCCACAATCTCGTAGTTTTCCGTCTAAAAACTTGTAATATTACGTCCACATTCCCATAACACTACGTCTAAATTCGTGTAATGTAAAGTCCACAATCTCGTAATGTTACGTCTAAATTCTTGTAATATTACGCCCACATTCTCATAATACTACGTCTAAATTCTTGTAATATTACGTCCACATTCTCATAATACTACGTCTAAATTCTTGTAATGTTACGTCCACATTCTCATAATACTACGTCTAAATTCTTGTAATGTTACGTCCACATTCTCATAATACTACGTCTAAATTCTTGTAATGTTATGTCCAAAATCTCGTAATGCTACGTCTAAATTATTGTAATGTTACGTCCACAATATCGTAATGTTACGTCTAAATTCTTGTAATGTTTCGTCCACATTCTCATAATACTACGTCTAAATTCTTGTAATATTACGTCCACATTCTCATAATACTACGTCTTAATTCTTGTAATATTACGTCCACATTCTCGTAATACTACGTCTAAATTCTTGTAATGTTACGTCCACATTCTCGTAATACTACGTCTAAATTCTTGTAATGTTACGTCCACATTCTCATAATACTACGTCTAAATTCTTGTAATGTTATGTCCAAAATCTCGTAATGCTACGTCTAAATTATTGTAATGTTACGTCCACAATATCGTAATGTTACGTCTAAATTCTTGTAATGTTTCGTCCACATTCTCATAATACTACGTCTAAATTCTTGTAATATTACGCCCACATTCTCATAATACTACGTCTAAATTCTTGTAATATTACGTCCACATTCTCGTAATACTACGTCTAAATTCTTGTAATGTTACGTCCACATTCTCGTAATACTACGTCTAAATTCTTGTAATGTTACGTCCACATTCTCATAATACTACGTCTAAATTCTTGTAATGTTATGTCCAAAATCTCGTAATGCTACGTCTAAATTATTGTAATGTTACGTCCACAATATCGTAATGTTACGTCTAAATTCTTGTAATGTTTCGTCCACATTCTCATAATACTACGTCTAAATTCTTGTAATGTTTTGTCCAAAATTTCGTAATGTTACGTCCACACTATCGTAATGTTACATCTAAATTCTTGTAATGTTACGTCCACAATCTCATAAAAGTTTCTTAAATGTACTTTGTCTTCGCCGGTTACAGATTTTAAGTTGAACAATTTGGTCCTTTTTTGTATGCTTTTCTATCACCCACAATAACGTCAGCAGTTTAAAATTCAGCTATTACATTTTTCTGTGCTTTTTTTCTGCATATTGACTTCATTTTAGATATAAATAAATGAATTGTGTAATTTTTAGTTAGCTTTATCTCCTTCGTATTGTGAATATAACAGACGTTGAACTAATCCCTGTATGCTTTGCCTCATTTTGGGGCACTAAATTATTGTAATGTTACGTCCACAATATCGTAATGTTACGTCTAAATTCTTGTAATATTACGTCCACATTCTCATAATACTACGTCTAAATTCTTGTAATGTTACGTCCACAATCTCGTAATGTTAAGTCCACAATCTCGTAGTGTTCCGTCTAAAAACTTGTAATATTACGTCCACATTCCCATAACACTACGTCTAAATTCGTGTAATGTAAAGTCCACAATCTCGTAATGTTACGTCTAAATTCTTGTAATATTACGCCCACATTCTCATAGTACTACGTCTAAATTCTTGTAATATTACGTCCACATTCTCATAATACTACGTCTAAATTCTTGTAATATTACGTCCACATTCTCATAATACTACATCTAAATTCTTGTAATGTTACGTCCACAATCTCGTAATGTTACGTCTAAATTCTTGTAATGTTACGTCCACAATCTCGTAATGCTACGTCTAAATGTGTGTAAAGTTATGTCCACAATCTCGTAATGTTACGTCTAAATTCTTGTAATGTTACGTCCACAATCTCGTAATGTTACGTCTAAATTCTTGTAATATTACGTCCACATTCTCATAATACTACATCTAAATTCTTTTAATGTTACGTCCACAATCTCGTAATGTTACGTTTAAATTCTTGTAATGTTACGTCCACAATCTCGTAATGTTACATCTAAATTCTTGTAATGTTACGTCCACAATCTCGTAATGTTACGTCTAGATTTTTGTAATGTTACATCCACAATCTCGTAATGTTACGTCTAAATTATTGTAATATTACGTCCACAATCTCATAATACTACGTCTAAATTCTTGTAATGTTACGTCCAAAATCTCATAATGTTACGTCCAAATTCTTGTAATGTTACGTCCACAATCTCATAATGTTACGTCTAAATTCTTGTAATGTTACATCCACAATATCGTAATGTTACGTCTAAATTCTTGTAATGTTTCATCCACATTCTCATAATACTACGTCTAAATTCTTGTAATGTTTTGTCCAAAATTTCATAATGTTACGTCTAAATTCTTGTAATGTTACGTCCACAATATCGTAATGTTACGTCTAAATTCTTGTAATATTACGTCCACATTCTCATAATACTACGTCTAAATTCTTGTAATGTTACGTCCACAATCTCGTAATGTTAAGTCCACAATCTCGTAGTGTTCCGTCTAAAAACTTGTAATATTACGTCCACATTCCCATAACACTACGTCTAAATTTGTGTAATGTTACGTCCACAATCTCGTAATGTTACGTCTAAATTCTTGTAAAATTACGTCCTCATTCTCGTAATACTACGTCTAAATTCTTGTAATGTTACGTCCACATTCTCATAATACTACGTCTAAATTCTTGTAATGTTATGTCCACAATCTCATAATGTTACGTCCACAATCTCATAATGTTACGTCTAAATTCTTGTAATATTACGTCCACATTCTCATAATACTACGTCTAAATTCTTGAAATGTTATGTCCAAAATCTCGTAATGTTACGTCTAAATTTTGTCATGTTGCGTCCACAATCTCGTAATGTTACGTCCACAATCTCGTAATGTTACGTCTAAATTCTTGTAATATTACGTCCACATTCTCATAATACTACGTCTAAATTCTTGTAATGTTACGTCCACAATCTCGTAATGTTACGTCTAAAAACTTGTAATATTACGTCCACATTCCCATAATACTACGTCTAATTTCGTGTAATGTTACGTCCACAATCTCGTAATGTTAAGTCCACAATCTCGTAATCTTCCGTCTAAAAACTTGTAATATTACGTCCACATTCCCTTAACACTACGTCTAAATTCGTGTAATGTTACGTCCACAATCTCGTAATGTTACGTCTAAATTCTTGTACTATTACGTCCACATTCTCATAATACTACGTCTAAATTCTTGTAATGTTTTGTCCAAAATTTCGTAATGTTACGTCTAAATTCTTGTAATGTTACGTCCACAATATCGTAATGTTACGTCTAAATTCTTGTAATGTTACGTCCACAATCTCATAAAAGTTTCTTAAATGAAATTACAGATTTTAAATTGAACAATTTGGTCCTTTTTTGTATGCTTTTCTTTCACCCACAATAACGTCAGCAGTTTAAAATTCAGCTTTTACATTTTCCTGTGCTTTTTTTCTGCATATTGACTTCATTTTAGATATAAATAAATGAATTGTGTAATTTTTAGTTAGCTTTATCTCCTTCGTATTGTGAATATAACAGACGTTGAACTAATCCCTGTATGCTTTGCCTCATTTTGGGGCACTTGGGTGCAGAACACAGTGGATTTGTGCGGGTAAAATACAGCGTGACGTCTCATCTCAGAGCATCATGTCCTCTCTCTGAGCGCTCATCGTCATGTTTATATTGGATCATTTCAAATAGACTCACAGATTATCTCACTTAGCGGGGAAATCGGAAGGTTTTTATGTGCGTTTTTTTTCAGATTGCCCGGATGAGTCATGAGGATTAGACGCCCGCCTGGTGTTTGGGATATTATCCACAAGAGTCGCCGTTCCGGGCTAATTTTGCAAATATTGAGCGGGCTTTAGGCACACTGAGGTAATGTCTGTCATGTGACTTCTTTACCTTTCTCCTCTCACAGCGCCTCTTTTAACCATGAGCTGTCACTGCGGCCGAAAGCCAAGAAGAAGAAGAGAAAGTCGGACAAGAGCAGGCGACGAAGGAGAAGGTACATAACCCTAACCCCTAACCCCAACCCCCACCCCTAACCCCAAACCTAACCCTAAACATAACTGAGATACACTATATTTCCAAAAGTATTTGGCCACCCATCCAAATGATGAGAATCAGGTGTCCTAATCACTTGGCCCGACCACAGGTGTATAAAACCAAGCACTTAGGCATGGAGACTGTTTCTACAAACATTTGTGATTTCCAACGTGGAACTGTCATAGGACGCCACCTGTGCAACAAATCCAGTCGTGAAATTTCCTCGCTCTTAAATATTTTATTATAAGAAAACGAAAGCGTTTGGGAACAACAGCAACTCAGCCCCCAAGTGGTAGGCCACGTAAACTGACAGAGAGCGGTCAGTGCATAGTGCAAAGAGGTCGCCGACTTTCTGCGCAGTCAGTTGCTACAGAGCTCCAAACTTCATGTGACCTTCCAATTAGCCGACGTACAGTACGCGGGAGCTTCATGGAACGGGTTTCCATGGCCGAGCAGCTGCATCTAAGCCATACATCACCAAGTCCAATGCAAAGCGTGGGATGCAGTGGTGTAAAGCTCGTCGCCACTGGACTCTAGAGCAGTGGAGTTCTCTGGAGTTATGAATCACGCTTTTCCATCTGGCAATCTGATGGAATGCATCTAGGTTTGGAGGTTGCCAGGAGAACGGTACATTTCGGACTGCATTGTGCCGAGTGTGAAATTTGGTGTGAGGTTGTCTTTCAGGAGTTGGGCTTGGCCACTTAGTTCCAGTGAAAGGAACTTTGAATGCTCCAGGCTACTGTGGAGGATGCATATGGCGTAGTGGGTAGAGCAACCGTGCCAGAAACCTGAGGGTTGCAGGTTCGCTCCCCGCCTCTTACCATCCAAAAATCGCTGCCGTTGTGTCCTTGGGCGGGACACTTCACCCTTTGCCCCCGGTGCCACTCACACCGGTGAATTGAATGATGAATGATAGGTGGTGGTTGGAGGGGCCGTTGGCGCAAATTGCAGCCACGCTTCCGTCAGTCTACCCCAGGGCAGCTGTGGCTATGAAAGTAGCTTACCACCACCAGGTGTGAATGAATGATGGGTTCTACATGTAAAGCGACTTTGGGTACTTAGAAAAGCGCTATATAAATCCCAGTTATTATTATTATTATTATTATATATGTTTTAGAGTTCTTTTTTTTTTTTTTTTTTTTTTTTTTACAGTCATGTTTAGAGTACCTAGTACTTTTCCTTTGTATAAAGCTTTAGTCTCTTTTGTCTTCAGATAAATAAATAAATAAATGATAAATGGGTTATACTTGTATAGCGCTTTTCTACCTTCAAGGTACTCAAAGCGCTTTGACAGTATTTCCACATTCACCCATTCACACACACATTCACACACTGATGGAGGGAGCTGCCATGCAAGGCGCTAACCAGCAGCCATCAGGAGCAAGGGGTGAAGTGTCTTGCCCAAGGACACAACGGAGATGTCTGTTTAGTGTCGTAAACCATCGGAATGTGAAGACAACCCCCACGTCTCTCTCCTTATCAGTGTTAAGAGGGGGGAAATAGGGTCTTTCTTTGTGTGAAAAGATTGGGTTTTCCCGTTGGAATGCGAGATCAACTACAGTAGCCGATATTAATGTATTGGTTAAGCTGATCTCTTGAAAATTTCAGTAAAACTTGAAAATATTCCAATTCTGTCTTGATGGTCCTTCTTACTCAGCATATATGTCATCGAAAGAACTTGGGATTGACCAGTAACTTAGATTCCCTGGGAGTAAGAACTGGTCCAACGCAACACTACCAAAACATTTGTCATGACTTGGACTATGGCTTGGTTTGTTCTCCCGAGGTGCAAGTGAATTGGACCAGATGTGGCGTGAAGGTGAATACATGATTTATTTAAACACTATAACTACAAAGAAGTACAAACAAAAAGCGTGCACAGTGGCGGAGAAACGACTTGGCTATGAAAACAAATACTTGCACAAAGGCAGAAACTATGAACAACAAAAAACACTAACTGTGGCTTAATAAACAAAAACTTACTTGGCATGGAACCGGCACGAAAAAAGAGCAGCAAGGGTCATAAGGGTGTGGAGAGTGTGCAGAAGCATAAATGCGGGAATGTCACCAGAAAGACAAACTGAAAAACAATGAACTTAAATACTACAGACATGATTAACGAAAACAGGTGCGTGACTCAAAACGTGAAACAGGTGCGTGACGTGACAGGTGAAAACTAATGGGTTGCTATGGTGACAAACAAGAGTGCACAATGAGTCCAAACGTGGAACAGGTGAAACTAATGGGTAATCATGGAAACAAGACAAGGGAGTGAAAAGCCAGAAACTAAAGAGTCCAATAACTAAACAAAACATGACTAAGACAAAACATGATTACACAGACATGACAACATTTTGGACAATTCCATGCTCCCAACCTTGTGGGAACAGTTTGGAGCGGGCCCCTTCCTCTTCCAACATGACTGTGCACCAGTGTACAAAGCAAGGTCCATAAAGACATGGATGACAGAGTCTGGTGTGGATGAACTTGACTGGCCTGCACAGAGTCCTGACCTGAACCCGATAGAACACCTTTGGGATGAATTAGAACGGAGACTAGAGAGCCAGGCCTTCTTTACCAACAATCAGTGTGTGACCTCACCAAGAATGGTGGAAAATTCCTATAAACACACTCCGCAGCCTTGTGGACAGCCTTCCCGGAAGAGTTGAAGCTGTAATAGCTGCAAAAGGTGGACCCACATCATATTGAAGCCTATGGGTTGGGAATGGGATGGCACTTCAAGTTCATATGTGAGTCAAGGCAGGTGGCCAAATACTTTTGGCAATATAGTTTATAAACAGGAACACCTTTTTAATGATGTCTTCCTCTCACCGCCTTAGGTCACCTTCCTGCAGCCTCTCGCCGCTGAGGAAGAAGAAAAAGAAAAAGAACGCCAAGAAAAGCAAGCGGCATCGGTAGGTGGCGCTCCTTCAGCCTAATGTTTGTAATAATGATAATAATAATATTATCAATTGAATCACTAACGATGATTCTCATTTATCTTCACAGGTATAGCTCAAAAAAGTCCAAGCACAGGTAGGTTTAGTGGGTGTTCAAGGTATTATACTACAATGTGTCAAGAAAAATGTAATAGAAAATCCCCCCAAAAACGCTGTAATAAAGTCACATAATCAGGCTTTTTTTTAAGGCTATGATAATTGCTTAGTAGGCAGCAACATTGCATCAGTGACGTGCGGTGAGGTTGATGGTTGGTGAGGCACTGACTTCATCACAGTCAGATTTACAAACATATGAACCCTAAAGAGTATCTTATTCACCATTTGATTGGCAGCAGTTAGCGGGTTATGTTTAAAAGCTCATACCAGCATTCTTCCCTGCTTGGCACTCAGCATCAAGGATTGGAATTGGGGGTTAAATCACCAAAAATTATTCCCGGGCGCGGCGCCACTGCTGCCCACTGCTCCCCTCACCTCCCAGGGGGTGATCAAAGGGATGGGTCAAATGCAGAGGACACATTTCATTACACCTAGTGTGTGTGTGTGACAATCATTGGTACTTTAACTTAACTTTAACTTTACACATACAAACTGTAGCACACAAAAAAGCACATTTAATAAAAAAAAACGTTATTATGGTCTTACCTCTACTTATAAATGAAGTCCATGCGCCGCAACTAAAACCCTCACTTAAACTTTCCACGTGCAAGATTGAATCTATTTAAAAAAGTGTAACCGAGGGTTTATAAATGTCGCCTATACTGTATGAAACTACAAAATAACAAACACGGAGGCTCCAGTTTACACGAGGACCACTTTATTTACCTTCTTTCAAAAACCTACGCTCCACTCCGTGACATCACTTCTGCTCTTAGCGCCTTCAAAATAAGAGCTCAAGGCATATACTGTATAACAGCGCATAACAGGAACTTAACATCACAAAGAGGAAAGCCCATGAAAATAGGTTACAAAAGTTATTTAATAAGAAGCCAAAAAGTGCAAAAACAATAATGTTCGTGTTTGAGGAGTTGTGAATTAGGTACACCTGCAGTCTGCAGGTGTACCTAATGTTGTGGCCCTGCAGTCATTCACAACTCCTCCAACACCAACATTATTGTTTTTGGACTTTTGGGCTTCTTATGAAATAACTTTTTTAAATAGATTCAATCTTGCACGTGGAAAGTTTAAGTGTGGGCTTTAGTTGATATAACAATTCTACGGCGGGGGTGCAGGAGGCGGGATTACTGGAGCCTCAGCCAGTGCGTCTTTTGCAGCCGTTTTATGATCGCTACCTAACCTATTTTCATGGGCTTTCCTCTTTGTGATGTTAAGTTCCTGTTATGCGCTGTTATACAGTATATGCCTTGAGCTCTTATTTTGAAGGCGCTAAGAGCGGAAGTGATGTCACGGAGTGGAGCGTAGCTAAACTATGGAAATGTATAATATAATTCATATAGCAATACAGTCTCACTGCACAGCAGGCCAGCAGTTAGCCGAGTCCGTCCATGTTGAGGCACTGAGTGACATGCCTCAACTGGCTGCTGTTCACCGCACCGTCTCTTCTCAGTATTTGAACGGCAAATGTGAAAATTCAGCGATTTTGAATAAAAATAATCTAAAACTGGTGAAGTTAAATGGAAAATAGTATAATCACTGGATACATATAACAATTTAATTTATTTTTTTTCTTTTTACATTTTTTTTCTTTCCATGATGGCAGGTGAGGCCCCGCCTCACCTGCCTCTAGTGACTGCACGTCACTGCATTGCATGCATGTATTAAAGTTAAAGTGAAAGTGAAAGTCGCTGATAGTCACACACACACTAGGTGTGGTGAAATTACCCTCTGCATTTGACCCATCCTGGTCCTCTCTGTAGTGGAAAAGTTGGGCCCCATTGTCCTACAGTACGGTATACTTTGTTTTGTTTTTTTACTTACACTCAAGATCTTCAGGCCACTATTTAAAAACAGATGGAAAAATATGATTTATTAATGCGTTTTAAGGCTATGACATGGATCAGTGGCAGGCAGCAACACTGATTTAATGTCTAACTTTTTTTTTTCTACAGTGTCAGATTTAAAACAAAAACCCTCCACGTCTGAAAGAGTGCTAAAAAATATTATACCGCTCAATCAAAAAAAATTTATGGAAGCTATGACTTGGCTCAGGGGATGGCAGTAATCCTGATCAAATGCCTTATTTTGTTTCTACATTGTCAAGATTCAAAACAAAAAGTCTCACTACAGATCCTCCGGACCAAGAATGTCCCCTCGCAAAATGACACTGTAAATATATTTTATTTTAATGTTTTTATTTAATGGCTAGAAACAGCTCAGTCGTTGGCAGCAATATTGATTTTCATGCATTATTTTTTTTCCTACAGTATCAAATGGGGGGAAAAAAACAAATTTCCCTCATCAGGGCAAAAAAGTCTGCTTCTTAAAAAACTGCTAGATGAATATTAATTAATTATATGTTATAATGATAATAATAATAATAATAATAATAAGCTCGGTCATTGGCAGCAATATTGATTTTCATGCATTATTTTTTTTCCTACAGTATCAGATGGGAAAGAAAAACAAATTTCACTCATCAGGACAAAAAAAGTCTACTTCTTAAAAAACTGCTAGCTGAATATTAATTAATTATATGTTATTATAATTATAATAATAATAATGATAATAATAAGCTCAGTCGTTGGCAGAAATATTGATTTTTATGCATTATTTTTTTTCCTACAGTATCAGATGGGAAAGAAAAACAAATTTCTCTCATCAGGACAAAAAAGTCTACCTCTTAAAAAACTGTTAGATGAATATTAATTAATTATATGTTATAATAATAATAATAATGATAATAATAATAATAATAATAAGCTCAGTCGTTGGCAGAAATATTGATTTTCATGCATTATTTTTTTCCTACAGTATCAGATGGGGGAAGAAAAAAAAATTCACTCATCAGGACAAAAAAGTCTGCTTCTTAAAAAACTGCTAGATGAATATTAATTAATTATATGTTATAATAATAATAATAATAATAATAAGCTCAGTCGTTGGCAGAAATATTAATTTTTATGCATTATTCTTTTTCCTACAGTATCAGATGGGAAAGAAAATTTTTTTTCTCTCATCAGGACAAAAAAGTCTACTTCTTAAAAAACTGTTAGATGAATATTAATTAATTATATGTTATAATAATAATAATAATGATAATAATAATAATAATAATAAGCTCAGTCGTTGGCAGCAATATTGATTTTCATGCATTATTTTTTTCCTACAATATCAGATGGGGGAAAAAAACATTTTCACTCATCAGGACAAAAAAGTCTGCTTCTTAAAAAACTGTTAGATGAATATTAATGAATGATATGTTATAATAATAATAATAATAATAATAATAAGCTCAGTCTTTGGCAGCAATATTTATTTTCATGCATTATTTTTTTCCCTACAGTATCAGATGGGGAAAAAAACAAATTTCACTCATCAGGACAAAAAAGTCTGCTTCTTAAAAAACTGCTAGATGAATATTAATTAATTATATGTTATAATAATAATAATAATAATAATAATGAAAATAATAAGCTCAGTCGTTGGCAGAAATATTGATTTTTATGCATTTTTTCCCCCTACAGTATCAGATGGGGGGAAAAAAAACACATTTCACTCATCAGGACAAAAAAGTCTACTTCTTAAAAAACTGCTAGATGAATATTAATTCATTATATGTTATAATAATAATAATAATAATAATAATAATAATAATAAGCTCAGTCGTTGGCAGAAATATTGATTTTCATGCATTATTTTTTTTCCTACAGTATCAGATGGGAAAGAAAAACAAATTTCACTCATCAGGACAAAAACGTCTACTTCTTAAAAAACTGCTAGATGAATATTAATTAATTATATGTTATAATAATAATAATAATGATGACAATAATAAGCTCAGTCGTTGGCAGAAATATTGATTTTCATGCATTATTTTTTTCCTACAGTATCAGATGGGGGAAGGAAAAAAAATCACTCATCAGGACAAAAAAGTCTGCTTCTTAAAAAACTGCTAGATGAATAGTAATTAATTATATGTTATAATAATAATAATAATAATAATAATAATAATAATAAAAATAAGCTCAGTCGTTGGCAGCAATATTGATTTTCATGCATTATTTTTTTTCCTACCGTATCAGATGGGGGGACAAAAAACTAATTTCACACATCAGGACAAAAATGTCTGCTTCTTAAAAAACTGCTAGATGAATATTAATTAATTATATGTTATAATAATAATAATAAGTTCAGTCATTGGCAGCAATATTGATTTTCATGCATTATTTTTTTCCTACAGTATCAGATGGGGGGGGGGGGGGACTAATTTCACACATCAGGACAAAAAGGTCTGCTTCTTAAAAAACTGCTAGATAAATATTAATTAATTATATGTTATAATAATAATAATAATAATAAGTTCAGTCATTGGCAGCAATATTGACTTTCATGCACTAATTTAGTATCAGATGGGGGGAAAAAAATCATCAGGACAAAAAAGTCTGCTTCTTAAAAAACTGCTAGATGAATATTAATGAATTATATGTTATAATAATAATAATAATAATAATAAGCTCAGTCGTTGGCAGAAATTTTGATTTTCATGCATTATTGTTTTTCCTACAATATCAGATGGGAAAGAAGAACAAATTTCACTCATCAGGACAAAAAAGTCTGCTTCTTAAAAAACTGTTTGATGAATATTAATTAATTATATGTTATAATAATAATAATAATAATAATAAGCTCAGTCGTTGGCAGCAATATTTATTTTCATGCATCATTTTTTTTCCTACAGTATCAGATGGGGGAAAAATAATTTTCACTCATCAGGACAAAAAAGTCTACTTCTTAAAAAACTGCTAGATGAATATTAATTAATGATATGTTATAATGATAATGATGATGATAATAATAATAATAATAATAATAATAACAAGCTCAGTCGTTGGCAGCAATATAGATTTTCATGCATTATTTTTTTTCCTACAGTATCATATGGGGGGAAAAAAACAAATTTCACTCATCAGGACAAAAAAGTCTGCTTCTTAAAAAACTGCGAGATGCATATTAATTAATTATATGTTATTATTATTATTATTATTATCACATATAATTAATTAATATTCATCTCGCAGTTTTTTAAGAAGCAGACTTTTTTGTCCTGATGAGTGAATTAGTTTTTTTCCCCCCATCTGATATTGTAGGAATAAAATAATGCATGAAAATCAATATTGCTGCCAACGACTGAGCTTATTATTATTATTATTATTATTATTATTATTATTATTATTATTATTATAATAAGCTCAGTTGTTGGCAGCAATATTGATTTTCATGCATTATTTTTTTCCTACAATATCAGATGGGGAAAAAAAAACGTCACTCATCAGGACAAAAAAGTCTGCTTCTTAAAAAACTGTTACATGAATATTAATTAATTATATGTTATAATAATAATAATAAGCTCAGTTGTTGGCAACAATATTTATTTTCATGCATTATTTTTTTTCCTAGAGTATCAGATGGGGGAAAAAAATAATTTTCACTCATCAAGACAAAAAATTATACTTCTTAAAAAACTGCTAGATGAATGTTAATTAATGATATGTTATAATGATAATAATAATAATAATAATAATAATAATAATAATAATAATAATAATAATAATAATAATAATAATAAGCTCAGTCGTTGGCAGCAATATAGATTTTCATGCATTATTTTTTTTCCTACAATATCATATGGGGGGAAAAAAACAAATTTCACTCATCAGGACAAAAAAGTCTGCTTCTTAAAAAACTGCGAGATGAATATTAATTAATTATATGTTATTATCATTATTATTATTATCACATATAATTTATTTTTTCTTTCCCCATCTGATATTGTGGGAAAAAAATAATGCATGAAAATCGATATTGCTGCCAACGACTGAGCTTATTATTATTATTATTATTATTATTATTATTATTATTATTATTATTGGCAGCAGTATTGATTTTCATGCATTATTTTTTTTCCTACAGCATCAAATAGGAAAAAAAACAAATTTCACTCATCAGGACAAAAAAGTCTGCTTTTTAAAAAACTGCGAGATGAATAGTAATTAATTATATGTAATAATAATAATCCATCCATCCATTTTCTACCACTTGTCCCTTTTGGGGTCGCGGAGGGTCGCTGGAGCCTCTCAGCTGCATTCGGGCGGAAGGCGGGGTATACCCTGGACAAGTCGCCACCTCATCGCTGTATGATAATAATAATCAATAATTTTCAAATATTTTATTTAGGCTACATGGCTCAATTGTTAGCAACAACATTGATTTGGGTAACCCCTAACCATAACCCATAAATGTTTTTATATGTGTCAGGTTTAATAAAACTCACTAATTGAGTCGTTTTGATAATTTAAATTAAGCCAGCGTTTCTCAAAGTGCGGGGCGTGCCCCACTGGTGGGGAATAGAGACATGACAGGTGTGGCACGAGGAACGGTAGGAAATTTCACTTTAAATTTTTTTTTTAATTATTATATTCTTAGATTTTTTTTTTTTACGATGCTTTCATTTTCTATACACACTGTAAATCACTTTGTGATTCTGTCTGTGAAATCCACTATATAAATAAATGGAAATTACCGGTACTTATTTTTACTGTAGGCTTTAAATTTCTCGGTAGGAGCGAAAGTTTGACAGACATAGCAACAGTAACTAATGGGGGCGGGGCTAAGCGGAACAAACTTTCGCGCGGATGGGTAGCAGGCTATTGTGTGGACCACAATTACACAAATATATACATTTGTGACTCGCAAATCAAAGGTCATCAAGCCAGAGCCAGCGCCTGCAGAAAAACAAAAATCTGACGGGCACACACTGTGTCATTCACCGGGAAGCACTCCCGTCAAGGCAGCTCAGCCCTGAACTCAATGAGGTTTTAACAGATGTTGTGAGCGCGGTAAATTTGATCAAAACACGACCACTGAAAGTGCGACTGTTCTCTGCACTGTGTGAGGAAATGGGAGCTGATCATACAGCTGTGCTGTTTCACAGTGAAGCAAGGTGGCTCACCTGGGGCAAAGTGCTGTCACTTGCCCTTTCCTGCCAAATGCATAGCTCCTCCTTTTTTTTTGCAGAGATTGCAAAGTGGCACTTTTATTTTATTTATTATTGAACTTGATGCAAGTTATTTGATTTATTATTGAACTAAATGCAAGTTATAACACTTTTATTTGATTTATTATTGAACTTGATGCAAGTTATAACACATTTTTGATTTATTATTGAACTTGATGCAAGTTATAACACTTTTGTTTGATTTATTATTGAACTTGATGCAAGTTATAACACTTTTTTGATTTATTATTGAACTTGATGCAAGTTATAACACTTTTTTGATTTATTATTGAACTTGATGCAAGTTATTTGATTTATTATTGAACTTGATGCAAGTTATAACACTTTTATTTGATTTATTATTGAACTTGATGCAAGTTATAACACTTTTTTGATTTATTATTGAACTTGATGCAAGTTATTTGATTTATTATTGAACTTGATGCAAGTTATAACACTTTTATTTGATTTAGTATTGAACTTGATGAAAGTTATAACACATTTTTGATTTATTATTGAACTTGATGCAAGTTATAACACTTTTATTTGATTTATTATTGAACTTGATGCAAGTTATAACACTTGTTTTATTCATTATTGAACTTGATGCAAGTTATAACACTTTTTTGATTTATTATTGAACTTGATGCAAGTTATAACACTTTTATTTGATTTATTATTGAACTTGATGCAAGTTATAACACTTTTTTGATTTATTATTGAACGTAATGCAAGTTATAACACTTGTTTTGATTTATTATTGAACTTGATGCAAGTTATAACACTTTTGTTTTATTTATTGAACTTGATGGAAGTTATTTTATTTATTATTGAACTTGATGCAAGTTATACCACAGCTGCACAGTTATTTTATTTATTATTGAACTTGATGTTATTTTATGTTATTGAGTTTGAATGTATACAACTTGATGTTCAATAAATTTGAAAATGTTAAAGCTTGGCATTAGCGCTCTGTTGGGGTGATGGGGGCAGGTGGGGCTTGAAAACTCCCCCTTGTCCAAAGTGGGGGATGACAAAAAAAGTTTGAGAACCACTGAGTTAATCCAACCGAGGTGATATTGTCAAAGAGGCTGAGGATGTCACTCGTGATTTAGGGCTATATAAATAAACATGGATTGAAAAATATATATATACCCTGGCAAATATGACGTCAATTCATTCAGTCGCAAGTCATTATTGCAAATAACAAACGCCACGACACAAAAGGGCTCAATCCTGACGCGGCCTCAAGGGTGTCTTCTCTTTTGTTCACTGGCAGCTCCACCAGCTTAAAGCGGAAGAGGAAGGAGGAGCGCAGGCACAAGAAAAGGTCAGTGTGTGCCTTGAATGCAATGTCACAGAAATGAACAAATCAAAACACTTCCTACTTACCAAAAATTGAATTGAATTATTTTGTTACATTACCAAGTCCCACTTGGAAA
Source organism: Nerophis lumbriciformis (assembly GCF_033978685.3). Taxonomy (NCBI): domain Eukaryota; kingdom Metazoa; phylum Chordata; class Actinopteri; order Syngnathiformes; family Syngnathidae; genus Nerophis; species Nerophis lumbriciformis. The sequence goes on from NC_084550.2 coordinate 7,161,505, forward strand.
TGGACATTTTTATCTCAGACGAACAGAAATGAAGGTAAGAATTTGGCACGTAAAACCCAGAACACAAGTAGTATTAATATAATCAACAATGACAATATATGTGAATATTTATGTACATATGTCTCAAATTTTGGCATGAGTTAGAAAAATATATATATAACACAAACCATGTTAGTTTTGTGTTATAGTTTACAAAACAAATGAGTATGATATCGACTAACATATCCCATTCATAATATTAAATGACAAATTGCTACCCAAAAATGTCCCGCTTCTGCATCTTGGACACCATTGTTTGTGTCATTATCCCAATAATTACAGTAAAAAAGTTTTAAAAAAAATAAAAAAAATATTTATACATACTGTATATATATATATATCTTTATATATATATATATATATATATATATATATATATATATATATATATATATATATATATATATATATATATATATATATATGTTTGTATACACACACATATACATATATGTATATATATGTGTATATATATATATATATATATATATATATATATGTATGTATATATATATATATATATATATATATATATATATACATATGTTTGTATACACACACACATACATATATGTATATATAAATATATATATATGTTTGTGTACATATATATATATATATATATATATATATATATATATATATATATATATATATATATGTATGTGTGGGAAAAAAATCACAAGACTATTTCATCTCTACAGGCCTGTTTCATGAGGGGGGGTTCCCTCAATCATCAGGAGATTTAGGGAAACCCCCCCTCATGAAACAGGCCTGTAGAGATGAAATAGTCTTGTGATTTTTTTCCCACACATACATATATTGCGCTCTACTACGGTATCGAGCACTATTTTTTGGATAACCTTATTAAGACATATATACAGTATATATATATATACATATATATACACACACACACACACACACACACACATATATATATGTATATATATATATATATATATATACAGTATATATAGATATACACATATATGTACATATATATATACACATATATACACATGCATATGTATATATATATATATATATATGTTTGTATATATATGTTTGTATACACACACACATACATATATATACATATATATATATATATATATATATATGTTTGTGTACATATATATATATGTTTGTATACACACACATATATATACACACATACAATATATACACACACACGCATATATATATATATATATATATATATATATATATATATATATATATATATATATATATATATATATATATATAGATATATATATATATAGTACGTATTTTCTATTGTTTCATTGAAAATAAAACAGCAAAGTCCATTTGGCTGTCATCTGTTTTAATTATGAGACACAATTGTGTCAAAGTCATGATTTTTTTTTTTTTTCATGCTTGAAATAAGAAATTATTACTTTAAAAAAGCAGTTTTATACTTGTGAGTGTTGATGACACAGCTTTGCAACCGTTGATATTCTAGTTTCAAGCATGTTTTACTCAATATAGGTCATCAAATCTCAGCAACAAACTGTAATATCTTACTTAGATAATTTAGGACCAAAACCCTTAAAACAAGTAAAACACTCTAACATAAAATCTGCTTAGTGAGAAGAATGATCTTATCAGACAGAAAATAAGCAAATATCACCCTTACTTAGATTTCACTTTTTGCAGTGTACAATTCAATTCAATTAAAAAATAAGAACTGAGAGACAAACAAAAAAACAAAACATTTTAATACAATTTTTTTTTAAAAACACTCCTATCAATCATGATCATCCTAATTATATAGCATATCAAACTCATTATTTCATCATTTAAATAAAGATGCTGTTCTTACCTACTGTATGCTTATCATATTTGCACATTTTGAGTCTTTTTTTTCCCCCCTCCTGTGTGCTCGTCACCTCTCAGCTCGAGGACTCGCTCGCGTCGAAAGCGCCGCCGCCAGAGGTCAGCCTCGATAAGTTCTTGCTGTCAATCATCTGCAGAGGACAGGTAGGGAAGCCACTCTCTCCTCCTCTCTCACCATCATTACCAGTCCTGTTTTTTTTATCTTTTATCACCTGGAGGTGTCTGCCGGCCAGCTTGATGACTGATAAAGCGGAGGTGACGCTCTTATCACAGCGCCACAGGAAACGCTCGCTATATTCACTTCAGTGGACCACATATTGGCTGAGGAAGTCATTTTTTTTATATTAAGCCTGCGCTTTAACGCCACTGTGGAATTTTAGTGGGATTTTTTACCTCCTGTAAGGGAACAACAGCTGCTAATAAATGCATTTTTTTTTTAAAGTCTAAATAGAACCGCCATTGACTCTTAATTCAATATGTATTCACACCAAAAATATTTGTGTTAAGTTCTGTGAAATATTGATCCGCTTCTTTGTGGCTGTGAGATTGTAAACAGATATTTGAAGAAAGAAAAAGGAAAGCTGTTTGTTATTCTGCCAACTTGCCAAGCGTCCATCGATTTGAAGAACTGGAATTGTCCGCTCAAAAAACAATAATAATACACTTTTTTTTAATGATAAACACTTGCACAAAGATCCTCTATATGACAGAAGCACTCTCTTTTTGCCAAACATGCAAGACTAAGGTTTTCTATATGAGCTACCAGTATAAAAAAAACATTGTCAAAGATCCTCTATGACAAGACAAGAGCACTGCTGTTTTTAAGGGCTTTTCACAACAAATGCCAGTCAAAGATCCTCTATAGGCCTATGTGTTCATTAAAAAACAAGGCAGAGGTTTTATTTAACAAGATGTTATGGTTAGACTAAGGGAGGTGACGGCAACAGACACCAGGGGTTAGGAATGTTCAATAATTTATTATATATATATATATATATATATATATATATATATATATATATATATATATATATATATATATATACATATATATATATATATATATATATATATATATATATATATATATATATATATAATGCTGTCATCTAGCAAAGCTGAATTTGACCAAGCAACCCCCCCGTACCAAAAAGCCCTTGATGAAAGCGGATACAATTTCACCCTCACCTATGAACCCACGCCAGGAAACCAGCCAAAAAAGAACAGAAAACGAAACGACATCATCTGGTACAACCCCCCCATACAGCAAAAACGTCTCAACGAACATTGGACACAAATTCCTCAATCTGATTGACAAACACTTTCCCAAAGACAACACCCTAAGAAAAGTATTCAACAAGAACAACATTAAATTGAGCTACAGCTGCATGAACAATATACGACAAATCATCTCAAACCACAACAAAACAATTGCAAATGAGCCGTCGACCCCCAGACAGAGCGACTCCAAAACCAACAAAGCATGTAACTGTCGAAAGAAACCTGATTGCCCCCTCAACGGGGGGTGCTTACAAACATCAGTTGTCCACCAATCTAAGGTAATACGCAAGGACATTAACACATCCGACACATATGTAGGATTAACCGAGGGCAAATTCAAAACCAGATGGAACAATCACAAGGCTTCTTTCAGGAACAAAAACCTGCGAAATACCACAGAACTCAGCAAACACATTTGGGACCTCAAAGACAATAATGTTGAATATTCAATAACATGGCAAATTCTTGCATCCAGCACACCTTACAATAGTGGTAATAAAAGATGCAACCTATGCTTGAAAGAGGAACTGTTTATTATTTACCGTCCACTGGAGCGCACAGATGGATGAGCGGCCGTGGCAGGAGTCTGAGCCGTAACACAAGAGTATTTAATATGTTTGGCCACTGTAACATTATACACAGTTTGAACAGTAACACTGTGTTTAAATATTTAATCAAGTGACTCTTTGGCATATCACTCGATGGAGCCCGCGTATATGATAGGAGCTCATTGCTGTTTTTGAGGACGTACTACAACAATTTTAGTCAAAGATCCTCTATGTGACGGATGTTCTCTGCTTTTTTTTAAAGAACTTAACATTGTCAAAGATTCTTTATGTGACAGGAGCACTCTGCTGTTCGTGAGGACTTATTGCCAAAAATGCAAGACTAAGGTTTTCTATATGACTTGAACTCGCTACTGTTTTTGAGCTACTACTAGAAAAAAAAAACATTATCAAAGATCCTCTATGTCAAGACCGGAGCACTGCTGTTTTTAAGGGCTTTTTACAACAAATGCCAGTCAAAGATCCTCTATACGCCTATGTGTTTATTAAAAAACAAGGCAGAGGTTTTATTTAACAAGTGTATTTTAATATGTTTATACACAGTTTGAACAGTAACACTGTGTTTGAATATTTAATTAAGTGGTTCTTTGGCATATCACTCGATGGAGCCCGCGTGTATGATAGGCGCTCATTGCTGTTTTTGAGGACGTACTACAACAATTTTAGTCAAAGATCCTCTATATGACGGATGTTCTCTGCTTTTTTTTTAAGAACTTACCATTATCAAAGATTCTTTATGTGACAGGAGCACTCTGCTGTTTGTGAGGATTTATTGCCAAAAATGCAAGGCTAAAGTTTTCTATATGACAGGAATTCGCTACTGTTTTTGAGCAACTAGTATAAAAAAAACATTGTCAAAGATCCTCTATGTCAAGACAGGAGCACTGCTGTTTTTAAGGGCTTTTTACAACAAATGCCAGTCAAAGATCCTCTATAGGCCTATGTGTTCATTAAAAACAAGGCAGAGGTTTTATTTAACAAGAGTATTTACTATTTTTGGCCCCTGTAAGATGATACACAGTTTGAACAGTAACACTGTGTTTAAATATTTCATTAAGTGGTTCTTTGGCATATCACTAGATGGAGCCCGCGTATATGATAGGAGCGACGTACTACAACAATTTTAGTCAAAGATTCTCTCTACGACGGATGTCCTCTGCTTTTTTTAAGAACTTACCGTTGTCAAAGATTCTTTATGTGACAGGAGCACTCTGCTGTTCGTGAGGACTTATCGCCAAAAATGCAAGACTAAAGTTTCTATATGACAGGAATTCGCTACTGTTTTTGAGCAACTACTAGAAAAAAACATTGTCAAAGATCCTTTATGTCAAGACAGGAGCACTGCTGTTTTTAAGGGCTTTTTACAACAAATGCCAGTCAAAGATCCTCTATATCACTGGTTCTCAAACTTAGGCAGAGATTTTATTTAGAAAGTATATTTAATATTTTTGCCTACTGTAACATTATACACAGTTTTGAACAATTACTGTAACTGTGAACTTGAATGATTTCTGATGAGGATTTGTTTTTTTCTCCCCCTGTCAGACACTTTGTCGAAAAAAGTGAGTCCCGTCAGACGCCGGGACGCATGGCGCTCGCCCATGACGGAACCAATGGCGTGATGGTGCACAAATCAGTAAAAACAGGGGCAAAATATCCATCGGTCCTCTCCACCGGCGGCGTAAGTACTCTTCGGAACTGTTTACATGTATAATGGAACATATGGGATTGGACACTTCATTAGGCACACCTGCACAATAGAATATGCATTTAAAAAAATTGGAAAATCATTCTCAGTTTTAGTCTGCGTTATCCAAGAGCTATTCACTTATTTGTATTATATTTTTAAAATATGTAATAATTGTTATAGGGTATTAGACTAATATTTGGCATACAGTAAGGGCCAAAAGTTTGGACACACCTTCTCATTCAATGCATTTTCTTTATTTTCATGACTATTTACATTGTAGATTGTCACTGAAGGCATCAAAACTATGAATGAACACATGTGGAGTTATGTATTTAACAAAAAAAAAGGTGAAATAACTGAAAACATGTTTTATATTCTAGTTCCTTCAAAAGGATAGCCACCCTTTGCTCTGATTACTGCTTTGCACACTCTTGGCATTCTCTCCATGAGCTTCAAGCACACCTGCGACGTGAAAACCATTTCAGGTTGAGTTGAGTTTGAGTTTATTTGGAGCATGCATGCATACAACTTGATACTGTAACAAACAGTTCAGGGTGTCCCAAGTTACCGGAGAGTGTTAGGTGAGGAGGAGGAGTTTTGTCCCTCCAGATTTGCCGTAGAGCTGTGACGTAGGGTGTGTGTGAAGTTAACATTAAAAAAGTGGTGTCTACCGGACCTGCTCTAATGTATGAGGGGCCGTTAGGGACATTATTCAGACTTACCTCTTACATATGTGAGAGCAATTCAGTAGTGTATGTAAGAGCATTTCAGTAGTGTGTATAAGAGTGTTTCAGTAGTGTGTATAAGAGTCTTTCAGTAGTGTGTGTGAGAAAAAGATTTAAGTTTTTTATGTGAGAACATTTTAGTAGTATGTGTAAGAGTGTTTCAGTAGTGTGTATAAGAGTGTTTCAGTAGTGTGTGTGTGAGAAAAAGATTTCAGTTGTTTATGTGAGAGCATTTCAGTAGTGTATGTAAGAGCATTTCAGTAGTGTGTATAAGAGTGTTTTGGTAGTGTGTATAAGAGTGTTTCAGTAGTGTGTGTGTGAGAAAAAGATTTCAGTTGTTTATGTGAGAGCATTTCAGTAGTGTGTATAAGAGTGTTTCAGTAGTGTGTGTGTGTGAGAAAAACATTTCAGTTTATGTGAGAGCATTTCAGTAGTGTATGTAAGAGCATTTCAGTAGTGTGTATAAGAGTGTTTCGGTAGTGTGTATAAGAGTGTTTCAGTAGTGTGTGTGTGAGAAAAAGATTTCAGTTGTTTATGTGAGAGCATTTCAGTAGTGTGTATAAGAGTGTTTCAGTAGTGTGTGTGTGAGAAAAACATTTCAGTTTATGTGAGAGCATTTCAGTAGTGTATGTAAGAGCATTTCAGTAGTGTCTATAAGAGTGTTTCAGTAGTGTGTGTGTGAGAAAAAGATTTCAGTTGTTTATGTGAGAGCATTTCAGTAGTGTGTATAAGAGTGTTTCAGTAGTGTGTGTGTGAGAAAAACATTTCAGTTTATGTGAGAGCATTTCAGTAGTGTATGTAAGAGCATTTCAGTAGTGTGTATAAGAGTGTTTGGGTAGTGTGTATAAGAGTGTTTCAGTAGTGTGTGTGTGAGAAAAAGATTTCAGTTGTTTATGTGAGAGCATTTCAGTAGTGTGTATAAGAGTGTTTCAGTAGTGTGTGTGTGTGAGAAAAAAAATTCAGTTTATGTGAGAGCATTTCAGTAGTGTGTATAAGAGTGTTTCAGTAGTTTGTATAAGAGTGTTTCAGTAGTGTGTGTGAGAGAGAAACATTTCAGTTGTTTATGTGAGAGCATTTCAGTTGTTTATGTGAGAGCATTTCAGTAGTGTATGTAAGAGGTAATTCTGAATAATGTCCCTAACGGCCCCTCATACTAATGTCTCCCGTTTATTATCTTATTAGATAAGTACACAGTATAGACGAACCCAGGACACTCGGCTACATTGGTGGCAGCGGTGGGATTAGAACCCAAGGCCTCCGAAGAGACCGGCGCCTTAATCCATCACAATTTCCAGTTTCTCTATTCAACATGTTCGAAAAGGAGTAGGAAGAAGCAGAGCTTATTTAATCCCACCCCTTTCCCTTCACATAGCAGTTGCTAAAACTTTTGTTCACTTCCTGTTCTCAATTTATTCACAATGTACTCCATAAGTAATAACAATAAAATGTATAAATAAATAAATAATAATTGGTGAAGTGAGGTGGCGACTTGTCGAGGGTGTACCCCGCCTTCCGCCCGAATGCAGCTGTGATAGGCTCCAGCACCCCCCGTGACCCCAAAAAGGGACAAGCGGTAGAAAATGGACGGATGGATAATTGGTGAAGTTATATTTCATATAGTGAGATGAGTAAGATCATCTTGAAAATGAATGGATGGATGAAATAAATTCAGAATGTTTATCATGGTTCTTCTTCTTTGTACTTTGTAAACACTTTAAATTTGAAGAGTTTCTTTAACCTCTTAAGGCCCGAGCTGTTTGTTTACATGATTTTTTTATTTCTCTTTGGTATTTGGGCTCATTGGACCCTAATTAGAATAAAAACTAAAAATCATCTTTTGATATGATGTACTTAGTCCATAAGTACACAAACGTGTACTTCATGTTTAGTGACATACTCATTCTTATTTTTACACTTTTCTTTTTTCCAAATTCCATTGTATGTTATACTCTTCTGACACCACCAGATGGCAGTATAAGTGTCCACATAAGTGGCCATAAGACCCCAATTCAGTAGTGTACACAATTTTGGAAATAAGAGCTAAAAGGTGCTGTCCACGCATGTGGCCAACTAAGGCCTTTAGAGGTTAAGTGGATCATATCAGTACATTGTTTGATTTCTTTGCTTAATCCATTCTGGATTCAAGAGGTTACTACCTCTTGAAGCTCATCGAGAGAATGCCAAGACTGTGCGAAAAAGTATTTAGAGCAAAGATAGATAGATGGATGGATAGGTCTTTATTGTCATTGTACAAGTACAACAAAACTTTGTTTTCACCCGTTCAAGATTAGACAAACAAACAGTGTACAGGGTTAGAGAACAGAAACGCTGATGGGTCGCCATAAGGCGCCCCGTAAAAGATGGGGAAAAAGGTAAAACGCTGGGGAAGGATGAGTAAAAAAATACAATCTAGACTGGGCTCCTAAGGGGGCCCAGTCTGGAGTGGGGAAAAAACCTCCATAGCAAAGCACAAATACATATTACAACGTACATCTCGAGATATCTAGCACAGTGGTTCTTAACCTGGGTTCGATGGAACCCTAGGGGTTCGGTGAGTCGGCCTCAGGGGTTCGGCGAAGGTCAAGACACACCCGACTCTTCGTGTAAATACAAACTTCTCCCTATCGGTGTATTACGGATACGGCAACAGCTGACTGATTTCCAGGTGTGTAATTTGTTGTGAGTTTATGCACTGTGTTGGTTTTGTTGTTTGAACAAGGTGATGTTCATGCACGCTTCATTTTGTGCACCAGTAAAAAAACATGGCAACACTTTAGTATGGGGAACATATTTACCATTAATTAGTTGCTTATTAACATGCAAATTAGTAACATATTGGCTCTTAACTAAGTACTTATTAATGCTTTAATCGGCATGGCCTTATTGTAACCCTAACCCTCTAACCCTGACCCTAACCCTCTGACCATAACCCTAACCAAATATCTCTAAATTAAGTCTTTATTACTTAGAATATGTTCCTCTAGTGTCCAAATAACTCTAAATTAAGTTGTTGTTACTTAGAATATGTTCCCCTGTCATGTCTGTGTGATCATGTTTTGTTTTAGTAATGTTCGGTTTTGTTTTTGGACTTTTTGTGCACTTTTGTTTTGTTTTGTCACCATAGTTACCCATTAGTTTCACCTGTCATGTCACGCACCTGTTTTGAGTCACGCCATCCATCCATCCATCCATCTTCTTCCGCTTATCCGAGGTCGGGTCGCGGGGGCAGCAGCCTAAGCAGGGAAGCCCAGACTTCCCTCTCCCCAGCCACTTCATCCAGCTCCTCCCGGGGGACCCCGAGGCGTTCCCAGGCCAGCCGGGAGACATAGTCTTCCCAACGTGTCCTGGGTCTTCCCCGCGGCCTCCTACCGGTCGGACGTGCCCTAAACACCTCCCTAGGGAGGCGTTCGGGTGGCATCCTGACCAGATGCCCGAACCACCTCATCTGGCTCCTCTCGATGTGGAGGAGCAGCGGCTTTACTTTGAGCTCCTCCCGGATGACAGAGCTTCTCACCCTATCTCTAAGGGAGAGCCTCGCCACCCGGCGGAGGAAACTCATTTCGGCCGCTTGTACCCGTGATCTTGTCTTTTCGGTCATGACCCAAAGCTCATGACCATAGGTGAGGATGGGAACGTAGATCGACCGGTAAATTGAGAGCTTTGCCTTCCGGCTCAGCTCCTTCTTCACCACAACGGATCGATACAGCGTCCGCATTACTGAAGACGCCGCACCGATCCGCCTGTCGATCTCACGATCCACTCTTCCCTCACTCGTGAACAAGACTCCGAGGTACTTGAACTCCTCCACTTGGGGCAAGATCTCCTCCCCAACCCGGAGATGGCACTCCACCCTTTTCCGGGCGAGAACCATGGACTCGGACTTGGAGGTGCTGATTCTCATCCCAGTCGCTTCACACTCAGCTGCGAACCGATCCAGTGAGAGCTGAAGATCCTGGCCAGATGAAGCCATCAGGACCACATGATCTGCAAAAAGCAGAGACCTAATCCTGCAGCCACCAAACCAGATCCCCTCAACGCCTTGACTGCGCCTAGAAATTCTGTCCATAAAAGTTATGAACAGTTTTGAGTCACGCACCTGTTGTTAATCATGTCTGTGTTATTTAAGCTTTTCATTTTCTGTTGTTCGGGCTGGTGTCATAATGTCAGGACTTGGACTATGGAGTTTTTTGTTTTCCCAAGATGCAAGAGAATTTGGGAAAACAAAAACTCCATAGTCCAAGTCCTGACATTATGACACCAGCCCGAACAACAGAAAATGAAAAGCTTAAATAACACAGACATGATTAACAACAGGTGCGTGACTCAAAACAGGTGCGTGACATGACAGGTGAAACTAATGGGTAACTATGGTGACAAAACAAAACAAAAGTGCACAAAAAGTCCAAAAACAAAACCGAACATTACTAAAACAAAACATGATCACACAGACATGACATCCCCATACTAAAGTGTTACCAAAAACATATAACATTGTCTTGAATTTGAAAAAAACGTTTTATTTTTCACTAAAGAAGGGTTCGGTGAATGTGCATATGAAACTGGTGGGGTTCGGTTCCTCCAACAAGGTTAAGAACCACTGATCTAGCAACAGAGGGAAGGGAGTGCGGGGTCATGGTGGTAGGCCGCAGCTCTCTGCGCTGACCATCCTTCCATCACCCCTATGGGATTTGCGTCGAGGGTGTTGGGTTGGGGCGTGGGGTCCAAAGGCTGGCTATTTTAAATAAACTAGAATATAAAACATTGTTTTCAGTTATTTCAAGTCTCCACAAGTGTTCATTCATAGTTGTGATGCCTTCAGTGACAATCTACAATGTAAATAGTCATGAAAATAAAGAAAACACATTGAATGAGAATGTGTGGCCTGTACTGTATATTGGTTTATGATAATAGAGTTCAAGTTATATACAACAATAATGAGAATATTTCATGTTTGGATAGTTTCCAGACCTAAAAGCTGGAGTTCGATGTCGTCGGCGATGTAGAAATATGTGCAATAAAACGCCAACACGCCCAGACAGAAATCATTTTGGCAGAAGATTAGGGACCCGTCCGAATGGGTCTTCTCCGGCGGTCGTATAAGTCCACGCAGGGTGTGCTCGGAGATGATTAGTTCATCCATATTTGATGGAGACGGTTTGGACTCATACAGAACATCCCATAGATGCTGGCAGACGGGTCCTCAGATCAAGTTTGGAACGGATGCCTATGAAAAAAGATGACTTAGTTTTTGTGTGTAGTGCTTTATAAGCAAGAACCCATATTTGGTACACTCTTAGAAATAAAAGTGCTAAGTAGAACCATATAAGGTTCTTCGGCTCGTCCTCATAGGAGAAACCTTTTTGGCTCCAGGTAGAACCTTTTTATAAAGGTTCCACCTGGAACCCTTTTGGAGGGTTCTACCTAGAACTGTGTGTGTAAGGTTCCACCCAGAACCCCCCATGAGAGGTTCTACAAAGAACCCACGCAGGGAGTTCCACTAAGAACCCTTTCATGTTTCAAGGGTTTCATCTAGAACCCACACAGGGAGTTCCACTAAGAACCCTTTCGTATTTCAAGGGTTTCATCTAGAACCCACACAGGGAGTTCCACTAAGAACCCTTTTGTATTTCAAGACTTTCATCTAGAACCCACGCAGGGAGTTCCACTAAGAACCCTTTCGTATTTCAAGGGTTTCATCTAGAACCCACGCAGGGAGTTCCACTAAGAACCCTTTCGTTTGTCAAGGGTTTCATCTAGAACCCACGCAGGGAGTTCCACTAAGAACCCTTTCGTATTTCAAGGGTTTCATCTAGAACCCACACAGGGAGTTCCACTAAGAACCCTTTTGTATTTCAAGACTTTCATCTAGAACCCACGCAGGGAGTTCCACTAAGAACCCTTTCGTATTTCAAGGGTTTCATCTAGAACCCACGCAGGGAGTTCCACTAAGAACCCTTTTGTTTGTCAAGGGTTTCATCTAGAACCCATGCAGGGAGTTCCACTAAGAACCCTTTCATGTTTCAAGGGTTTCATCTAGAACCCACACAGGGAGTTCCACAAAGAACTCTTTCATGTTTCAAGGGTTTCATCTAGACCTGACACAGGGGGTTCTAAAAACATCCCTTTTCAAAGGTTTTCACCGATAACCGTCTTGTCTTCTGAGGGTTCTATAAAGAACCATATTGTATTCTACAGATCAGTTTAGTTCATATTATATTGTGGTCATTTATCATGTTGACATTGAACAAACATTCAAAACATTTTAATGAGAAAAACATTTATTTAAAGATAGGCACCATTATTGGCAAATGTTATCAGGAAGTATGTCCCTGGTGACACAGGATCTTACCCATGCTTTCAACAATCCCTGAAGAACTCTTTCTTCCAAAAACGGTTCTCTGGATCAAAATAGTTCTTACTGGAACCCTTAGAGTTAGTGAGAACCCTTTTGAAACCAATTATTCAGAAAAGGGGTTTTAAAGGGTTCTCTGGATCAAAATGGTTCTTACTGGAACCATTAGCGTTACCAAGAACCCTTGAAAAACCCTTTCTTCGGGAAAGGGTTTTTCAGAAGCAAATGGTTCCAGTTAGAACCTCAGCCCTTGTAGAAGAACCCTTTTAGAACCCTTATTTCTAAGAGTGTACCTGAAGTCCTAACGGGCGCCATTCAGTCATTAAAACTGTCTAAACTGCTCGTTTGTTGGACCGCCCTGCCATCATGGATGCTAATTATGGACTGCTTTGGAATCGGTGTAAACATGAAGTGGACTGGACCGGCGCCAAGGAAAAGAGACTAAGTGGCTGTAATTGAATACCCAAATGATGCGTTATTAGTGGCAGTCAGAAAAGACAATTAGCCTGAATGCTTAATTGACTGAATGATTGACAGCTTCCGGCCGACAAACTTAATCCCGAAATTCTGATTCGCTCTTATTTCCCTTCCACTTTGCTAATTGCACAGATGGATGTTTGTAATTACACGGCGTGGAAAAACAAGGTTTTAATGAAAATCCAATAGGTTGAATTGCGCCTTAGCCTGAATATCCTCAAATAGGCGGCTTTACTAGTGCTGAATCAGCGGCATTGATTTGCAAGCTCTGATTGGACAAATAAAAGCACTTAAGCACAAAGGTAATTCAGAGTCACCTATGACTCTGAATTTTTTATTCAGAGTTAAATTCCACATCTTTTGCCCAGACTGCCTTTTCAATAAAAGGAGCACAACTATGGAACTCTCTACCTGACACTTTGAAAAGAATACCTGCACTTGTCACTTTCAAAAAACTAACACAATTGTGGCTACACTCTTAGAAATAAGGGTTCTAAAAGGGTTCTTCTACAAGGGCTGAGGTTCTAACTGGAACCATTTGCTTCTGAAAAACCCTTTCCCGAAGAAAGGGTTTTTCAAGGGTTGGTAACGCTAATGGTTCCAGTAAGAACCATTTTGATCCAGAGAACCCTTTAAAACCCATTTTCTGAATAATTGGTTTTAAAAGGGTTCTCACTAACACTAAGGGTTCCAGTAAGAACTATTTTGATCCAGAGAACCGTTTTTGGAAGAAAGAGTTCTTCAGGGATTGTTGAAAGCATGGCTAAGATCCTGTGTCACCAGGGACATACTTCCTGATAACATTTGCCAATAATGGTGCCTATCTTTAAATAAATGTTTTTCTCATTAAAATGTTTTGAATGTTTGTTCAATGTCAACATGATAAATGACCACAATATAATATGAACTAAACTGATCTGTAGAATACAATATGGTTCTTCATAGAACCCTCAGAAGACAAGACGGTTATCGGTGAAAACCTTTGAAAAGGGATGTTTTTACAACCCCCTGTGTCAGGTCTAGATGAAACCCTTGAAACATGAAAGAGTTCTTTGTGGAACTCCCTGTGTGGGTTCTAGATGAAACCCTTGAAACCTGAAAGGGTTCTTAGTGGAACTCCCTGCATGGGTTCTAGATGAAACCCTTGACAAACGAAAGGGTTCTTAGTGGAACTCCCTGTGTGGGTTCTAGATGAAACCCTTGAAATACGAAAGGGTTCTTAGTGGAACTCCCTGCGTGGGTTCTAGTTGAAAGTCTTGAAATACAAAAGGGTTCTTAGTGGAACTCCCTGTGTGGGTTCTAGATGAAACCCTTGAAATACGAAAGGGTTCTTAGTGGAACTCCCTGTGTGGGTTCTAGATGAAACCCTTGAAACATGAAAGGGTTCTTAGTGGAACTCCCTGCGTGGGTTCTTTGTAGAACCTCTCATGGGGGGTTCTGGGTGGAACCTTACACACACAGTTCTAGGTAGAACCCTCCGAAAGGGTTCCAGGTGGAACCTTTATAAAAAGGTTCTACCTGGAGCCAAAAAGGGTTCTCCTATGAGGACGAGCCGAAGAACCTTATATGGTTCTACTTAGCACTTTTATTTCTAAGAGTGTAGTTGAGAAACAATCGTGTTCCCATGTTTAGTTTTTACTCATTTTAACTAACTAGGCGAACACACGTCTACAACGCTAAATATATCCTGTGGTGTACCTCAGGGATTAATAATAGGACCTAAATTATTCAATCTCTATATAAATGACATTTGTAAAGTTACAAAAGATTTAAAGTTAGTATTATTTGCGGATGATACAACAGCGTTTTGTTCAGGAGAGAACACACAGAACATACTACAAATAATAACAGAAGAAATGAACAAATTAAAAAGATGGTTTGACAAAAACAGACTATCGTTGAATCTCAGTAAAACTAAAATAATGCTATTTGGTAACAGTAGAAGAGAAAGTCAAACACAAATATAATTAGACGGAATACAAATTGAAAGAGTAAATTAAACCAAATTTCTTGGTATAATGATTGATGATAAATTGAACTGCAAATCTCACGTAAAAAATATACAACATAAAGTATCAAGAAACACGTCAATAATGAATAAAGCAAAACATGTTCTAGACCAAAAATGACTTCATATTCTCTACTGCTCGCTAGTGTTACATATCTGAGTTACTGTGTAGAAATATGGGGAAACAACTACAAAAGTACACTTCATTCATTAACGGTGTTACAAAAAAGATCAGTTATAATAATACATAATGTTGGATATAGAGAACATACAAATCCTTTATTTATTGAATCAAAGATACTGAAATTCCACGACATAGTGAATTTGCAAACAGCTAAAATTATTCACAAAGCAAATTATAACCTGATAGCCAAGAATATACAACAATTAATCTCAAAAAAAGAGGAGAAATATAATCTTAGAGAAAAATGTAATTTAAAACATTTGTACGCACCTACAACACTTAAGACCTTCAGTATATCAGTATGTGGAATTAAATATTGGAATGGATTAAGCAAAGCAATCAAACAATGTACTAATATGATCCACTTCAAGAAACTCTTCAAACTTAAAGTGTTTACAAAGTACAAAGAAGAAGAACCATGATAAACATTCTGAATTTATTTAATTCATCCATTCTTTCCTTCTCAAAATAATCTTACTTATCTCATCATATGAAATGTAACTTACTTCACCAATTATTATTTATTTACTTATTTTTATTGTGATTACTTATGGAGTATATTGTGAATACATTGAGAACAGGAAGTGAACAAAAGTTTTAGCAACTGTTATGTAAAAGAAAAGGGGTAGGATTAAATAAGCTCTGCTTCTTCCTACTCCTTTTCGAACATGTTGAAAAGAGAAACTGGAGATTGTGACGTATCATGTTGTATGCTTGCATGTTCCAAATAAACTCAAACTCAAACTCAATTTTTACTAATTGGTTTTTATCTGGTCTGCACTTTGTCTGTCTTATTATTATTATTGTTTTTTATCTAGTTTGCACTTTGTCTGTATTATTACTATTATCATTATTATCGACTCATCTTTGCCTTATTCTTTTTATTTTCCTATTTTAATGATGTTGGATCTGTGTTGTTGTTGTTGTTGTTGGGGACAAGTGTTGTAAATTAGCTTTGGCTACAAACACTATGATGCATACATTGGATAACTAATTCAGATATCTATGTTTCTGTATCTGTCCCTATTTCAAATAAACCTTATATATATATATATATACACTGCAAAAACTGAAATCTAAGTAAGATTAAATATCTCAAATAAGGGTGATATTTGCTTATTTTCTGTCTAATCAGATAATTCTTCTCACTAAGCAGATTTTATGTCAGAGTGTTTTACTTGTTTTAAGTGTTTTGGTCCTAAATGATGTCAGTAAGATATTACAGCTTGTTGCTGAGATTTGATGACCTATATTGAGTACAACATGCTTGAAACTAGAATATCAACTGTTGCAAAGCTGAGTCATCAACACTCACAAGTATAAAACTACTTTTTAAAAGTAATCATTTCTTATTTCAAGCATGAAAAAAAAAAATCATGATTTTGACACAATTGTGTCTCATAATTAAAACGGATGACAGCCAAATGGACTTTGCTGTTTTATTTTCAATGAAACAATAGAAAACACGTACTCATATAGTAGTACAGTTGGCACAGTACAGTAAACTGACAGTTAATATTTAAACTTTTGACATTTCAAACAATTTTTAACAGAAATAGTTCATGCACATTCAAATAAATTCCTCAAAATTACAATTAAAAATGTTTTGGCCGGGGGCCGGGCTGTATATATGCGCACTAATTGACTGAAAGAGCACGCACTTGGCGCGATGATGTCATGTTATCCATGGAAAAATGCATTTTTAGACAATATGATTTGCCTGAGCGACTAGGAGACCTCGAGAGTAACAAGCGGTTGCCTTGTTGCCTTTCCATTAAGATCAATAAATTAGTTTTTAGTGTAAGTTTTCTGGTTTTAAGAAGTATAATGCTGAGCACATATCATTATGTCAAGATAATGGCGCTAGCATTTACTTCATTTAAGAATATTTTTCAACATATTGAGCAAAAAGGGCTCTTTTTTTTTCTACCAAGAAAAGTGCACTTGTTATTAGTGACAATATACTTATTTTAAAGGTATTTTTGGGGTTCATTGAAGTTAGCTCATTTTACTTGTTTTGGAAAGTCTTGACAAGCCAAATTTTCTTGTTCTATTGGCAGATAATGTTGCTTAGTTCAAATAAAATACCCCTCATTTTTGTATTATTTTTTGTTGTTTTTAAACACAGACTTTTTGCAGTGTATATATATATATGAGTTAGCGTGAGTTGGCATTTGGCATAGGAGAACAATGGAAATAAAAAAGAATCACGAGACGTTTGAACAATTTCGACATGTCATAAATATGTAAAAATAAGTTAACCACAGGCTAATGTTTTAATGATTGTATATTTATGTGTCAGCTAACTCTTCTACTCCTGTATCTCTGCACACAAAAATGGTGTAAAAAGTGTCCCGTGATGTGTTGCCCGTGCTATTATTCTTCTGTTAAATAATAAACACTATAAGACCGATTGACTTGAAATTTCTCACACAGCTCTTCCAAACACCCGCCGTAACTGAAATTTGGCACACACCTTTCGGGGCCCGACAAGCACGTGTGGGTCAAATTTGAGCAAGATCGGTTAAAAAAGACGGCCGTCGTCGAGCAAAATGTCAACTAATTGTCCGCATAAAGCAATCATTAACTTGTGTTACTTATGTTAGCATGTAGCCATGGGTTAAACCAGGGGTCAGCAACCCGCGGCTCTTTAGCACCGCCCTAGTGGCTGCCTGGAGCAATTTTTCAAAAATGGAAATAGATGGGGCAAACATATATTTGTTGTTTTAATAATGTTTGTGTAGGAGGAAAAACATGACACAAGCCTTCCTAATTGTTAGAAAGCCCACTGTTTAATATGTTTTATGCTTCAGCGCCGTTTTGTCCTTCTAATTTCGGCGGTCCTTGAACTCACCGTAGTTGGTTTACCTGTTCAGCTTTCTCAGTTGCTGCCACAGAAAGACGTGTTTTATGCCACTCCTTCTTTGTGTCATTTTGCCCACCAAACGTTTTATGCTGTGCGTGAATGCACAAAGGTGAGCTTTGTTGATGTTGCTGACTTGCGTGGCGTGCTAATAATCCATGCTAACGTGCTATTTCGGCTAGCTGTGAATACATATTGCATCATTATGCTCATTTAATGTTTACTTATGTCCTCTGTGTGTTTAATTTAGATTTGCATGTATCATGACACATTATCTGTGTGTAATATTGGCTGCATTTCTGATTGCCATGTTGTTCCAGACCACAGCAAACGTTACCATGTTGTCCTAGACAACAGCAAACGTTAACCAGCTTGCAAAGATTGTAATAAATCCATTAGAAGAAGTTTCTTTAACTTGGACACACACATCTATACCTTTGGCAGTTTTAAGCCAGTAATTTCCAGGCGTTATCTAAGAATATTAATAATAATGATAATAGATTTTATTTGTAAAAAGCACTTTACATTGAGTAAACAACCTCAAAGTGCTACTGTGTATTAAAAAAAAAAATAAAAATAAAAAGATAATACAATAAAAAAATCTAGAACAGCAAAATAGCTAAAACGAGTATGCATATATCTAAAAAAAAAAGTTTGTTTTTTTAAAATAAGGGTTTTTAAGCCTTTTTTAAAAGCATCCACAGTCTGTGGTGCCCTCAGGTGGTCAGGGAGAGCATTCCACAGACTGGGAGCGGCGGAGCAGAAAGCCCGGTCTCCCATTGTTCGTAGCTTTGTCCTCGGAGGTCCCTCTGAGACACTCACTTAATGTGTTGCCTTTATTATAACACTTTTATATAAGGCTTTTTTGCGGCTCCAGACAGATTTGTTTGTTGTATTTTCGGTCCAATATGGCTCTTTCAGCATTTTGGGTTGCCGACCCCTGGGTTTAAACGTTACAGAAGCAAAATACCTTTTCCCCAAGAAACTGTCATGTCTGTGTAATCATGTTTTGTTTTAGTCATGTCATGTTTTTGTTTTGTTTAGTTATTGGACTCTTTAGTTTCTGGCTTTTCACTCCCTTGTCTTGTTTCCATAGTTACCCATTAGTTTCACCTGTTCCACGTTTGGACTCATTGTGCACTCTTGTTTGTCACCATAGCAACCCATTAGTTTTCACCTGCCCTCACGACTCACGCACCTGTCTTTAACCATGTCACTATTATTTAAGCTTCCAGTTGCCAGGCTGTCTGTCTGGCGACATCATACCCCTGTCACACTCTTGTTTACCTCCGCGTACTTCATGCCCTGTCCAAGTAAGTTTTTTCGATTCATGCCACAGTTAGCGACTTTTGTTCATGTCCTTAGTTTTTTGCCCACGTGCAAGTATTGGTTTCATTTGTCAAGTTTGTACTTCCGCCTTGTGCACGCCTTTAGTTTGTTCTTTTTGTTATAGTAAAATTAAATATGCCTTCACCTTCACGCCATGTCTGGTCCAAATGTTCATTTGCACCACGGGAGGGCAAACCTCCTAGTCATGACAGAAACGTCGATGAAAAAACATGTGACCGAGACAGCTGCTGCGTCAATTAACCGGGAAGCGCCAAGATATGTTTATCAGTAAGCGCTTCTTTCGGCCCACGAGTGACAAAATCCGAGTACCAGTGTAGCGTGTTTCATATTTCTGCAAAGCTATTCGTTAGGGGAAAAAAAAACCAAAGCTATTAATTTTATTTGCAGGTGAAATGTAGGGACTTTTTTAATCCAGCAGATGGCACCGTTACGAAACAGCGACACAGTATCAGTGCAGCGTCAACACAGCTTACCCGTCACCACTAGCACGTCTCCCATAGGGGTCGCCACAGTCCAGTGATAAAATTAGCACAACCCAAATTCCACAACGTACAAATCGGGGTGATGACGGTAAGTATGAGCAGAAAAATGCATGCCAGTGTTCTGATTGGGCAACACAAGGACATACAGGTAAAAGCCAGTAAATTAGAATATTTTGAAAAACTTGATTTATTTCAGTAATTGCATTCAAAAGGTGTAACTTGTACATTATATTTATTCATTGCACACAGACTGATGCATTCAAATGTTTATTTCAGCAGGTCAGCAGCAGGAAGCATGAAGTGCTCTAAAACTTGCTGGTAGACGGCTGCGTTGACCCTGGATCTCAGGAAACAGAGTGGACCGACACCAGCAGATGACATGGCACCCCAAACCATCACCCAACCATGCAAATTTTGCATTTCCTTTGGAAATCGAGGTCCCAGAGTCTGGAGGAAGACAGGAGAGGCACAGGATCCACGTTGCCTGAAGTCTAGTGTAAAGTTTCCACCATCAGTGATGGTTTGGGGTGCCATGTCATCTGCTGGTGTCGGTCCACTCTGTTTCCTGAGATCCAGGGTCAACGCAGCCGTCTACCAGCAAGTTTTAGAGCACTTCATGCTTCCTGCTGCTGACCTGCTCTATGGAGATGGAGATTTCAAGTTCCAACAGGACTTGGCGCCTGCACACAGCGCAAAATCTACCCGTGCCTGGTTTACGGACCATGGTATTTCTGTTCTAAATTGGCCCGCCAACTCCCCTGACCTTAGCCCCATAGAAAATCTGTGGGGTATTGTGAAAAGGAAGATGCAGAATGCCAGACCCAAAAACGCAGAAGAGTTGAAGGCCACTATCAGAGCAACCTGGGCTCTCATAACACCTGAGCAGTGCCAGAAACTCATCGACTCCATGCCACGCCGCATTAACGCAGTAATTGAGGCAAAAGGAGCTCCAACCAAGTATTGAGTATTGTACATGCTCATATTTTTCATTTTCATACTTTTCAGTTGGCCAACATTTCTAAAAATCCCTTTTTTGTATTAGCCTTAAGTAATATTCTAATTTTGTGACACACGGAATTTTGGATTTTCATTTGTTGCCACTTCAAATCATCAAAATTAAATGAAATAAACATTTGAATGCATCAGTCTGTGTGCAATGAATAAATATAATGTACAAGTTACACCTTTTGAATGCAATTACTGAAATAAATCAAGTTTTTCAAAATATTCTAATTTACTGGCTTTTACCTGTACTTTCCTTAAAGTGTGAATGAGAAAGACTCCAAGACCCAATGGCGGTAAAAAGGTCGTCTTTTGAACGCAATACTCCGGGACGTCCCACTCCAAAAAAAAAAGTCAAAGTGGCTCTGAGTTATTGTCTTTTTCTTGCAATTGACGACTCTAATGATGCACTTATGTTGCCCCCTTTTTCTTACACCTTCCCTACTTAAGGAGGAAATCTTGATTGGTAAGTGGATGCTGTCCGCAGATTGAGGGATGTTCATGTAGGTTCTGCAGGCTGATAGCAGGAGGCACAGCCATGAAGGCTCTTTTACTTACACTGCTGCCTTCTTTCTGTGCTACATACAAGCCATTTTTGATGTCATGTTTGTCCAATCTGAGCGACAACGGGGGCTCCTCTTTCCCTTTCTGCCGTAGAAATAGAGCCAGTAGATGGTTTTTTTCACGCAACCTCTATGTGTTGTTTTTCATGATTGTGTTTTAGTTTAGAGCCACTTTTCTCAGATCTCAGTCTTTTTCCTGACACTTCAGTGAGTTTAGACTTTTCTTTTTGTGTTTACCTGCATGCCTCAGATTTGCATGTTTCTTATCTTGTCAGGGTTTGAGCTCCCGGGAATTAAATGAAACAAAAATTGCTTCAGTTTTCACGGGGATACGAGGGTGGAATGGGATGATTTCTCAGTGGTGTTAAAACAGCTAGCAGGTTCTTCTCGCTTTTTAATCCCCGGCCTCTTTGTTTGTTTACAGAGTTTGTCGTCAAAGCTTTTAGAGGGGACGACATCCCGTCACGGTGCGCACGATTATGACTCGGGCAACGACACGTCGTCGCCGCCTTCCTGCAAAACTGCCGCCGACGGCAAGAGCGCGGAGCGTCGGCGCGCCGCCTCGATGCAGTTCACTGACAAGGACGACGTCTCCGACTCAGGGAACTCGGTGACAAGCTACGCCTCGCTGTGCAAAACCTGCAGGGACGACAGCTTGAGGTAAAGTGACACTACATTGCATGTTCATGGGGGAACTGGTTGGGGCGAAGGATTGAGCCTTGAGGGATGCCACCTCTGATATTGAAACCTGTGTGAAATCGACATATTTTACAAACCCCAAAACCAGTGAAGTTGGACGTTGTGTAAATCGTAAATAAAGTTTATGGAGAGCCCCCCCACCCCTCTAGGGGAGACCGGATGCAATGGACGTCGAGTGGGTCTACCATAATATTGTGAAAGTCCAGTCCAAAGTGGATCTAACATAATAGTGAGAGTCCAGTCCATAGTGGATCCAACATAATAGTGAGAGTCCAGTCCATAGTGGATCTAACATAATATTGTGTGAGTCCAGTCCATAGTGGATCTAACATAATAGTGAGAGTCCAGTCCATAGTGGATCTAACATAATATTGTGAGAGTCCAGTCCATAGTGGATCTAACATAATAGTGTGAGAGTCCAGTCCATAGTGGATCTAACATAATAGTGAGAGTCCAGTCCATAGTGGATCTAACATAATAGTGAGAGTCCAGTCCATAGTGGATCTAACATAATAGTGTGAGGGTCCAGTCCATACTGGATCTAACATAATAGTGTGAGAGTCCAGCCCATAGTGGATCTAACATAATAGTGTGAGAGTCCAGTCCATAGTGGATCTAACATAATAGTGAGAGTCCAGTCCATAGTGGATCTAACATAATAGTGTGAGAGTCCAGTCCATAGTAGATCTAACATAATAGTGTGAGAGTCCAGTCCATAGTGGATCTAACATAATAGTGAGAGTCCAGTCCATAGTGGATCTAATATAATAGTGAGAGTCCAGTCCATAGTGGATCTAACATAATATTGTGAGAGTCCAGTCCATAGTGGATCTAACATAATAGTGAGAGTCCAGTCCATAGTGGATCTAACATAATAGTGAGAGTCCAGTCCATAGTGGATCTAATATAATAGTGAGAGTCCAGTCCATAGTGGATCTAACATAATATTGTGAGAGTCCAGTCCATAGTGGATCCAACATAATATTGTGACAGTCCAGTCCATAGTGGATCTAACATAATAGTGTGAGAGTCCAGTCCATAGTGGATCTAACATAATAGTGAAAGTCCAGTCCATAGTGGATCTAACATAATAGTGTGAGGGTCCAGTCCATAGTAGATCTAACATAATAGTGTGAGAGTCCAGTCCATAGTGGATCTAACATAATAGTGAGAGTCCAGTCCATAGTGGATCTAACATAATAGTGAGAGTCCAGTCCATAGTGGATCTAATATAATAGTGAGAGTCCAGTCCATAGTGGATCTAACATAATAGTAAGAGTCCAGTCCATAGTGAGGCCAGCAGGAGACCATCCCGAGCGGAGACGGGTCAGCAGCCCAGAGATGTCCCTAACTGATGCACAGGCGAGCGATCCACCCCGGGTCCCGACTCTGGACAGCCAGCACTTCATCCATGGCCACCGGACCTTTTCCCCCCCCTTCCACAAAGGAGAAGGGGGCATTTTTGTCGTGGGTTTTATCTTGCAGAATGAGTTGAAAGGTGTCAAACTTCGAAATCCCAAGATGACAGTTGAGGACAGTTTGGACTGTTTGGAAGCAGTTGTCTTGTAGGTCCTTGTGTAACCCAGCTAGTTCTTGAAGTTGTCGGGAGTGAGGTTTACCAACGTAAATGTGGCACACCCTGTTAGACTTGATCAAAGCCTCGACAACGAATAATGTCAGGGTGACTGCGGCCCTCTCAGATCCGATGTCTATTCAAATCTGCACTCATGGCACCCTTGAAGTGAGCCAAGGGCGCCATAAGAAAAAAACTGCTTGAAGATCCTCACTTACCGTTCCAACAAATGTTTCCCTCACAGAGAACACGTCATGTTGGGATGTCGGGTTGACGTCATGAGATCTTCTGAGACTTCCGGCTGCTCCCAGGAGGCGAGCGAGTCTTCCGGAAGGTCACGGAGCCGAGGGAGGAAGAAGAAGAAGAAGAAGAGGAGGAGAAGGAAGAGGTGCAGATCATCAGGCAGCTCCAGATACTCGGGACGCCACTCTCGAAGCTTGTCCTCTGTTAGGTGTGAATTACACGGAATGACACTTTGGAAATCTTCTAGATCTTAAGGCTCGCTCCTTGGTTGCAGGTCCTACTCGCGTTTGCCGAGTTATTCTCCGGCTCGGAGGCGGCGAGGCAGCGTGAGCAGCAGCAGCTCCAGGGGAAGCTACTCCAGATACAGCCACGACAGGTGAACTCCACCAAAGCCACCAACCGATCATCGCCGGGGAACCGCGGTCCTGTCACGGAGACCACAACATTTTTCACCCGTCTGCCTCGCAGGTCGCGATCAAGGCGGCGGACGTCCAGTTCCAGAGAGACGGACGTCACGCACAAGTCCAGCAGGAAGCGACGGAGACGCGAATTCTACTCCCCGATGAGGAAGAGGAGGAAGGACTCGCCGAGCCATCTGGAGGCGCGTCGAATCACGAGGTAATCGAAGAGATGATGCTGTGTGGAGTTTGCATGTTCTCCCCCGTGACTGCGTGGGTTCCCTCCGGGTACTCCGGCTTCCTCCCACCTCCAAAGACATGCACCTGGGGATAGGCCCCTCCCATCTCCAAAGACATGCACCTGGGGATAGGTTGATTGGCAACACTAAATTGGTCCCTAGTGTGTGAATGTGAGTGTGAATGTTGTCTGTAGGGATGTCCCGATCCAGGTTTTTGCACTTCCGATCCGATACCGATACTGACCGATACCGATACTGACCGATACTGGCCTATCCGAGCATGTATTAAAGTTTAAAGTTATTTAGCCTACTTAGTTGTCAGAATCATGTTGAAAAGGGTTTTAGTACTCTTGATAACAACTAGCCAGCTGAATTAGGGGAGTTTGAATAATACACAATGGTTGGTAACAAGAAACTGACCTGTTTATTCAAGGATAAACACAAAATAGACAAAATTATACATGACAAACAGAAATGGCATCATTGAACTAGGGCTGGGCGATATGGCCTTTTTTTAATATTGCGATATTTTAAGGCCATATTGCGATACACAATATATATCTCGATATTTTGCCTTAGCCTTGAATGAACACTTGATGCATATAATCACAGCAGTATGATGATTCTATGTGTTTTGATTGATTGATTGAGACTTTTATTAGTAGGTTGCACAGTGAAGTACATATTCCGTACAATTGACCACTAAATGGTAACACCCCAATAAGTTTTTCAACTTGTTTAAGTCGGGGTCCACTTAAATTGATTCATGATACGGATATATACTATCAGATATATACTATCATCATAATACAGTCATCACACAAGATAATCACATTGAATTATTTACATTATTTATAATCCAGGGTGTGGAGGGGGGCGCCGGATGTAAGTGTCAAAAAGACAGCCAAAAGAGTTTGATATGAGAATAAATCTAAAGTTAAAATATAGGGTAGAAATGCACCCATTTGCAGGAAATGTAGTCTTGATTTTCAAAATGTTCTTTCAAGGCTTGCATGTCTACATTAAAACATTCTTCTTCATACTGCATTAATATATGCTACTTTTAAACTTTCCTGCAGAGAAGGAAATCACAACTAAAAAAATCACTAATTTCTTCATACAGTGTTGATGTGGAAATGTTTGCCTCAGCATTTTGATGGTGTGGGCGTGTGGCACCGAATGG
This sequence comes from Nerophis lumbriciformis, assembly GCF_033978685.3. Lineage (NCBI taxonomy): Eukaryota > Metazoa > Chordata > Actinopteri > Syngnathiformes > Syngnathidae > Nerophis > Nerophis lumbriciformis. The sequence continues at coordinate 7,187,285 of NC_084550.2, forward strand.
AGATAAGCGTCTCGACAGACGTTATAATATTTGAACAATGATGACGAAAACTGTTTTCTCTGTCGTGTCGGTGTGTTGAAAATTGTTATGCGCTTATTTTTTTATTCGATTTTGTGCGTGGCATAGATTTGCTATGCGCAGAGGACGCTTAAACAGTGCGCAATTGCACAGGCAAGCACCTTAGAGGGACCGTTGCTCGCACGGCTGCGCTAGCATCACAGCTAACGTTAGCCATGCTGCTACCTCTCTGCTCGGGGAGGACGTATACGTATGTGACGTATGACGTGACAGTATGTGATGTATGACGTGACAGTATGTGATGTGTGTAAGAAGGTGCACTTGCTGTCTGTGAGAGGGAGACACAGGAAAGAGTGAGAAGAGCCTGTCGTGTAATGCCAGCAGCTAAAAGCAACTGCGTGAGAATCCACAGACCTGTGGATGTGTTGAAGGTGTGCTGGAAAATGCGGAACGGAAATTACGGAGCAGCAGAAAAGTGGAATGTATTATTTAAATCGGTGCGTTGGAAAACACGGACCGGAGTTTTTTTTTAAACTGGATCTGGATCGGCATTTTCCCATGCCTTGCCGATACGCAATTTTTGGCAAATATCGGCAGCCGATCCGATCCAAATATCGGATCGGGACATCCCTAGTTGTCAGTCTATCTGTGTTGGCCCTGTGATGAGGTGGCAACTTGTCCAGGGTATACCCCGCCTTCCGCCCAAATGCAGCTGAGATAGGCTCCAGTACCCCCCGCAACCCCGAACGGGACAAGCAGGAGAAAATGGATGGATGGATGTTTGTTTACTTACTACTAAAAGACAAGTTGTCTCATATATTCACTATTTTATTTAAGGACAAACTTGCAATTAGAAACATATGTTTAATGTACCCTAAGATTTTTTGTTAAAATAAAGCCATTTATGCAATTTTTTTGTGGTGCCCTTTAGTGACCAATCAATTCCTTTATTGTCATTGTCATAATAACACTTAAGTCATACATGTCAACGACATTTTGTTTGAGCTTTGTCCAGCGGCTTAGAAACTGCATTGAAGTGCAGGTTGACCCTAGTTTACAGTTTAGCATTGTCAGGAAGATGGCGAATAGAGGGGGTGTGGGGGTGGGAACAGTCAGATGTCTGATGGGTGTTACGTTGATGTTGCAGCAATGCAATGTCCAGAGTAGGGATGTCCCGATCCGATATTTGGATCGGATCGGCTGCCGATATTTGCCAAAAATTGCGTATCGGCAAGGCATGGGAAAATGCCGATCCAGATCCAGTTTAAAAAAATACTCCGGTCCGTGTTTTCCAACGCACCTATTTAAATAATACATTCCACTTTTCTGCAGCTCCGTAAATTCCGTTCCGCATTTTCCAGCACACCTTCAACACATCCACAATTCTCACGCAGTTGCTTTTAGCTGCTGGCATTACAAGACAGGCTCTTCTCACTCTTTCCTGTGTCTCCCTCTCACAGACAGCGAGCGCACCTTCTTACACACGTCACATACTGTCACGTCATACGTCACATACTGTCACGTCATACGTCACATACGTATACGTCCTCTCCCAGCAGAGAGCGAGGTAGCGGCATGGCTAACGTTAGCTGTGATGCTAGCGCAGCCGCTAAGGTGCGCGCCTGCTCAAGTGTCCTCTGCGCACGGCAAATCTATGCCACGCACAAAATCAAATAAAAAAATAAGCGCATAACAATTTTCGACACACGGACACGACAGAGACAACAGTTTTCGTCATCATTGTTCAAATATTGTGACGTCTGTCGAGACGCTTATCTCCATTCGGTGCCACACGTCCACACCATCAAAATGCAGAGGCATACATTTCCACATCAACACCGTATGAAAAAATTAGTGATTTTTTTAGTTGTGATTTCCTTCTCTGCATGAAAGTTTAAAAGTAGCATATATTAATGCAGTAAGAAGAAGAATGTTTTAATGTAGACATGCAAGCCTTGAAAGAACATTTTGAAAATCAAGACTACATTTCCTGCAAATGGATGCATTTCTACCCTATATTTTAACGTTAGATTTATTCTCATATCAAACTCTTTTGGCTGTCTTTTTGACACTTACATCAGACGCCCCCCTCCACACCCTGGATTATAAATAATGTAAATAATTCAATGTGATTATCTTGTGTGATGACTGTATTATGATGATAGTATATATCTGATAGTATATATCTGTATCATGAATCAATTTAAGTAGACCCCGACTTAAACAAGTTGAAAAACTTATTGGGGTGTTACCATTTAGTGGTCAATTGTACGGAATATGTACTTCACTGTGCAACCTACTAATAAAAGTCTCAATCAATCAATCAAAACACATAGAATCATCATACTGCTGTGATTATATGCATCAAGTGTTCATTCAAGGCTAAGGCAAAATATCAAGGTATATATCGTGTATCGCAATATGGCCTTAAAATATCGCAATATTAAAAAAAGGCCATATCGCCCAGCCCTAGTTCAATGATGCCATTTCTGTTTGTCATGTATAATTTTGTCTATTTTGTGTTTATCCTTGAATAAACAGGTCAGTTTCTTGATACCAACCATTGTGTATTATTCAAACTCCCCTAATTCAGCTGGCTAGTTGTTATCAAGAGTACTAAAACCCTTTTCAACATGATTCTGACAACTAAGTAGGCTAAATAACTTTAAACTTTAATACATGCTCGGATAGGCCAGTATCGGTCAGTATCGGTATCGGATCGGAAATGCAAAAACAATATCGGTATCGGATCGGAAGTGCAAAAACCTGGATCGGGACATCCCGAGTCCAGAGTACAATTATTGAGGTGGTGAAGAGTGAGGTAATAAGATGGTCCGGGGCAGAAAAGGGGCAGGCTGTTCATTTAGCAGTCTCACAGCCTGGGGATACAGCCTGTGAGACATTCTGGTGGTCCTGGCGCGAATCCATCTACACCTCCTTCCAGAGGGTAGCATGTTGAAGAGGCCATGTGCTGGGTGGTATCTGTCCTTCAGGATGTTGTGTACTCGCTTTAGGCAGCGAGTTGTGTACATGGCACTCATCTCTGGGAGTATCGTCCTTGTAATTTTCCCCGCCGCTTTAACCACTCGCTGGAGGGCCTGTTGGTTCGCTTTAGTGCCACACTAAAAAGCCGTAAGTGAGGACACTGCTGATGGCACAGTTGTAAAAGTTGACCATTGATTTCTGCGGAATGTTTGCGCATTTTAGTTTCCTCAACCAAAAAAAAGACGTTGTTGGGCCTTTCCGACTATAGAAGCAGCGTTAATGTCCCAGCATAGATCTTCTGTTATGTTCACCCCTAAGAATTTTGAACTGCTTGACCCTTTCTACTAGATTATTAATTAAAAGTGGAGGGTGTTTGTTCTGCCCTTTCCTGCGGAAGTCTACAATTAGTTGTCAACCAACTGTAGTTACTGACAGTGGTTTTCTGAAATGTGGTGATATCCTTTACGCACTGATGTCGCTTTTTGATGCAGTACCGCCTGAGGGATCCAAGGTCACAGGCATTCAATGTTGGTTTTCAGCCTCGCTGCAAACGTGCAGTGATTTCTCCAGATTTTCTGAACCTTTTGATGATATTACGGAGCGTAGATGGTGAAATCCCTAAATGCCTTGCAATAGCTCGTTGAGAAATGTTGTTCTTAAACTTTTTCGACGATTTGCTCAGGCATTTGTTGACAAAGTGGTGACCCTCACCCCGTCCTTGTTTGTGAATGACTGAGCATTTCATGGAGTCTACTTTTATACCCAATCATGGCACCCACCCGTTCCCAATGAGCCTGCACACCTGTGGGATGTTCCAAATAAGTGTTTGATGAGCATTCCTCAACTTTATCAGTATTTATTGCCACCTTTCCCAACTTCTTTGTCACGTGTTGCTGGCATCAAATGCTAAAGTTAATGATTATTTGCAAAAAAAAAATGTTTATCAGTTTGAACATCAAATATGTTGTCTTTGTAGCATATTCAACTGAATATGGGTTGAAAATGATTTGCAAATCATTGTATTCCGTTTATATTTACATCTAACTCAATTTCCCAACTCATATGGAAACGGGGTTTGTATTACTGACCGTAGATGGTAAAATCCCTAAATTCCTTGCAATAGCTCGTTGAGAAATGTTCTTCTTAAACTTTTTCGACGATTTGCTCAGGCATTTGTTGACAAAGTGGTGACTGAGTGTGAAGCGACTGGGATGAGAATCAGCACCTCCAAGTCCGAGTCCATGGTTCTCTCCCGGAAAAGGGTGGAGTGCCATCTCCGGGTTGGGGAGGAGATTTTGCCCCAAGTGGAGGAGTTCAAGTACCTCGGAGTCTTGTTCACGGGTGAGGGAAGAGTGGATCGTGAGATCGACAGGCGGATCGGTGCGGCGTCTTCAGTAATGTAACGATCCGTTGTGGTGAAGAAGGAGCTGAGCCGGAAGGAAAAGCTCTCAATTTACCGGTCGATCTACGTTCCCATCCTCACCTATGGTCATGAGCTTTGGGTTATGACCAAAAGGACAAGATCACGGGTACAAGCGGCCGAAATGAGTTTCCTCCGCCGGGTGGCGGGGCTCTCCCTTAGAGATAGGGTGAGAAGCTCTGCCATCCGGGGGGAGCTCAAAGTAAAGCCTCTGCTCCTCCACATCGAGAGGAGCCAGATGAGGTGGTTCGGGCATCTGGTCAGGATGCCACCCGAACGCCTCCCTAGGGAGGTGTTTAGGGCACGTCCGACCGGTAGGAGGCCGCGGGGAAGACCCAGGACACGTTGGGAAGACTATGTCTCCCGGCTGGCCTGGGAACGCCTCGGGGTCCCACAGGAAGAGCTGGACGAAGTGGCTGGGGAGAGGGAAGTCTGGGCTTCCCTGCTTAGGCTGCTGCCCCCGCGACCCGACTTCGGATAAGCGGAAGAAGATGGATGGATGGACCTGTGGGATGTTCCAAATAAGTGTTTGATGAGCATTCCTCAACTTTATCAGTCTTTTTTTGCCACTTTTTTGAAACATGTCGCAGGCATCAAATTCCAAATGAGCTAATATTTGCAAAAAAATAGCAAAATTTACCAATTTGAACGTTAAATATCTTTGCAGTCTATTCAATTGAATATAAGTTGAAAAGGATTTGCAAATCATTGTATTCTGTTTTTATCTACCATTTTACGCAACGTGCCAACTTCGCTTGTCAAACAAAAACCTCTGCCTTGTTTTGATGAATATTCAGGCCTACTACGCTACTGTATTTTAAAGTTGATCATTATGGTGACTTTCGGAGGAGGTGGTATTTGGTGGAAAAAAGTTTGAGAACCACTGGACCAGATTATGTTTGCTTCTCGTCCCCCCAGTGCCAGGAAGAGGCCCGTCCCTTACTTCCGCCGCAGTCCCTCCACCTGCAGCAGCACCTCGTCCTGGAGCAGCCTCTTCTCGCGCGGTCGCAGGTTCGTCCGCAGCCTGGAGCGCAGCAGGAGCCGCAATCGCGGTTCCTCCACTTCCTGCTGCTCCTACAGGAGCTTCAGTCGCAGCTCCTCCTGGAACTCCGTCTTTGGGACCCAGCGCCGCGGTATCAGAAGGAGCAGACATTAGGACGGGAAGGGGAAGGCTTGGACGCAAGGGTCCCGGGCATGGGTGAGACCCTTTTGTTGTTGGCCCCAGCCTGTCCTTCACATCACGTGACCATATTTGGTCATATGTTGTACCTCAACACTCCATTGGAAAGCTCATGGAGTGACGGTCTTCAGTCTTTCAGGGATTGTAGAAGAATCTATTTGCGGGTCCCGTTTATGTCGACCGACTTGTATAGACTCGAACCAAAGGTCAAATCCTCTTCAAAATATTCCGATTTTTTTTTATTGTTAACATTCCGTGGATTACTGTTGGTTCAAGCAAGAAAAGAGCAGTCACAGTTGCCATGAGGTGACAAGACTCCTACTGGTTTTGATCTCCACTTGACTAGAAGAAGTCCAAAGTGTAGTAAGAGGCTCATGCTACACTATATTGCCAAAAGTATTTGGCCACCCTTCCAAATGATGAGAATCAGGTGTCCTATTCACTTGGCCCGGTCACAGGTGTATAAAATCAAGCACTGACATTTTCTACAAACATTTCAATCAATCAATCAATGTTAATTTATATAGCCCTAAATCACAAATATCTCAAAGGGCTGCACAAGCCACAACGACATCCGCAGTACAGAGCCCACATAAGGGCAAGGAAAAACTCACAACCCCAATGGGACGTAGATGTGAATGACTATGAGAAACCTTGGAGAGGACTGCATATGTGGGTGACCCCCCGCTCCTCTAGGGGAGACCGGATGCAATGGACGTCGAGTGGGTCTGACATAATATTGTGAAAGTCCAGTCCATAGTGGATCTAACATAATAGTGAGAGTCCAGTCCATAGTGCCGGGGTCGGCAACCTTTACCAGTCAAAAAGCCATTTTGACCAGTGTCACAAATTAAAGATAACAATGGGAGCCACAAAAAAATTTTGAAATTCAAAATGAAATAACACTGCATAAAAAGTTGTTTTTTTGTGCTATGTATAAACCAGGGGTCTCAGACACGCTGCCCATACCTTAATATGGAATTTGAATGCGGGTGCGGCACGCGGGTTTTGTATGAATGGCGCTTGTCAGCGTCATGCGTGCTATGTTGGTACAGCATATAGCACCCACTACAATCGGCGTGCCTGATCAGCCACATGTTGTATGGGGGCTTCCGCTTGCTCACGTAGGTCACAGCAAGGCATACTTGGTCAACAACCACACAGGTTGGCGGTATAAAAAAAACAACAACTTTAACACTCTTACTAATAATGCGCCACACTGTGAACCCACACCAAAGAAGAATGTCAAACACATTTCGGGAGAACATCTGCTCCGTAACTCAACATAAACACAACAGGACAAATACCCAGAATCCCATGCAGCCTTAACTCTTCCGGGCTATATTATACACCCCCGCTACCAAACCCTGCCCACCTCAACCGACGCACAGGGGGAGGGGGCGAGTTGATGTGTGAGGGAGCAGGGTTGGGGTGGGGGCGGGGTTTGGTGGTAGCAGGGGTGTATAATGTAGCCCGGAAGAGTCAGGGCTGCATGGGATTCTGGATTCTAAATGCTTCTACTGAGGTAGCATCTCTAACTGTTACCGGGAGGGCATTCCATAGTACTGGAGCCCCTATAGAAAACGCTCTATAGCCAGCAGACTTTTTTTTGGGCCCTGGGAATCACTAATAAGCCGGAGTTGTGAAAGGAGCTCTCAGGTGTGGAACTGTCATAGGATGCCACCTGTGCAACAAATCCAGTCGTGAAATGTCCTCGTTCCTAAATATTCCAAAGTCAACTGTCGGCTTTATTATAAGAAAATGGAAGAGTTTGGGAACAACAGCAACTCAGCCACCAAGTGGTAGGCCGCATAAACTGACAGAGAGGGGTCAGTGGAGGAATTATGATGTGGGGTTGTTTTTCAGGAGTTGGGGCTTGGCCCCTTAGTTCTAGTGCAGGGGTTGGCAACCCGCGGCTCTGGAGCCACATGCGGCTCTTTGATCAGCTGCATACTTGCGGACCCCCCCCCCGATTTTCCCGGGAGACTTCCGGATTTCAGTGCCTCTCGCAGACACCTCCCGGGATTAATATTCTCCGATTTTCACCCTTACAATAATAATAAGGGCGTGCCATGATGGTACAGCATTTAGAACCCTCTACAATCTGTATTAACAACGTGCCAGCCCAGCCTTTTGTTATATGCTTCTTCTTCTTGCACACGCGAGTGACAGCAAGGCATACTTGGTCGACAGCCACACAGGTTACACTGACGGTGGCCATATAAAACAACTTTAACACTCTTACTAATAATGCGCCACACTTTGAACCAAAACCAAACAAGAATGACAAACACATTTCGGGAGAACATCTGCACCTTAACACAACATAAACACAACAGAACAAATACCCAGAATCCCATGCAGCCCTAACTCTTCCGGGCTACATTATACCATACTTGCCAACCCTCCCGAATTTTCCGGGAGACTCCCGAAATTCAGCGCCTCTCCCGAAAACCTCCCGGGACAAATATTCTCCCGAAAATCTCCCGATTTTCAGCCGGAGCTGGAGGCCACGCCCCCTCCAGCTCCATGCGGACCTGAGTGAGGACAGCCTTTTTTCACTACGGGAGGACAACAGGGTGATAAGAACTAAATCATCCAGACTAGAGATACATTGTATTATTATGTTTATCTTACCTAAAAATAAATAGATATTTATTAATTTAAAAAAAAAAAAAAAAAAACTAAATTTTTACTATATTTTGCTAAAAACATCAAAATTAATTGTATTTTTATTTTTATTTTTTCTGACTCATTACATCCAGCCATAGAATTTTACATTAAAATAAACATATTTGAAATAATTAATTTTAAATTATCATAATAATTCATTTAAAATGACCATATTTAATTATTAAAATAATTGCTTGTTTATCAACAACTTTAGCATTTTATTCACTACATTTTGAAGCTCTCAGAAGCCAAGTTATGTTATATTCCTTAATAATTATTTATGCAAGTTTGAAGTATCAATTATCCAAACACAGTTTTGTTTGCATATTTTCAGGATGTATATATATATATATATATATATATATATATATATATATATATATATATATATATATATATATGTATGAAATACTTGACTTGGTGAATTCTAGTTGTCAATATACTCCTCCCCTCTTAACCACGCCCCCAACCACGCCCCGCCCCACCCCCGACCACGCCCCCACCTCCCGAAATCGGAGGTCTCAAGGTTGGCAAGTATGCATTATACACCCCTGCTACCACCATACAAGTATGACGCTGTCAAGCGCCATTCATATAAAACCCGCGGGTCGCACTAGCATTCAATTTTCATAGTAAGGTGTGGGCCGCGTGTCTGAGACCCCTGGTTAATACATAGCACAAAGCAAAAAAAAAACTTTGTATGCAGTGTTATTTCATTTTAAATTTTATAAGATTTTTGTGGCTCCCATTGTTTTCTTTAATTTGTGAAACTGGTCAAAATGGCTCTTTGACTGGTAAAGGTTGCCGACCCCTGTTCTGGTGAAATTAACTCTGAATGCTCCAGGATTCCAAGACATTTTGGACACTTCCATGCTCCCAACTTTTGATTGATTGAAACTTGTATTAGTAGATTGCACAGTACAGTGTCACGTTCAAACACTGAGGACATCTATTAAACAAGACAAAAGGCAAGGAATCAAACAGAGACAGAATTCAATTTGGACTCAATATTGAGGAGAGACATGGCCACTGCACTCTCTGTACAGTCCTGCACCACGCTCTGACGAAGAAGGTTTTCGTCTCCTCATTTATTCAGATGTTCAATGTTCACGCACCAGCACATGTCACAGCAGGAATGGGAAGTATGTAAAACAGTCATTGTTTTCGGTCGCTTTGAAGACCAAGAAGAGGATTTCTCGGGCTTGGGCTCTTCCTGGATCCAGCTGGGGCAGGTGTTGGAGGACAATGGATAACCCCTCCCGTCTCCTGACCACAGCAACTTCAAGAGGGCAGCGGGTCGTAAATAGCGTTGACCTCGGTTACCAAATAGTTGGAAGAGAGTTTGTGAAATACTTCAGAGAGAGTTCGTTTAACACTTCAAAGAGAGTTCCTCTGGAAGTTGAGCAGATCCTGCCATCTGTCCGTGTTGAAATCACAGTGGCGTTTCACGAGCGTTCTTCCTCTTGTTAGGCCTCGAAAGACAGCATTCATAATACAACGTTTCTTTTGTGATAACTTACAAACAATTATTCCAACAACAGTACATATTCCGTACAATTGACCACTAAATGGTAACACTCCAATAAGTTTTTCAACTTGTTTAAGTCGGCGTCCACGTAAATCAATTCATGGTCAACCTTGTGGGAACAGTTTGGAGCGGGCCGCTTCCTCTTCCAACATGACTGTGCACCAGTGCACAAAGAAAGGTCCATAAAGACATGGATGACAGAGTCTGGTGTGGATGAACTTGACTGGCCTGCGCAGAGTCCTGACCTGAACCCGATAGAATTAGAACGGAGACTTGAGAGCCAGGCCTTCTCCACCAACATCAGTGTGTGACCTCACCAATGTCCTTTTGGAAGAATGGTGGGAAATTCCTCGTGAGGAGGCATGGCCGGCGGACCTGCAGCGAGGCGGGGCACGACGGGGCCGGCTCCGAGACGAGCGTCGGGTGCGTAGATGGCCCACCTGGGCGCAGTTGAGCAATCGACCCGCACAGAGGTTTATTGAAAAATAAAACAAAGTGACAAAACTGCTCCAGTCATGTCTCTCCTTGGTGGTCCTTGGAACCCGGAGGGAAGAGGTACGCCACATTCCTATAAACACACTCCGCGACCTTGTGGACAGCCTTCCCAGAAGAGTTGAAGCTGTAATAGCTGCAAAATTTAGACCGACGACATATTGAGCCCTATGGGTTAGGAATGGGATGGCACTTCATGTTCATATGTGAGTCAAGGCAGGTGGCCAAATACTTTTGGTGATATAGTGTATCAGGACACGTCTAAGATAAGGTAAGATGGCGTTGCATAATTGGTTTTGTCTGATGCCGCGGCGAGAGAGCGAGAAGGAGGGGGGAAAAAAAACGTTTACCGCGGGAAAATGTAGGCGTGGACGGCAAGCAGAGTGTCTTTCAGCGCAAATGTCAAATGAATCTGTCCTCTCAACACGCCGCAAAATGTCAAGAGTCGCGTCTCCGTTGGCAACAGAGCGCCAACGACGTGATTAAGCCCACAGGTGATTTTTCAAAGACGATGCTATTGAATGTTTCAGTTTGCGTGGAGATAACACATGGAATTATTCCCACGCCCGGAGAATGTTTTTTTGACCAACCGTCAGACTTATTTATTAACTTATTCCTATTTATTAGTCCTGCGTTCTATGCAACGTGTCTTTTTGCTTTGGTTTGTGCTGCGTTTGGAAACCGTTCATCATTTTTTTTCTGTATGTGAAATACATAAATCATCGCCTTGCTTGACCTTTTTCTTTGAGTCCTAAAAAAGAGAAAAAAAAGGTGAGCAGTGTGACATTTGCTTTGTTTGCTTCCTCGCCGAGAGTGAGACGAATGCACAGCCAACGTAGCTTAGCCACGTAGCTTAGCATGACGCAAATTAGCCAAACCAAATGGGTGGAAAGGCTATGGTAGCAGCTGATCTGTTATCTTGGGATTTTATTCTTTTTTAAATATTTTCTACTGGTTCTTAGTTGACTTAAATTGAATTAACTTTTGTTTTAAGATTTACTTTAAATCCAACCAGCTATGTGCTAAGCTAACTGAGCTAACGGTGCATGGTAAATGGCCTTCATCGTTTTAGGATGTGTTTTTTTTTTTCATTCTTAAACATGTTTACTGGTTCTTAGTTGACTTTATGGACTTTTACTGAGAACATGTCGGATTTATTATTTTTATTAATTAATATTTTTTTTACATCAATCCCAACCAGCGGTTACCGCTCTGTGCTAAGCTAACACGACTAATAATGGATGCTAAACAGACTTCATCTTTTCAGGATGTGTCAAAATTGTGTTTTTATTCATTCTTAAACAGTTTTAGTTGAATTTTGCGACTTTTACTGGAGTTAGTTTTTTATTTTGTGTTAATCCTAATCATACTTGCCAACCTTGAGACCTCCGATTTCGGGAGGTGGGGGGTGGAGGCGTGGTCGGGGGTGGGGAAGGGCGTGGTTGAGGGCGTGGTTAAGAGGGGAGGAGTATATTGACAGCTAGAATTCACCATGTCAAGTATTTCATATATATATATATATATATATATATATATATATATATATATATATATATATATATATATATATACATACATACATACATACATATATATATTTTATATATATATATATATATATATATACATACATATATATATATACATACATATATATATATTTATATATATATATATATATATATATATATATATATACATACATATATATATATTTTTATATATATATATATATATATATATATATATATACATATACATATACATATATATATCTCTACATCCTGAAAATATGCAAACAAAACTGTGTTTAGATAATTGATACTTCAAACTTGCATAAATAAATATTAAGGAATATAACATACCTTGGCTTCTGAGAGCTTCAAAATGTAATGAATAAAATGCTAAAGTTGTTGATAAACAAGCAATTATTTTAATAATTAAATATGGTCATTTTAAATGAATTATTATGATAATTTTAAATTAATAATTTCAAATATGTTTATTTTAATGTATAATTCTAATGCCTGGATGTAATAAGGAGTCAGAAAAAATACAAATAAAAATACAATTAATTTTGATGTTTTTAGCTAAATATAGTAAACATTTATTTAGTTGTTTTTTTTAAATTAATAAGTATATTTATTTTTAGGTAAGATAAACATAATACAATTTATCTCTTGTCTGGATGATTTAGTTCTTGTCACCCTGTTGTCCTCCCGTCGTGAAAAAAAGGCTGTCCTCACTCAGGTCCGCATGGAGCTGGAGGGGGCGTGGCCTCCAGCTCCGGCTGAAAATCGGGAGATTTTCGGGAGAATATTTGTCCCGGGAGGTTTTTGGGAGAGGCGCTGAATTTCGGGAGTCTCCCGGAAAATTCGGGAGGGTTGGCAAGTATGATCCTAATCATCTGTTACTATGCTATGCTAACCAAGCTAATGATTGATGGCAAATGTCAATTTTTTCAGGATTTGTCAAAATTGTGTTTTTATTCATTCTTAAATAGTTTGTTTAATTTTGCGACTTTAACTGGGATTTACTTTTATTTTTATGTTGTGTTAATCCCAACCATTTGTTACTGGTCTGTGCTATGCTAACCGAGCTAATGATTGATGGTAAACGTCCATCTTTTCAGGATGTGTCAAAATTGTGTTTTTATTCATTCTCAAACAGTTTTAGTTGAATTTAGTGACTTTTACTAGGATTTGTTTTTTTTATTTTGTGTTAATCCCAACCATCTGTTACCGGTCTGTGCTATGCTAACCGAGCTAATGATTGATGGTAAACGTCCAGCTTTTCAGGATGTGTCAAAATTGTGTTTTTATTCATTCTTAAACAGTTTTAGTTTAATTTTGCGACTTTAACTGGGATTTTTTTAAATTATTTTGTGTTAATCGCAACCATTTTTTACCGGTTTGTGCTATGCTAAACCAAGCTAATGATTGATAGTAAACGTCCATCTGTTCAGGATGTGTCAAAATTGTGTTTTTATTCATTCTTAAACAGTTTTACTTTAATTTTGCGACTTTTACTGGGATTTGTTTTTTTTATTTTGTGTTAATCCCAACCATCTGTGCTATGCTAACCAAGCTAATGATTGATGGTAAACGTCCGACTTTTCAGGATCTGTCCAAAATTGTGTTTTTATTCATTCTTAAACATTTCTTCTGGTTCTTAGTTGAATTTAGTGACATTTACTGGGATTTATGTTTTTATTTTTGCATTAATCCCAACCATCTGTTACCGGTCTGTGCTATGCTAACCAAGCTAATGATGTATTGTGTCTAAAATGTCAAACTATTCATCTTCGCTGGACTTTCTGTGCATTTCAACATTTGTTTTCTCCTTTTAATCCACGTGTTGCCCTGAATGTCACATCAATGAGGGAAATGTGTGGTAAACTGATTAAAATTATAACCTGGCGGTGTATAGACGAGCGACATGTTCCTGTGATGAGATAGTTTCGGGGAAAAGTCAGGCATTTTAATTGAAAAGTACAGGACTGTTGTCACATGCAGGTTCACCAAAGTGTAAATATGCACATCTGTTTTGTGTAAATATTAAAAAAAAATATCTGATTGTGGAACTTTTATGTTTTGGAGCAATGTCAATGCACTCTAAATGTCTTTGTGTATTTCCAAGGAGTCTGAGGGTCACACGAGAAAAAAAAAAAAATCACTTTTTTTATTTTTTAATTTTTTAAGCATAACATGAAAAGTGCTCATAAAACCCACATTCTGATTTATTTTTCTGAACACTACAACTTTGTTCCTGGCATCTACCCCTCACAATGCAGACTTGTGAATTGAATTGATGTAGTTTTGAGTTTTCCCTGGATTGCAACTTTTTTTTGCTCTGTTTTGCTTTTTTTATTTTGACAAGGTTTTGGTTACGTTTTTTGTTTTCAACAAAACAACAATATCACTTTAGCCGAGTCATTTGTATTCATTTTTTTTTGTATGACATCTTTATTCTTAGTGCATCACAACTTTCTGTATTAAAACTACAACATCGAGCAAAACTAACTTTATTTTCACTGTTTGTGTCTTAAGAAAATAACACTCTTATTTGTAATATATTTATTCTAATTAGGACTTTTTTTTTCTGCTTGTAGACTTTTTTCCTCGTCAAATTTTAAGCGTATTTTCGTAACAATATGATTTTATTCTCGTAAAATGACAGAAATGACATTTGTTTCTCATAAAATTAAATGTATTCTCCGATATTCTTTTACATTTTTATTTTTGTATAAATGTTTGTTTTTTTTGTAAAAATGTCAACATTTTTATATCTTCTATTCCACCTTTCACCTCATTTCTTTGTTCCAAAATTGCGTATCTCAATTTAATTTACATGTCCTAAAATTAAAACTTTAATTTTTAATATAAAAAGTGGCAATATTTTCTCTCTAATGCTTGAATATTTTATTGCAATATTCTGAATTATCGATTGTACAAATTCCATACTTTTGTGATATTCCACGTTTTAGCTCATGAAATAATCACTTATTTATAATAATAATAGATTTTATTTGTAAAAAAGCACTTTATATTGAGTAAACAATCTTAATGTGCTACAGTGTATTAAAAAAATAAAAATATAATAAATAAATGAATAAAAAAAAAAAATACAACAGCCAAATAGCTATAACTAGTATGCATATATCTTTAAAAAAAAAAGAAAAAAAAGAAGGGCTTTTAAGCCTTTTTAAAAAAGCATCCACAGTCTGTGGGGCCCTCAGGTGGTCAGGGAGAGCGTTCCACAGACTGGGAGCGGCGGAGCAGAAAGTCCGGTCTCCCATTGTTCGTAGTAATTACGTGATATTTCTCTGTCGCAAACATTAAATGAAAGTCGTGATATTACATTTTCTGATAAAATTGCAAATACTTTCTTTCTTTTGCATGAACCTTTACGTTTTTGCAATATTCCGATTGTTTTCCTTAAAAATTTGACATTTTTCACATAATATTACATTTTTGTAATATGTAATATATTTTCCTTCTAAAACATTTTTATTTTACAAACTGATTTCATTTCTTGTACAATCTTTTTTCAGGTTAAGATATTTTTACTTTTTCGAGTATTTTTTTCACATTCAACTCAATGACACTCACATGGCACTTTAATTCCTATATTCTTTATATTTTTTTCTATTATTATTATTTAATATTATTTATTGTGTGGCCCTAATACTCCCTCGTGCTGACCGTCCGTCTGCTGTCACGGTGATGTTTTAGGTGTTACATCAGAAGACGTCTATGAAATGTGAATAAATAAGTTGTTGAAAAACATTTATCATGCCTGCTTGAATCCGTGCGATGACGTCAGCCTGCTGACTTGTGTTCTATTAAAGAGTCAGTGAGTCACTCGGGACAAAAAGGGGCCGGCCTGTGTGCAGCTGCTGCGCCAACGCTGTAAGAAGTGTCCACTTAGAACGGCGCGATTCTCTCAAATTAAGCCGTTAAGTGTCCTTTTGTTCCGCTAGAAGTGTGTGTAATGTGATTAGAGTCCGATCAAGCCAAGTGTGTTCATGGTTGAATCGTATTTAAGGACTTTGGAGAGTTTGTGTTCGGTGTATTTTTTGCAGTGTGAGTCAAAGTGTGTCGAAAGTGCCAGTAATGAGTCGCACTTTCGACACACTTTGACTCATTGTGAACGACTCTTCTCGAACGGCACTATAAAAGGAGCATCATGACCGACTCGTTGACTCATCTTGAGGGACTCATTTTGGGGGGCTTTAAAAGGAAGACCACCGACTCGAGCGTGACGCACACAAATTCGACCCCCCGACTCGCTGGATGTCAACAGGTGCTCTATCGTGTCCACGGTGATGCAACACCTGTTCTCGAAGTTTCCGTCGAGTTCCAGATAGTTCCACGCGGACATGGCAGAAGGAGACTTTTACACGCTGGGCAACCGCCAGAGGTTCCCCCGGGATCCGTTCGGAGAGTCGCCCTTTCGGGAGCAGATGGGCTCCCGCTTCATGGAGGATGACTTCGGCATGCCGCCCTTCCCCGACGACCTCTCCATGGACTGGCCGGGCTGGGCTCGACCCGGCCGGCTGAGCACCCGCCTGGGCTCGGCGCCCTTCGGCAGCGCCTTACGCTCGGGCTTCCCGGGCCACCAGCAGCGGCAGTCGGCGGCGGGGCCCTCGCTCTACGGCGGCCGCTACGGCGAGGCCTCCCCGCGGAGCTCCCCGACCACCGGCCTGTGCAGCGGCGGCAGCACGGGCGGGGAGCCGTGGAAGATGTGCGTTAACGTGCACAGCTTCAAGGCGGACGAGCTCAACATCAAAACCCGAGATGGTTTTGTGGAAGTATCCGGTCAGTGAATTATTTTTCTTCCAGTCCACGACTCCCATTTCCCGCTATAGCAGGGGTGTCAAACTCATCTTATATCGGGGGCCACATGGAGAAAAATCACGGCAAGATAACTCAAAAATAAAGACAACTTCAGATTGTTTTCTTTTAGGGATGTCCGATAATGGCTTTTTGCCGATATCTGATATTGTCCAACTCTTTAATTACCAATACCGATATAAACCGATACCCAGGCCCGGCCCTAACCAATCTGGCGCCCTAGGCAAGATTTTAGGTGGCGCCCCCCCACATCGGCAGTGAAGTGTATATACTCACAAGAAACCGAATAGCTTTGTCTTTGACCTTTTTTTTACTTAAAGAAAGCAAATTAACAATCAGAATAGTTAACAAGATAAAAAAAAATATGAATAAATAAATTAATGCAAAAAATAAAAAATGAATATATGAAATACAATATTTTTTACATACATATTGCTTAATTAACATTAATGATGTGCACTTTAACAACTAGGCTTACAACTATACCTAATATATAAAGGGGTGGAAAAGTGGCTATTACCTGCAGGGCAAACATTAGCTAACCAGAAGGCAATAACAATGTAAACAAAAAACACCTGCTTAAAAGATCTAATACAAATGTCCCTGAGGAATGTAAGGTGGGAGTACTGTAATTACCTAACGTTACATTATTATTTTCCATAACAATTTAGCCCCCTCCACAATATTAACCCGACGTTAAAACAGAACTAGCTATTTATTGATTAGCAATTGCCGAATCATGTAACATTAGCTTAATGCTAAAAAGCCAGCTACTATCACATTCTGTAACAGACAAATAATTTCATGTAGGCTAACGTTGCCTACCTGCTACCTCTGTCTTTTCTCGTTCCTCCTCCTCTTCTTTTCTCTTTTTTCTTCCCTGGGCACCTGACAGTTTTGGCCGTTTTGACATCTTGTGTTGATTTTTTGATGTGGTGACGTCCAAAAAGAGTCATGGTACGGGAAGGGAGGGGGCGCACCGTCCGGGGGGGGGGCGTAATATTGTAACAAATAATATTTCTATTATATAGGCTTTACTTTGCATTTTAATTAACGTGGGATTATTTTTTGTATTTAGAAATAATAGTACCAACTTTTTTTTTTTTTCTTCTCCAACATTTGTGGCACTGGCGTGGCGCCCCCTGATGGACGGCGCCCTTAGCATTTGCCTATACGGCCTATGCCACGGGCCGGCCCTGCCGATACCGATATATACAGTCGTGGAATCATACTTGCCAACCCTCCCGAATTTTCCGGGAGACTCCCGAAATTCAGCGCCTCTCCCGAAATCCTCCCGGGACAAATATTCTCCCGAAAATATCCCGATTTTCAGCCGGAGCTGGAGGCCAATATACTCCTCCCCTCTTAACCACGCCCCTGTCCCACCCCTGCCCCTGACCACGCCCCCCAACCCCACCCCCCACCTCCCGAAATCGGAGGTCTCAAGGTTGGCAAGTATGCGTGGAATTAACACATTATTATGACAAATTTGGACAACCAGGTATGGTGAAGATAAGGTCCTTTTTAAAAAAAAAAAAAAAAATAAGATAAATAAATTAAAAACATTTTCTTGAATAAAAAAGTAAGTAAAACAATATAAAAACAGTTACATAGAAACTAGTAATTAATGAAAATGAGTAAAATTAACTGTTAAATGTTGGTACTATTAGTAGACCAGCAGCACGCACAATCATGTGTGCTTACGGACTGTATCCCTTGCAGACTGTATTGATATATATTGATATATAATGTAGGAACCAGAAATATTAATAACAAAAAGAAACAACCCTTTTGTGTGAATGAGTGTAAATCGGGGAGGAAGTTTTTTTTGGGGTTGGTCCACTAATTGTAAGTGTATCTTGTGTTTTTTATGTTGATTGAATTAAAAAAAAAAAAAAAAAAAAAAAAAAAACGATACCGATAATAAAAAACGATACAGATAATTTCCGATATTACATTTTAAAGCATTTATCGGCCGATAATAACTCTATTTTCTTTGTTTAAAAATAGAACAATCACATTCTGTAAATGTCCAAACCATAATGTTGTTGTTGTTTTTTACACTTGCATAGTATTCTACCTTTTTTGTCGTTATTTATACTTTCTGAATAAATTATGTGATAATGTTGGTGTTAATTTTCAATCTATCAAGATAAAATATTATCAAAATCAAATTACAGGATGTTATTTATGTAATTTGCTCATTTTCCTCGACTGGTGCACTAACATGTGGTTTATTTAATTTTTTACATATTTAGCATCAGCTACAGATACAAATAATTGCTATTGCGACATCTAGTGGACACATGTAGAACAGTGGTTTCTTTCATTCAAAAATTTCGGCTCAGGTTTATACTTGGCCAACTCATCCCGCGGGCCGTATAAAATCTAGTCCCAAGTGGTAAAATCACGGCAAGATAACTAAAAAATAAAGACAACTTCAGATTGTTTTCTTTTAGGGATGTCCGATAATGGCTTTTTGCCGATATCCGATATTGTCCAACTCTTTAATTACCGATACCGATATATACAGTCGTGGAATTAACACATTATTATGACAAATTTGGACAACCAGGTATGGTGAAGATAAGGTCCTTTTTAAAAAAAAAAAAAAAAAAGATAAATAAATTAAAAACATTTTCTTGAATAAAAAAGTAAGTAAAACAATATAAAAACAGTTACATAGAAACTAGTAATTAATGAAAATGAGTAAAATTAACTGTTAAAGGTTAGTACTATTAGTGGACCAGCAGCACGCACAATCATGTGTGCTTACGGACTGTATCCCTTGCAGACTGTATTGATATATATTGATATATAATGTAGGAACCAGAAATATTAATAACAAAAAGAAACAACCCTTTTGTGTGAATGAGTGTAAATGGGGGAGGAAGTTTTTTTTTGGGTTGGTCCACTAATTGTAAGTGTATCTTGTGTTTTTTATGTTGATTTAATTTAAAAAAAAAAACAAAAAAAAATCCGATACCGATAATAAAAAACGATACAGATAATTTCCGATATTACATTTTAATATAATATAATAATATCTCTATTTTCTTTGTTTAAAAATAGAACAATCACATTCTGAAAATGTCCAAACCATAATGTTGTTGTTGTTTATTACACTTGCATAGTATTCTACCTTTTTTGTCGTTATTTATACTTTCTGAATAAATTATGTGATAATGTTGGTGTTAATTTTCAATCTATCAAGATAAAATATGATCAAAATCAAATTACAGGATGTTATTTATGTAATTTGCTCATTTTCCTCGACTGGTGCACTAATATGTGGTTTATTTAATTTTTTACATATTTAGCATCAGCTACAGATACAAAGAATTGCTATTGCGACATCTAGTGGACACATGTAGAACAGTGGTTTCTTTCATTCAAAAATGTCGGCTCAGGTTTATACTTGACCAACTCATCCCGCGGGCCGTATAAAATCTGGTCCCAAGTCGTAAAATCACGGCAAGATAACTCAAAAATAAAGACAACTTGTCGTTGTGGCTTGTGCAGCCCTTTGAGACACTTGTGATTTAGGGCTATATAAATAAACATTGATTGATTGATTGATTGAACTTCAGATTGTTTTCTTTTAGGGATGTCCGATAATGACTTTTTGCCGATATCCGATATTGTCCAACTCTTTAATTACCGATACCGATATATACAGTCGTGGGATTAACACATTATTATAACAAATTTGGACAACCAGGTATGGTGAAGATAAGGTCCTTTTTAAAAAAAAATTATAAAATAAGATAAATAAATTAAAAATATTTTCTTGAATAAAAAAGAAAGTAAAACAATATAAAAACAGTTACATAGAAACTAGTAATTAATGAAAATGAGTAAAATTAAGTGTTAAAGGTTAGTACTATTAGTGGACCAGCAGCACGCACAATCATGTGTGCTTACGGACTGTATCCCTTGCAGACTGTATTGATATATATTGATATATAATGTAGGAACCAGAAATATTAATAACAAAAAGAAACAACCCTTTTCTGTGAATGAGTGTAAATCGGGGAGGAAGTTTTTTTTTGGGTTGGTCCACTAATTGTAAGTGTATCTTGTGTTTTTTATATTGATTTAATTTTAAAAAAAACAACAACAAAAAAAAAACGATACCGATAATAAAAAAACGATACAGATAATTTCCGATATTACATTTTAAAGCATTTATCGGCCGATAATATGTCTATTTTCTTTGTTTAAAAATAGAACAAGCACAATCTGAAAATGTCCAAACCATAATGTTGTTGTTGTTTTTTACACTTGCATAGTATTCTACCTTTTTTGTCGTTATTTATACTTTCTGAATAAATTATGTGATAATGTTGGTGTTAATTTTCAATCTATCAAGATAAAATATTATCAAAATCAAATTACAGGATGTTATTTATGTAATTTGCTCATTTTCCTCGACTAGTGCACTAACATGTGGTTTATTTAATTTTTTACATATTTAGCATCAGCTACAGATACAAATAATTGCTATTGTGACATCTAGTGGACACATGTAGAACAGTGGTTTCTTTCATTCAAAAATGTCGGCTCAGTTTTATACTTGGCCAACTCATCCCGCGGGCCGTATAAAATCTGGTCCCAAGTGGTAAAATCACGGCAAGATAACTAAAAAATAAAGACAACTTCAGATTGTTTTCTTTTAGGGATGTCCGATAATGGCTTTTTGCCGATATCCGATATTGTCCAACTCTTTAATTACCGATACCGATATATACAGTCCTGGAATTAACACATTATTATGACAAATTTGGACAACCAGGTATGGTGAAGATAAGGTCCTTTTTTTTAAAAATGAAATAAAATAAGATAAATAAATTAAAAACATTTTCTTGAATAAAAAAAGAAAGTAAAACAATATAAAAACAGTTGCATAGAAACTAGTAATTAATGAAAATTAGTCAAATTAACTGTTAAATGTTGGTACTATTAGTAGACCAGCAGCACGCACAATCATGTGTGCTTACGGACTGTATCCCTTGCAGACTGTATTGATATATATTGATATATAATGTAGGAACCACAAATATTAATAACAAAAAGAAACAACCCTTTTGTGTGAATGAGTGTAAATGGGGGAGGAAGGTTTTTTTGGGTTGGTCCACTAATTGTAAGTGTATCTTGTGTTTTTTATGTTGATTTAATTAAAAAAAAAAAAAACGATACCGATAATAAAAAACCGATGCAGATAATTTCCGATATTGCATTTTAAAGCATTAATCGGCCGATAATATCTCTATTTTCTTTGTTTAAAAATAGAACAATCACATTCTGAAAATGTCCAAACCATAATGTTGTTGTTGTTTTTTACACTTGCATAGTATTCTACCTTTTTTGTCGTTATTTATACTTTCTGAATAAATTTTGTGATAATGTTGGTGTTAATTTTCAATCTATCAAGATAAAATATTATCAAAATCAAATTACAGGATGTTATTTATGTAATTTGCTCATTTTCCTCGACTGGTGCACTAACATGTGGTTTATTTAATTTTTTACATATTTAGCATCAGCTACAGATACAAAGAATTGCTATTGCGACATCTAGTGGACACATGTAGAACAGTGGTTTCTTTCATTCAAAAATTTCGGCTCAGGTTTATACTTGGCCAACTCATCCCGCGGGCCGTATAAAATCTGGTCCCAAGTGGTAAAATCACGGCAAGATAACTAAAAAATAAAGACAACTTCAGATTGTTTTCTTTGTTTAAAAAATAGAACAAGCACATTCTGAAAACGTACAAACCATAATGTTGTTGTTTTGTTTTTACACTTACATAGTATTCTACCTTTTTTTTATTTGTCGTTATTTATACCTTCTGAATAAATTATGTGATAATGTTCATCTGTCAACTCATTGGTGTTAATTTTCAATCTCAATCAATCAAGATACAATAATATCAAAATCAAATTACAGGATGTTATTTATGTAATATGGTGCAGTATAGCACGGTTAGTAGAGTTGCCGTGCCAGCAACTTGAGGGTTCCAGGTTCGATCCCCGCTTCCGTCATCCTAGACACTTTACCCACCTGCTCCCAGTGCCACCCACACTGGTTTAAAATGTAACTTAGATAATGGGTTTCACTATGTAAAAGTGCTTTGAGTCACTAGAGAAAAGCGCTATGTAAATATAATTCACTTCACTTCACTAATTTGCTCATTTTCATCGACTGGTGCAATAACTTGGGTTTTTTTGTTTTTTTTTACATATTTAGCATCAGCTACAGATACAAATAATTGCTATTGCGACATCTAGTGGACACATTTAGAACAGTGGTTTTTTTTCATTCAAAAATTTCGGCTCAGTTTTATACTTGGCCAACTCATCCCGCGGGCCGTATATTTGACGCCCCTGCCCTATAGGAAACGATGGAAATAGAAATGGTCTGTTCCAGTATCAAACAGTGGCAATCATCAAAGCTTGGTTGCCAAAGATCAGAATTGTAAAATAGGAATATTCTGTATTCCGACGTTTTGGGTAACCTTGATTCCTCAAGTGTTGCTGAAAAGCTACAAAAATACAACAACAAAAAAAAGCTTATTTACCAGTTTGACACCTGCAATACTGAAATCGTGTGTCGGTGTGACATTTAAAAGATGAATCGTGTTGAATTTGACTTGAGTTGTACAACATATTATAGAACAGGGGTTCTCGGTCCGGATAAGGCCCGCCTGCGTCCAAAATCTGGCCCGCAGGAACTCAAGTTTAAAAAAAATAAAAAATAAAAATAAAAATGTTGGTTTTTTCTAATCCATTTTCTACCGCTTGTTACTTTCGGGGTCTCATCATATTGTCTAAAAATGCATTTTCCCATTGATAACATGACATTGCGCCACAGTGTGTGACGGCCAATTTTTTTTAACCCAATGCAAAAAGTTTGGGGGCCCCTGTTATAGACCATCCATCCACCTGTTACAGACCATCCATCCACCTGTTACAGACCATCCATCCACCTGTTACAGACCATCCATCCACCTGTTACAGACCATCCATCCACCTGTTACAGACCATCCATCCACCTGTTACAGACCATACATCCACCTGTTACAGACCATACATCCACCTGTTACAGACCATACATCCACCTGTTACAGACCATACATCCACCTGTTACAGACCATCCATCCACCTGTTACAGACCATCCATCCACCTGTTACAGACCATCCATCCACCTGTTACAGACCATACATCCACCTGTTACAGACCATCCATCCACCTGTTACAGACCATCCATCCACCTGTTACAGACCATACATCCACCTGTTACAGACCATACATCCACCTGTTACAGACCATACATCCACCTGTTACAGACCATACATCCACCTGTTACAGACCATACATCCACCTGTTACAGACCATACATCCACCTGTTACAGACCATACATCCACCTGTTACAGACCATACATCCACCTGTTATAGACCATACATCCACCTGTTACAGACCATACATCCACCTGTTACAGACCATACATCCACCTGTTATAGACCATCCATCCACCTGTTATAGACCATCCATCCACCTGTTATAGACCATCCATCCACCTGTTATAGACCATCCATCCACCTGTTACAGACCATCCATCCACCTGTTACAGACCATCCATCCACCTGTTACAGACCATCCATCCACCTGTTACAGACCATCCATCCACCTGTTACAGACCATCCATCCACCTGTTACAGACCATCCATCCACCTGTTACAGACCATCCATCCACCTGTTACAGACCATCCATCCACCTGTTACAGACCATCCATCCACCTGTTACAGACCATCCATCCACCTGTTACAGACCATCCATCCACCTGTTACAGACCATCCATCCACCTGTTACAGACCATCCATCCACCTGTTACAGACCATCCATCCACCTGTTACAGACCATCCATCCACCTGTTACAGACCATCCATCCACCTGTTATAGACCATCCATCCACCTGTTACAGACCATCCATCCACCTGTTACAGACCATCCATCCACCTGTTACAGACCATCCATCCACCTGTTACAGACCATCCATCCACCTGTTACAGACCATACATCCACCTGTTACAGACCATACATCCACCTGTTACAGACCATACATCCACCTGTTACAGGCCATCCATCCACCTGTTACAGGCCATCCATCCACCTGTTACAGGCCATCCATCCACCTGTTACAGGCCATCCATCCACCTGTTACAGGCCATCCATCCACCTGTTACAGGCCATCCATCCACCTGTTACAGGCCATCCATCCACCTGTTATAGACCATCCATCCACCTGTTACAGACCATCCATCCACCTGTTACAGACCATCCATCCATCCATCCATGCAATTATAGTCCGAAACTAATAAATGTGTGCATCCCAGTGGCTGAAAAATAATCTGCAAAATCGCGATTCCTATTCATTTCCATACCTGCCAACTACTCCGGTTTTCCCGTAATTAGTACGGTTTTCATCAACCTATTCCGGGTTACGATTGCAGTGATAAAAAATACGGTTTTTCATTCATTAAAAAACTTTTTTTTTTTTTTTAAGTTTTATTCACGAAATCGCGTAACAACAATGACAATCGACACTGCTTCCCGTAACTTCCTATCGAGCCATTCCGAATGCCATGCGCGAGGCTATTTATAGCACCGCTGCCTAGCACGAGGCACCAGTTGCCATTGTTTCCAAACGAGCGAACGATCATGGAATCAGCCGGAGAAAAATCGCAAACGAGTCTTAAACCGAAAAGAAAACTGCAGTCATTCCGTGAAGAATATTCAAAAGCCTATCCGGGAATAATTATCCGTTCCAAAAAGGGTGAAAACTACGCGAATTGCACCTTGTGCAGACAAGAAGTCTTGTGAAAGGTTGACAGGATAACTGGCATTAACTGTCAAAATAATTTCAAACTATTGAAGTTAGCTTACAGAATAAACATGTCAATCAACCCATATGATTTTTGCTGTAATATTTTTGTATTGAAAAGTCACTGTGACTGATAGAAAAGTGATGGTTTTAGCAACATTTTAACCTGTCTGAATGCTAATAATCATTTTGCGTCGGGGGGCGAAGCTGAACCCCCCACCAGGACTTTGTCCTGGACCTACCGGGGCCTGTGGCCCCTGGACCCTGGCTACTAGGTTTTTCTGATTTCAAAAGTTGGCAGGTATGCATTTCACTTCTAAATCGATTCATAATTTTCTAAAATGTATATTAAGGCTGTAGAAATTAACAAGTTAACTCATCTGATTAATCACAAAAAATATTGCATTAATCATGTACACACTTAGATTAATCATGCAATTTATTTTAATTGTCGAAGCTCTGTTACCTCAACCTTAACCAGTGATCAGATCAACGCATACGTCGGTACAAAAATGAGCGAGGAGACTTCAAAATAAACCTGAAGCAACTTTAGATAAAAAGTTGTGTGCAAATAAATGACATAGATTCAAGTAAAACATTGAAAAACCTTCCTGGATGCTGGTCTGACCAAAAAATCGGGGTCTTTTTTTTTAAGAAAGTTTTAATTTATGCAAGCGAGTAATCACCTGTGAATAATCACGATTATTACAATTCCAAATCGTGATTAATCTGATTTTAAAAATAAAAACATTTGACAGCCCTAATATATATTTTTAAATGTATTTTTTGGCCGTCTCCAGCTTACTCGCGCCGAGTATACATCATACGTAACCTTTAAGCTGCTTTAAAAATATTTTATAATATTTTTAATACCATATAATATATTGCAAGGATTGGTTTGAATCAAGAATCAATTTTGAATTGGATTGTCACCCCAAGAATTGGACTCAAATCGAATCGTGAGTTCCCAGAAAGCATGTATAAAGGAACCATCGGAGCACCCTGATTGGATAAGTGTTTTTGTTTTTTTATTGAACAATGTACATACAAACATATATTCTCAATGTACATGAAAACCTAGGCACTTTCAACAAACCTCAACAATTTCAAACATCCATCAGGTTGAGCAAATATTGTCTTTCACAAAACATGTAAAGGAAAGAAAACTAAAGCGAATACAAATAGAATATAAAAATAATGACAATAAATAATAACCTACTCAGTGGCCTAGTGGTTAGAGGTAGGTTGTGAGTTCAAACCCCGGCCGAGTCATACCAAAGACTATATAAATGGGAGCCATTACCTCCCTGTTTGGCACTCAGCATCAAGGGTTGGAATTGGGGGTTAAATCACCAAAAATTGATTCCCGGGCGCGGCCACTGCTGCTGCTCACTGCTCCTCTCACCTGCCAGGGGGTGATCAAGGGTGATGGGTCAAATGCAGAGGATAATGACAATCATTGCTTCTTTAAATGTAATAAAAACATAGGATAAGATACAATAATTCAAACAGACAAAAAAGGCTAATTTAAATCACTTAACATTTCTGCAATAACAAAATAAATTTAAGGGCTTCTGTATTTCTAATCATATTCCAAGATTTAATTGATAATTTTAAATTATTAAGCCAATTCGAAAATGTAGATTTTAAATAAATCGACATTTATATATAAAAAAAAAAATAGATTGGATGATAAGTGTTTTTTGATCTTTTCCTTAAGTGTGCCACAAACTTCAAATTGATTGATTGATTGAGACTTTTATTAGTAGATTACACAGTACAGTACATATTCCGTACAATTGACCACTAAATGGTAACACCCCAATAAGTTTTTCAACTTGTTTAAGTCCACGTTAATCAATTCATGGTACAAATATATACTATCAGCATAGTACAGTCATCACACAAGTTACCGTATTTTTCGCAGTTTTTTTCATAGTTTGGCCGGGGGTGCGACTTATACTCGGGTGCGACTTGTGTGTGAAATTATTAACACATTAGCGTAAAATATCAAATAATATTATTTATGTCATTCACGTAAGAGACTAGACGTATAAGATTTCATGGGATTTAGCGATTAGGAGTGACAGATTGTTTGGTAAACGTATAGCATGTTCTATATGTTATAGTTATTTGAATGACTCTTACCATAATATGTTACGTTAACATACCAGTTAGTTATGTATGCCTCATATAACGTACACTTATTCAGCCTGTTGTTCACTATTCTTTATTTATTTTAAATTGCCTTTCAAATGTCTATTCTTGGTGTTGGCTTTTATCAAATACATTTCCCCCAAAAATGCGACTTATACTCCAGTGCGACTTATATATGTTTTTTTCCTTCTTTATTGTGCATTTTCGGCCGGTGCGACTTATACTCCGGAGTGACTTATACTCCGAAAAATACGGTAATCATCATCAGAGTATATACATTGAACTATTTACATTACCGTATTTTCCGCACTATAAGGCGCACCTAAAAACCTCCAATTTTCTCAAAAGCTGACAGTGCGCCTTATAATCTGGTGCGCCTTATATATGGACCAATATTGAGCCACAACAGGTCTCGCAACCCCAGCCTCTACTGTAGCGTCTATTCTATGCGCCTTATAATGCGGTGCCCCTTATAATGCGGTACTCCTTATATACATACTTGCCAACCCTCCCGGATTTTCCGGGAGACTCATTAACGTCCTCCCAGCGCGGCAACAACACACAACAACAGCAGTCACTTTTTTGTATACCGTAAAGCAGTTCGTCTGCCGTAAACAGCAATGTTGTGACACTCTTAAACAGGACAATACTGCCATCTAGTGCATTTGATGAAAGCACTTTTGTGCGTGCCACACAGCAATGCATCAGAGAGGGGTTCAGCATGGTTCGAAAAATAGTGACAGAGAATAGAACAAGGATGGACAATTCAACCCTTAACTCAACAATGAGTAGATGAGTGTTATGTGTGTGTGTATATGTGTAAATAAATGAACACTGAAATTCAAGTATTTATTTTTATTTATATATATATATATATATATATATATATATATATATATATAATTCGCTGAACGTCAAGTATTTCTTATATATATATATATATATATACCGGTGTGTATATATATATATATATATATATATATATATATGAAATACTTGACTTGGTGAATTCTAGCTGTAAATATACCCCTCTTCTTTTAGCCACGCCCCCGTCCCACCCCGACCACGCCCCCCCTCCCCCCACCTCCCGAAATCGGAGGTCTCAAGGTTGGCAAGTATGCTTATATTTGAACAAAGTTTTAAAATAGGCCATTCATTGAAGGTGCGCCTTATAATCCGGTGCGCCTTATAGTGCGGAAAATACGGTATTTACAATCCGGGGGGTTGTGGTGGGGGGGTTAGGTTTGGTTGATATCAGCACGTCAGTCATCAACAATAATATCATCAGAGAAATGGACATTGAAACAGTGTAGGTCTGACTTGGTAGGATATGTACAGCGAGCGGTGAACATAGTGAGCTCAGAATAAGTATATACGTTTGATTATTTACATTTGATTTGAAATGCCGCATAAATTCAAAAGATACAAGCCCATTCAATAGTGTGTTGCTCGCCCAACTGAAGTCCGGCGTGTACGACTTTGGAGACCCAACTCCTGGCAACATTTCGTTAGAATTCCCGATTTTACGACTTTAAAGGGGAACATTATCACAATTTCAGAATTGTTAAAACCATTAAAAATCAGTTCCCAGCGGCTTATTATATTTTTCGAAGTTTTTTTCAAAATTTTACCCATCACGCAATATCCCTAAAAAAAAAAAGCTTCAAAGTGCCTGATTTTAACCATTGTTATAAACACCCGTCCATTTTCCTGTGACGTCACATAGTGAAGCCAACACAAACAAACATGGCGGAAAGAACAGCAAGCTATAGCGACATTATCTCGGATTCAGACTCGGATTTCAGAGGCTTAAGCGATTCAACAGATTACGCATGTATTGAAACGGATGGTTGTAGTCGTGGAGGCAGGTAGCGAAAACGAAATTGAAGAAGAAACTGAAGCTATTGAGCCATATCGGTTTGAACCGTATGCAAGCGAAACCGACAAAAACGACACGACAGCCAGCGACACGGGAGAAAGCGAGGACGAATTCGGCGATCGCCTTCTAACCAACGATTGGTATGTGTTTGTTTGGCATTAAAGGAAACTAACAACTATGAACTAGGTTTACAGCATATGAAATATATTTGGCAACAACATGCACTTTGAGAGTGCAGACAGCCCAATTTTCATCAATTAATATATTCTGTAGACATACCCTCGTGTCAGCAGGCCAGGGAAGCTAGGGTCGATATTCTTCTCTTGATCATCTTCGGGACGGTGTGAGCCAAGACATCCAGGGGGTTTAGCTCGCTCGTCTGCGGGAACAAACTGCCGCCATTGCTTGCCGTGCTACCGAGGTCCTTTGTCCCTGAATTGCTCACACACTCCGGCAGATTCAATGGGGGTCTGGCGGCAGATTTCTTTGACTTTATCGTTGGAAATGCATCTGCTTTGAGTGTCGCAGGATATCCACACATTCTTGCCATCTCTGTCGTAGCATAGCTTTCGTCGGTAAAGTGTGCAGAACAAACGTCCAATTTCTTGCCACTTTCGCATCTTTGGGCCACTAGTGCAACTTGAATCCGTCCCTGTTCGTGTTGTTACACCCTCCGACAACACACCGACGAGGCATGATGTCTCCAAGGTACGGAAAACAGTCGAAAAAACGGAAAATAACAGAGCTGATTTGACTCGGTGTTTGTAATGTGTTTGAGAAAATGCTTCCCGATGTGACGTCACGTTGTGACGTCATCGCTCCGAGAGCGAATAATAGAAAGGCGTTTAATTCGCCAAAATTCACCCATTTAGAGTTCGGAAATCGGTTAAAAAAAATATATGGTCTTTTTTTCTGCAACATCAAGGTATATATTGACGCTTACATAGGTCTGGTGATAATGTTCCCCTTTAAGTTCCACAGCACTTCATTGCGATCCCCAGAGTGTGCCCCCTTGTGGCTGAAAGCTGCAACATTTTCACCATTTTGAACGACAAACTTTTCAGCAACTTTGTCACGCCCCAAAAAAAGTCAAAGAAAACTATTTGTCTTTGATGTCTGTACAAAAAATACACATTTTACTTTTGAATCAATTTGAAAATTAAGTGTACGAATTTGTATTCATGAAGAAAAACACTGAAGTAGTGCAAAAAGTGTTTTATCACGCACACGATATTAGTTCTGCCTAGTAACGCTTATGTGGAAAGATCTGGACATGTTCGTAGGACTGGGACTCGGGGGCACTCGAGCCGGGACACCTGTTCCAAATTCCTGGAGCGTTGTTCCCTCAGTCGCTGGAGGCAGAGCTCGATTTAGCTCCAGGGCGAGTCCCGTGGACAACGGTCTCCGCTTACAATGAGACCCGCCTCGGTGCTTTTACGAAAGCACCAGGCGGAATGTTCTAGAATGTTCTCGATCTACTTTTTGGGTTCTGCTGCTGAGTAGCTGTTTGGAATAGAACATGTGGAGATTGTCATTGTAGAAACACCAGCCCACCCATCCTGTCCAAAATATGTGTGGTATGCCGGCTGGACATGAGACGCCATCCTGTGTCAACCCCCTTTCTAAAAGTGGGACGCAAGCATGCCGAAGGTCAAAGGTTAGACAGTAAGCAGGAAATGTAAGATCGGGTTTTAGCAGTGTGACGTGCATCTGGTCTGGTCTCGGTATTTTAATTCAATTTCGTCTCCCCAGGCGATTCTTAAACTGTACCGGTCCGCTTTGTCTCACTGGTCCGTGTTTGCGTCAATCTCCTGTGTAAGTCTTTTAATAATAATAATATATTTTATTTGTAAAAAGCACTTTACATTGAGTAAACAACCTCAAAGTGCTACAGTGTATTAAAAAAAATAAAATATAAAATAAAACAAGTATAAAAAGATAATACAAATAAATATAAAAACTAGAACAGCCAAATAGCTAAAAGTAGTATGCATATATCTCAAAAAATGCTTTTTTTAAAAAGAATGTTTTTTAAGCCTTTTTTAAAAGCATCCACAGTCTGTGGTGCCTTCAGGTGGTCAGGGAGAGCGTTCCACAGACTGGGAGCGGCGGAGCAGAAAGCCCGGTCTCCTATTGTCCGTAGCTTTGTCCTCGGAGGTTGGAGGAGGTTAGCCCGTCCGTAGCGGAAGTGTCGTGTGGAGGATTTGGGGGTGAGTAGTTCTTTGAGGTAGAGGGGGGCATTTCCATGGAGGCACTTTTTGTATTTTAAATTCTAAGTCCCAAGTGTGGTTCTTGTGTCTGATGTTCAAGTCAAACTTTCAAGTCCTTAACAATAAGTTAAGGAGTGACGGTTTTCGGTCTCAGTCTCCTGTTTGAAGTCAAAGATCTGAAGCTCAAGTCTGTTTAAATTCCAGATCATCTTGAGCTCAAATTTAAGTCTGAATCGGAAAAAACGAGTATTAAATATAGATCTCATTTCTACATAGAAAGTCTCGATGTTTGGTTAGAGCGGGGGTCTGCAACCCGCGGCGGCTCTTTAGCGCTGCTCTAGTGGCTCCCTGCAGATTTTTAAAAAATGTATGAAAATGAAAGAAAATGTTTCAATAACGTTTCTGTAGGAGGACAAACATGACACAAACCTTCCTAATTGTTAGAAATCCCACTGTTAATACACCATTTTGTCCTAATAATTTTGGCGGTCCTTGAGCTCACCGTAGTTTGTTTACTTTCTCCGACGAGGTGTTTTATGCCACTCCTTCTTTATCTCGTTTTGTCCACCAAATGTTTTATACTGAGCGTGAATGCATAAAGGTGAGCTTTGTTGATGGTAATGACTTCTGTGCAGTGCTAATCAGGCATATTTGGTCACTGCATGACTGCAAGCTAATCAATGCTAACATGCTACTAAGGCTAGCTGTATGTACATATTGCATCATTATGCCTCGTTCGTAGGTATCTCTGAGCTCATTTAATTTCCTTTACTTATGTCCTCTGTGTATTTAATTTATATTTGCATGTCTCATGATACATTTTCTGTATGTAATCTTGGCTGCGTTTCTCATAGTTTGTGTGCCACGTTGTTCCAGACCACAGCAAACATTACCCAGCTTGCAATTTCTTTTTTAAACTTTGACACACACACACACACACACACACACACACACACACACACACACACACACACACACACACACATCTATACCTTTGGCCATTCTAAGCCAAGTCATTTCCAGGAGTTATCTCACCCTCTGAGAAGCCTCCGTGAAAAATGTGTAGAATAAATATTACATTTCAATATTTCTGTCAAAGAACATTTGCGTAGTCATTTTGATAGTAGCTAATATAGCCTTCATTATAACACTTATATAAGACTTCAAATTTTTTGCGACTCCAGACAGATCTCTTGTTGTGTTTTTGGTCCAATGTGGCTCTTTGAACATTTTGTGTTGCCGACCCCTGGGTTAGAGTACGGAGTAGCTCATTGGTCTCCAATCTATTGTCGTCTCAAATCTTTGTTCCAAGTCTAGGCCTCAAAAGTAAGTCTCAGGTAGTTTCATGACTAAGTACAAGACCTAAGTCCAGTACTCAAATGGATGTTTAAGCTTTACATGTAGTATACATTAAGTCTAGGTCTCATGTTCAAAGCTCAAGTGTCATTTTCAAATCCAGGTCTCAAACTGAGGTCTCTCAAATTTCACATCCGTTCCTTAACTGGGAGTCTGAATTTCTGGTCTTCTAGGATTTTCTTGCGCTCATGTCTTAAGTTTCAAGTGTAGGTCTCATGTCCTGAAGTCCTCGGGCCGTATCCTTAAAGATTCTTAGTGCAGAGAGTTCATACTTGCCAACCTTGAGACCTCCGATTTCGGGGGGTGGGGGCGGGGGTGTGGTCGGGGGTGGGGCAGGGGCGTGGTTGGGGGCGTGGTTAAGATATATATATATATATATATATAAGAAATACTTGACTTTCAGTGAATTCTAGCTATATATATATATATATATATATATATATATATATATATATATATATATATATATATATATATATATATAAATAAAATAAATACTTGAATTTCAGTGTTCATTTACAAACTACAACTCACAAACACTTTAGAGTTAGGCTCCACCATCATAATGTGTACTTAAACTTATATAGATCACATGGATATTATTCAGTGAGTTGATTCACCAAAACTAACCTGTTATACAGGAGGAAAAAGCACACAGGACGTTTCAATTGTTCACAGACTGGTTGCGCTCATCAGAATGACAAGACACTTTCAGTCTGCAGGCGATAGCATTCAATTGGGAAGAAACGCCCTACTGCCCCCTACTGACCAATGTGAATACTGATAAATGTGTAATGACAGCTCCAAAAACGAATTCAAACCACAAAATAAAATAAATAAATCAACACAAAAATGTGACACATTATGGGTGGGTCACATATGCTTGTACAGTAGATGGCAGTATTGTCCTGTTTAAAAGTGTCACAACATTGCTGTTTACGGCAGACGAACTGCTTTACGGTAGACACTGTTGTTGTGTGTTGTCAACACGTCACTCAGGTCCGCCTGAATTTTGGGAGTTTTTCGGGAGAAAATTTGTCCCGGGAGGTTTTCGGGAGAGGCGCTGAATTTCGGGAGTCTCCCGGAAAATCCGGGAGGGTTGGCAAGTATGAGAGCGTTGCTCCTAAGGGCCAAATTCTAAGAAAAGTCTTAGAATCATGATTTTATTTTATTTTTTTAATTTTATGAGATGTAGATCCTAGTAAAGATAAAAGCTGTTCTTAAATAATTCTAGCTCTTAAAGGAGAACTGCACTTTTTTGGATATGTATCTATTGTTCACAAACCTTATAAGAGACGAGACAAAAAGTGTCTTTTTTTTGCATTCTAATTTGTAATAATCAACTAATTCTAGGTTGGTGCTATTTTCCCTGTGACTGCTACTAAAAATGTAGAACGCATTAACTATGTTTTTTATAATCTGTTGAGACTGACCAACCTGACTCGTGATGCTGTTGAGGGGCTTGCTGAACAACCTGGGTTTGCTATGTCACTGAAGGGGGTCAAGCAAAGTGGTGACCTTCGAGAAATGCTAGTTTCCTTCCCTGAGAGTGACGATATTGACATAGATTCCATCCGTTTATCTCCCATGTAACTATGCTTTTAAATTTTTACCAGCTTGCTCAAAGAGGGGCGTATTTTAGAAGTGTTGTACTAGTGATAAAGATCTTTTTAGAAGATCTGAAGGGGGAATTGTCGGAGGCAGATATTTACATGTATCCGAATTTTAGTGTTACTTATTTTCTTTCATAGTCATATTTGAAAACAGCTCGTGTTTTCCATTTATTTTCTTTATTTTCCTCAGCAAGTAAACTGTGTGTGTTAACCTTGAGTTCTTTGGAATGTGTTTTGACTAGGGAGACGATGTGCATATATTTTGTCTAGGGAGAGGGGAGAAGAGAGAGGGTTTTGGGGTTGGGAAGACAGACCATTTTGGCGGCGCGATAGAATGTTCTATGCTGGACTGGTCTCAAAAAAATATATCTGCAAAGCTTTGCCAATATATTACAAAATACCTATTCTGTCTCTGGTGGTTTTTTCAACTCCGCTTTAAGTGTCGTAAAGAGCTTGGGAGCGACTTGTGACTTGAATTCCCTGGGGGGAACAACTGGTCCAAAACGCAACAATAGTAACGCAGCTAATAAGATCAATACATTCTGCCTCTTAATCACTTTAAAAAGGCATCCAAAAACAGCCAACAGTACTTTGTTTACATTGCATAACCTTCATAATAACCAAGCTGTAGTGACATTGTTATTGTAAGAGCGAACACTGAGGATCTAATTTTCTAGCGTAACACATTGCCTTGCGACGGCATGCTATGGTATTAGCCGCAAGCTAACAGCCGAACGGCTTTTGAGTTTGTAAAGCACAGTACGATAGAACACCAATTTTGCTGACTGGAAAACATGAACAATCATATCACAGTATCTGTAAAGTATTAGCCCATATTTCATGTTTTGTTTGCACAGCTAGCTCGACAGTGTATGTCATACTTGCCAACCCTCCCGGATTTTCCGGGAGACTCCCGAAATTCAGCGCCTCTCCCGAAAACCTCCCGGGACAAATTTTCTCCCGAAAATCTCCCGAAATCCAGGCGGACTCAGGTCCTCATGGGTTTATTGTTAGGCAGTTTCATTAACGTCCTCCCAGCGCGGCAACAACACATAACAACAGCAGTCATGTTTTTGTATACCGTAAAGCAGTTTGTCTGCCGTAAACAGCAATGTTGTGACACTCTTAAACAGGACAATACTGCCATCTAGTGCATTTGATGAAAGCACTTTTGTGCGTGCCACACATCAATGTATCATCAGAGAGGGTGTTCAGCATGGTTAGAAAAATAGTGACAGAGAATAGAACAAGGATGGACAATTCAACCCTTAACTCAACAATGAGTAGATGAGTGTTATGTGTGTGTGTATATGTGTAAATAAATGAACACTGAAATTCAAGTATTTATTTTTATATATATATATATATATATATATATATATATAATAAAATAAATATATATATATGTGTGTGTGTGTGTGTGTGTGTGTATATATATATATATATATATATATATATATATATATATATATATATATATATATATATATATATACATATAATAAAATATATACATATATATATATATATAGCTAGGATTCACTGAACGTCAAGTATTTCTTCTTCTATATATATATATATATATATATACATATAATAAAATATATATATATATATATAGCTAGGATTCACTGAACGTCAAGTATTTCTTCTTCTATATATATATATATATATATATATATATATATATATATATATATATATATATATATATAGATATATATATATATATATATGAAATACTTGGTGAATTCTAGCTGTAAATATACTCCTCCCCTTTTAGCCACGCCCCCAACCCCGCCCCCAGCCGCGCCCCCGTCCCACCCCCCTCCCCCACCTCCCGAAATCGGAGGTCTCAAGGTTGGCAAGTATGGTGTATGTAGTTGTAATAACACATGTATCATGATCAATATTATAATGACTCACTCGACGTCACTTTGGTCAC
Source organism: Nerophis lumbriciformis (assembly GCF_033978685.3). Lineage (NCBI taxonomy): Eukaryota > Metazoa > Chordata > Actinopteri > Syngnathiformes > Syngnathidae > Nerophis > Nerophis lumbriciformis. The sequence goes on from NC_084550.2 coordinate 7,223,985, forward strand.
GCTGGCGGGGAGTTGTTGTTTTTTCCCAGTTGATTTTGGGTAAGCAATCAGACATTGATGAACACTAAGCCATTTTACCCTGGTAAATACCAAATTGAGTTGAAATGTTGAAAGTGCAAAAATGACCAGCATGGCAATAAACATGAGCAAATAAATATAACTGACTATGTGAATACTGTGCGAGTGAGCCTAAGTTTTCACACATTTTGTAGGATAATTTTAAAGTAAAGCTTAATATTCGTTTTAACAGATATTGTCTTTTGTGTGAAATATTTACAATTACACAGCCTTCATAAAATTAGATTCTATGATTAGGTTTGACTTGAGGGTCTATCCTTATCCTTTAGGATCAACCAATAAACCAATCACAGCTTTTGAAATGACTGCCACATAGCAACAGGGTGAACTCCATTCCTTGCTCAAAGAGTTCTGTGAGAATGTTCTGGAATCCCTCTTAAGCGAAGACACCTTGCTAGGAATGTTTAGGTTAAGTTGGGAGGATTCTAAGACTCTTTAGGAATAATTGCCCTGGTCCTGTCCAACACTCTAAAGTGTCTAGGAGGGGGGTCAGGTCCAAGTCTCAAATCTTGGTCCTTGGTGTCTGTCTGATGTCTTTAAAGGGGAACATTATCACCAGACCTATGTAAGCGTCAATATATACCTTGATGTTGCAGAAAAAAGACCATATATTTTTTTTAACCGATTTCCGAACTCTAAATGGGTGAATTTTGGCGAATTAAAAGCCTTTCTAATATTCGCTCTCGGAGCTGTGACGTCACATCGGGAAGCAATCCGCCATTTTCTCAAACACATTACAATCACCGAGTCAAATCAGCTCTGTTATTTTCCGTTTTTTCGACTGTTTTCCGTACCTTGGAGACGTCATGCCTCGTCGGTGTGTTGTCGGAGGGTGTAACAACACGAACAGGGACGGATTCAAGTTGCACCAGTGGCCCAAAGATGCGAAAGTGGCAAGAAATTGGACGTTTGTTCCGCACACTTTACCGACAAAAGCTATGCTACGACAGAGATGGCAAGAATGTGTGGATATCCTGCGACACTCAAAGCAGATGCATTTCCAACCATAAAGTCAAAGAAATCTGCCGCCAGACCCCCATTGAATCTGCCGGAGTGTGTGAGCAATTCAGGGACAAAGGACCTCGGTAGCACGGCAAGCAATGGCGGCAGTTTGTTCCCGCAGACGAGCGAGCTAAACCCCCTGGATGTCTTGGCTCACACCGTCCCTTATGCCACCGAAGATGATCAAGAGAAGAATATCGACCCTAGCTTCCCTGGCCTGCTGACATCAACTCCAAAACTGGACAGATCAGCTTTCAGGAAAAGATAGCGGATGAGGGTATGTCTACAGAATATATTAATTGATGAAAATTGGGCTGTCTGCACTCTCAAAGTGCATGTTGTTGCCAAATGTATTTCATATGCTGCAAACCTAGTTCATAGTTGTTAGTTTCCTTTAATGCCAAACAAACACATACCAATCGTTGGTTAGAAGGCGATCGCCGAATTCGTCCTCGCTTTCTCCCGTGTCGCTGGCTGTCGTGTCGTTTTCGTCGGTTTCGCTTGCATACGGTTCAACCCGATATGGCTCAATAGCTTCAGTTTCTTCTAGAGATGCGCGGATAGGCAATTATTTCATCCGCAACCGCATCACAAAAGTCGTCAACCATCCGCATCCACCCGAACTAACATTTAATCAAAACCGCACCCACCCGCCCGTTGTTATATATCTAATATAGACGATGCAAGGCATTAGTGAGGTTATAAAGCTTTTGCCTTTTAAAGAAAGGAGACTGATCCAATTAAGCAGAGACATTCAATGCGTGCCACGCTGTCACGGCCCAGACGCACACCAGTGCGCAATCATCTGGGAGCCGCGCTGAGCGCACCTCAAAACGCGTGGAGGTGCGATGTCCCTCGCACCCGCGGCGGCTCCACCCGGGCTCGCGCCCGAGGCTTCAGCGCGCACCGCGGCGGCCATCCTACTCGTCGCGGCCTAGCCCTCGCGGCTCTCGCTGCCAGCGACGGCCGGGTATGGGCCCGACGCTCCAGCGCCATCCATTTTCAGGGCTAGTTGATTCGGCAGGTGGGTTGTTACACACTCCTTAGCGGGTTCCGACTTCCATGGCCATCGTCCTGCTGTCTATATCAAACAACACCTTTTCTGGGGTCTGATGAGCGTCGGCATCGGGCGCCTTAACCCGGCGTTCGGTTCATCCCGCAGCGCCAGTTCTGCTTTCCCCACCCCTTTCGTGAGCGCACTGCGCGCGGAGTGACCCCTGTTACGCGCCCCCGGCAACGGGGGTGACGGGCAGGTAAGCTGCGCGGGCGGCGCGCGCGGAGTGACCCCTGTTACTAGCCCCCGGCCACGGGGGTGGCGGGCACGTAAGCTGCTTACCTGCTGCGCGTGACGCCGGCCGCGGCGAAGGCGGATGGTGCGGTGGGCGCGGTGGTGACCCTGGACGTGCGTCGGGCCCTTCTCGCGGATCACCTCAGCTACGGCTCCCGGTGGGGCCCTCTCGGGGGAAGGGGCCTCGGTCCCGGACCCCGGCGAGGCGTCCCTTCTCCGCTCCGTAAAAGTGTCGATCTCTTTTTTTTTTTTCTTCTTCTGTTGTGGCATATGCTGCAGGTGCCTGCTCGTTTTTCGTATGTGGGTAACAACATTTAACTATGTATATATATTTCCCAATTGGTTTAACTGCCACCCGCCTGAATCTATTTAAAATCTAATTTTTTTTTATTTCAACCGCCCGACCCGACCCGCGGATAAAATCTAATTTTTTTTTATTTCAACCGCCCGACCCGACCCGCGGATAAAATCTTTTTTTTTTTTTATTTCAACCGCCCAACCCGACCCGCGGCTAAAATCTTTTTTTTTTTTTTTTTTTCAACCGCCCGACCCGCGGACAATCCGCGAACTCCGCATTTGTGTCCGCAAACCGCGCATCTTTAGTTTCTTCTTCAATTTCGTTTTCGCTACCTGCCTCCACACTACAACCATCCGTTTCAATACATGCTTAATCTGTTGAATCCCTTAAGCCGCTGAAATCCGAGTCTGAATCCGAGCTAATGTCGCTATAGCTTGCTGTTCTATGCGCCATGTTTGTTTGTGTTGGCATCACTATGTGACGTCACAGGAAAATGGACGGGTGTATATAACGATGGTTAAAATCAGGCACTTTGAAGCTTTTTTTAGGGGTATTACGTGATGGGTAACATTTTGAAAAAAACTTCGAAAAATAAAATAAGCCACTGGGAACTGATTTTTAATGGTTTTAACCCTTCTGAAATTGTGATAATGTTCCCCTTTAACTAAAATGTTATTTTCTTTGTGCTCGACAAAAGAAAAGTATTGAGACTGTCTCCATGTTAAGAAACTCGACTTCTGGCTTCACCATGATGTCTTGTTAGTTGTTACGAGAGTAGCGTATGTATGTGTGTGGCCCTTTAAGATATGACAGCATGTGAGGTGAGGTTTTAACCCTTCTGAAATTGTGATAATGTTCCCCTTTTTAAAAGTCTTACAGGTTTTGGAGCCTCGCAGGTCTGAAGTCTAGATATTAGATCTTAGTCCCAAGTTTTAGTGTTGTGGTAAAACTGACAATCCAAGTGGGAGAATGTCGTTTTGACGCTGCATCATTCACTGTCCTCACATATGGACCTTTCCGGAACCGCAGCTCATCATCATCATCATCATCATCAGTAGTAGTTTGAAAAAGCTTCATGTGTTGTTGGACGTCAACGCTGACATTTAGCAGCTGCTAGAAAGGGTGTGAGAATATGAGAGACATAAAGTCTTGTTTGAGGACCCCATTCTTCAGTATAGTCTTAAAAAAACTGCGTTGGAATTGAAAAACCTACTCAACAGTAAAACTGTCAGCCAATCGAACATCTGAAGAAAGTCGTTTCCGGAACAGGCGCAGTAATGCTAGAATATCTTTCCGAGAAGCAGTGGACAATAGTTTTGTTTTCTTTATTTCTTTAAAATATTATGCAAAACAAACAACTGCAGTGGAACTTTGCCTCTCAGAAGGATTTTATAGAAAAGTACACTGTCTATTTTCAGTCACCTAGAACACACATCATATTTTAGTGTACTAGCTTGTATATGTCGTAAATACACTCGGGTTGTGGCGATCGTTCAACCACGATCAATGACGATCGATTTTCGTGGAGGAAGAATGTCATTGCCATTACCGACTTATGCCTCATAATTCCGCTTATCTATGCTATCTGTGTTATGCTAACTTTCATCTATGATGCTAACATGTTAATAGCTTTCCAATGCTTCACAGTTAAATGCCAATTGAGGTCACGCAATTTTCAATGTACCCTCCTAAAATTCAGAAAAAAATAACGTCTAAATTCACAAAAATAATTCAGTTAACTATGCTAAATATGCTATGTGTGTCATGCTAACTTTCATCTGCAATGCTAACATGCTAGTAGATTTACAGTTGAATGTCAATCGAGGTCACGCAATTTTCCATGTACCCTCCTAAAACTCTGAAAAAATGTCTAAAGCCAAAAAAACAATTCAGTTTATCTATGCTAAATATGCTACGTGTGTTATGCTAACTTTCATCTGTGATGCTAACCTGCTTGTAGATTTCCGATGCTGTACAGTTGAATGCCAATCGAGGTTGCGCGATTTTCAATGTACCCTCCCTAAAATTCAGAAAAAATAACACCTAAAGTCACAAAGAGAATTCCGCTTATCTATGCTATGTGTTATGCTAACTTTCATCTATGATGCTAACATGTTAGTAGCTTTCCAATGCTTCACAGTTGAATGCCAATTGAGGTCACGCAATTTTCAATGTACCCTCCTAAAATTCAGAAAAAATAACGTCTAAATTCACAAAAATAATTCAGTTAACTATGCTAAATATGCTATGTGTGTCATGCTAACTTTCATCTGCAATGCTAACATGCTAGTAGATTTACAGTTGAATGCCAATCGACGTCGCGCGATTTTCAATGTACCCTCTAAAATTAAGAAAAAATAACGTCTAAAGTCACAAAGAGAATTCCGCTTATCTATGCTATGTGTTATGCTAACTTTCATCTATGATGCTAACATGTTAGTAGCTTTCCAATGCTTCACAGTTGAATGCCAATTGAGGTCACGCAATTTTCAATGTACCCTCCTAAAATTCAGAAAAAATAACGTCTAAATTCACAAAAATAATTCAGCTAACTATGCTAAATATGCTGTGTGTGTCATGCTAACTTTCTTCTGCAATGCTAACATGCTAGTAGATTTACAGTTGAATGCCAATCGACGTCGCGCGATTTTCAATGTACCCTCCTAAAACTCTGAAAAAATGTCTAAAGCCACAAAAGTAATTCAGTTTATCTATGCTAAATATGCTACGTGTGTTATGCTAACTTTCATCTGTGATGCTAACCTGCTTGTAGATTTCCGATGCTTCACAGTTAAATGCCAAATGAGGTCACACAATTTTCAATGTACCCTCCCTAAAATTCAGAAAAAATAACGTCTAAAGTCACAAAAATAATTTAGTAAATAAGCTATGTGTGTAATGCTAACTATCATCTGCAATGCTAACATGCTAGTAGATTTACAGTTGAATACCAATTGAGGTCACGCAATTTTCAATGTACCCTCCCTAAAATTCAGAAAAAATAACGTCTAAAGTCACAGAGAATTCCACTTATCTATGCTATCTTTGTTATGCTAACTTTCATCTATGATGCTAACATGTTAGTAGCTTTCCAATGCTTCACAGTTAAATGCCAAATGAGGTCACGCAATTTTCAATGTACCCTCCCTAAAATTCAGAAAAAATAACGTCTAAAGTCACAAAAATAATTTAGTAAATATGCTATGTGTGTAATGCTAACTTTCATCTGCAATGCTAACATGCTAGTAGATTTACAGTTGAATGTCAAGCAATTTTCAGTGTACCCTCCAAAAATTCAGAAAAAATAACGTCTAAAGTCACAAAGAAAATTCCGCTTATCTATGCTATCTTTGTTATGCTAACTTTCATCTATGATGCCAATACGCTAGTAGATTTAAAGTTTTAATGCCAATCGAGGTCACGCAATTTTCAACGTACCCTCCCTAAAATTCAGAAAAAATAACGTCTAAAGTCACAAAAATAATTTAGTAAATATGCTATGTGTGTAATGCTAACTTTCATCTGCAATGCTAACATGCTAGTAGATTTACAGTTGAATACCAATTGAGGTCACGCAATTTTCAATGTACCCTCCCTAAAATTCAGACAAAATAACGTCTAAAGTCACAGAGAATTCCACTTATCTATGCTATCTTTGTTATGCTAACTTTCATATATGATGCTAACATGGTAGCTTTCTAATGCTTCACAGTTGAATGCCAATCGAGGTCACGCAAATTTCAATGTACCCTCCTAAAACTCTGAAAAAATGTCTAAAGTCACAAAAATAATTCAGTTAAATATGCTAAATATGCTATCTGTGTCATGCTAACTTTCATCTGCAATGCTAACCTGCTTGTAGATTTCCGATGCTGTACAGTTGAATGCCAATCGAGGTTGCGCGATTTTCAATTTACCCTCCTAAAATTCAGAAAAAATAACGTCTAAAGTCACAAAAATAATTTAGTAAATATGCTATGTGTGTAATGCTAACTTTCATCTGCAATGCTAACATGCTAGTAGATTTACAGTTGAATACCAATTGAGGTCACGCAATTTTCAATGTACCCTCCCTAAAATTCAGAAAAAATAACGTCTAAAGTCACAGAGAATTCCACTTATCTATGCTATCTTTGTTATGCTAACTTTCATCTATGATGCTAACATAGTAGCTTTCCAATGCTTCACAGTTAAATGCCAATTGAGGTCACGCAATTTTCAATGTACCCTCCCTAAAATTCTGAAAAATGTCTAAAGTCACAAAAATAATTCAGTTAAATATGCTAAATATGCTATCTGTGTCATGCTAACTTTCATCTGCAATGCTAACATGCTAGTAGATTTACAGTTGAATGCCAATCGAGGTCGAGCAATTTTCAATGTACCCTCCTGAAATTCAGGAAAAATACTCTCAAAACTCGGGGGTTGTGAGTGCTGAGTTCTGTAAACCTCCTTTTTATTTGGCTTTTTTTTTTTTTATTTTAAATGATATTAATCCTAAAACAGGACACAGTTTTTTTTCCTGGCCTGGTCTGAGCTGACGTCTTCTTGTCTTGTCGCCAACCAGGAAAACACGAAGAGAAGCAAGAAGAAGGCGGGATCGTCACCAAGAACTTCACCAAGAAAATCCAGTAAGTGTCCTCGCCCTGCTGGCGCACGCCCGGCGCACACCACGCTGTTATTAAAGCGGAACTGCACTTTTATTGGAATTTTGCCTATCATTCACAATCCTTATGTAAGACAAACACACATTTTCTTTTATTATGCTTTCTAAATGGTAAATAAGCAATCAAAAGTCAGCTTACAATGAGTCACTCTTTCTTTCTGCCTATAAAAGCCCTTAAAAAAACACACAAACACCTCCATTAAGGTTTTTTTTTTACACCTGCTGTAAGTATGTCATGTAGCAACATTTATAATAATATTAAATATTTACGTGTTTTGCTCATTTTAAGCTTGTGGCGCATTAATTTTAAAAAATGCATCACGACATTCGCTTTTTTTTCTTTTTTTTTTAACATTTACTCACTGCAGACTTCATGAGAGCCAACAAACATAATAAAACATCACTCACTGTACAAAGTCTGCTGTCATTAGGATGCCGATTGATGTCATCTTGAAACCTTCATTCCGCACGCTATCCATCTGTATAATCACTCTCCCTAAATATTGTACATGGTAACTGGGATTTGTTATTTATAGGGATGTCTGATAATATCGGCAGTATGATATATGCTTTAAAACGTAATATCGGAAATTATCGGTTTCAAAATTATCGGTATCTGTTTCAAAAAGTAAAATTTATGACTTTTACGGAGTGGTACGCAGACGTAGGGAGAAGTACAGAGCGCCAATAAACCTTAAAGGCACTGCCTTTGCGTGCCGGCCCAATCACGTAATATCTACGGCTTTTCATACACACAAGTGAATTCCATGCATACTTGGTCAACAGCCATACAGGTCACACTGAGGGTGGCCGTATAAACAACGTTAACACTGTTACAAACATGCGCCACACTGTGAACCCACACCAAACAAGAATGACAAACACATTTCGGGAGAACATCCGCACCGTAGCACAACATAAACACAACAGAACAAATACCCGGAATCTCTTGCAGCACTAACTCTTCTGGGACACTACAATATACAACCCCGCTACCCCCCCCCCCCGCCCCCACCACCACCACCTCAACCCCGCCCACCTCAACCTCCTCATGCTCTCTCAGGGAGAGCATGTCCCAAATTCCAAGCTGCTGTTTTGAGGCATGTTAAAAAAAAAAATGCACTTTGTGACTTCAATAATAAATATGGCAGTGCCATGTTGGCATTTTTTTTTCCATAACTTGAGTTGATTTATTTTGGAAAACCTTGTTACATTGTTTAATGCATCCAGCGGGGGCATCACAACAGAATTAGGCATAATAATGTGTTCATTCCACCACTGTATATATCGTATCGGTTGATATCGGTAATTAAGAGTTGGACAATATCAGATATCGGCAAAAAAGCCATTATCGGACATCTCTACTTGTATGTACCATATTTTCCGCACCATAAGGTGCCCTGGGTTATAAGCCGCGCCTTCAATGAACGGCATATTTCAAAACTTTGTCCACCTATAAGCCGCCCCGTGTTGTAAGCCGCATCTAACTGCGCTAAAGGAATGTCAAAAAAACAGTCAAATAGGTCAGTCAAACTTTAATAATATATTAAAACCAGCGTGATGTGGGCGCGCATGGAGTCGTATATCAACATGGACGGAGCTGCGTGAAAAAAGCCACCCGGCCTCTTCGCGTAAACTTAAACTTACCTTAACCACTCGCTCATCTTTTCTTCATCCATCCCTTCGAGTTAGCTTTTATGATGACGCCGGCTGGAAAGGTCTCTTTTGGCAAGGTCTTCCTTTTGAATATCACCATGGGTGGAAGTTTCTGGCCATTAGCATGGCAAGCTAGAACCACAGTGAAGGATGACTTCTCATTCCCTGTGGTGCGAATATTCACCGTACGTGCTCCCGTTGTATCCACAGTGCGGTTCACAGGAATATCAAAAGTCAGTGGAACCTCGTCCATGTTGATAATGTTCTCTGGCCGGATCTTTTTTTCAGCTATCTTGTTTTTACAATATGCACGGAAAGTAGCCAGCTTTTCTTGAAAGTCTTTAGGCAGTTGCTGTGAAATAGTAGTCCGTATGCGGATGGAGAGATTGCGTCTTTTCATGAACCGGATCCCTGTCGCTTAGTAGGAGCCATTTTGTGGTCTTTACAGATGTAAACACACAAAGGAAATGAAACGTACGGTAATATCCGCGCGCTTTTTCTTCTTCTACGCGGGCGGGTGGTTGCTTACAGTAGAAGAAGAAGCGCTTCCTGTTCTATGGGGGCGGGTGCTTACCTTGGCGGTTGCTTGCGTAGAAGAAGAAGCACTTCCTCTTCTACGGGGAAAAAAGATGGCGGCTGTTTACCGTAGTTGCGAGACCGAAACTTTATGAAAATGAATCTTAATATTAATCCATATATAAAGCGCACCGGGTTAAAAGCCGCACTGTCAGCTTTTGAGTAAATTTGTGGTTTTTAGGTGCGGCTAATTGGTGCGGAAAATACGGTAATATAAATGTGTAGGGGGGGTGGTCATTAAATATGTATTCTGATATATGTTCTTCACAGAAAATGAGCCAAAGTCAGTGAGTCTCAGTTTGAAAAATGTATTAATTGTATCATTTTTCTTTTAATAAAAAATGAAAACTGGTCCCACAGACCCGAACACCACACAAGGGTTAAGTTGAGGTACAGGTGACCCTCGGGTTGACTATTAAAGAATCCACAGTCACAAGCGTCACACTTTCAGCGTCTCCACTCTCAGCGTCCACCGTTGCTAGGTTACGACACGCGCTTTCCCGTCTATAAATAGAGCGCGCCGCATTCCAGCTCCTGCCAAGCTGGGAGCGACTCGTCCTTCTCGCGGCGGCGTGACGCCTGTCCAGGGTCTCCTCTAATTAGGAACACTCCGGGCCCGGCGGAGCGAGATGTTTACGTTGACACTTCTCCAAATGCCTTATTTGGACACGCCGTCTGCCAAAGTCTGTACGGGTCCTTAGAATGAACTTTGGAGCTCTTTTAGTCGTTTGCTATCTTACTAGAACCTCTTAGGTAATGTACCATCCATTCTAGAAACTTCTACAATTAGGAAATAGTCTGTTCCAGAGTCAAACTGTGGCTGTCCTAAAGGTCACATTAGGTCACATTTTTTTAAGGGGGGCAGTCCCATTATAATGTGTTTTATGAGCCAAATAAAGTGAACTCTTCTTTGTTTGACTTTATAATCGCGAGCATTTTAATGACGTGACTTAATTGTCCCGTCAGGATCCCGATGGACGTGGACCCTCTCACGGTGTTCGCCTCGCTGTCCCCCGAGGGCGTCCTCATCATCGAAGCTCGCCAGACGCCGCCGTATTACCTCTTCAGCAACGAGGGCTCGCAGGGCTCCGGCGAGGATGTGCCGGGCGCCGAGGTCACCGTGCCCCTGGCGGTCTAAACCCCCCCCCCTTCCCTCCCTCCCTCTCGCCATATAGAAGATGCTACAAGCTAGTTAGCCGCCAAGTGACGGCAATAACACGCGCGATGACGTCATCGCCATGCTGGCGATGAAGCAACAGCATCTGGACGGCCGAAAAACAAACCTCTGGATGAGTCATCGCCCGCCCCCTCCCCCGAGATCTGTTATTTTTCCTCAGTCTTCCAATTTTAGGGCCCTCATCAAAAACAAGAACACTGTAGGTCTTTTTTTTTTTGTTAGATCCAAGATGGCTGACGTCAAAGATCACAACGATGCCTGAACAAGAACCCTATTTGTTTTTGATAGATGCCTTTAAATACACTTTTCAAAATTCTAAGCAAAGAGGAAGCAGGGCCTGTTACATGGCAATCGCTGTTTCTAAGGGACGGGGGTCGTAAACAGCCATCACCTTTTATTTTTTTTATTTTTTTGTCCTGCCATCGCCTTTGATTACAACAGTTCAAAGAAAAGGTCGCCTTGATGGGAGTCAGGCCCTGCTTCCTCTCCGCTTTGTAGTTCTTGGGTCAATACAAGATGTGGATTACAATAGAAGAAAGAAACAGAACGTTTCGTTTAAGTCGGCGCCAGAACCCTATCGTTTATTTGAACGGATCTAAAAGTGATTAGGGTCGCTGGGGTCAAAGGTCAATTAAGTGTTGATTTCACCCTCTTTAAAATTCCAGGATTGTTTTATTCTATCAGGACAAAAAACAAAGCTATTGATTTTGTGTTTTTTTTTTTTTTTAAATGTCTTGTTCTATGTCAGAACAAGAATCTTACATTTTGACAGATCCAAGATGGCTGATGTTTTTGGGGCCAAAAGTCAAAGTCGTCCCCTCTCCCTAAGACCCAATTTCAACTTTTAAGAATATTTGTTGTCAGAGCACAAATTATTTTTATTTATTTTTTGGACTGATCCAAGAGTGATAAGGTTGCTTGGGTCAAATGTTGAATCCCTCATAATTGTATTCTTTTCTTCAAAGTTTGAGAATTTTTTTTGTGCTGTTGTTTTATGGCAAAACAAGAAGGCTATTGATTTTTTGAGAGTGCCAAAAGTCCGAATGTTCTCCAATGACACCGTTTTGACTGCCATTTTATTCAAACTTTGAAGGATTTTTTTTTTTAATGTCCAAACAAGAATCGATATTTGACTGTTCCAAGATGGCTGCCGTTTCTGGGGTGAAAAGTCAAATCAGTGTTTCTCCCTCCTTTTTAAACTCTCAATGTCATCTCCAAACTCCCAGGATCTTTTGTTCTTCGTCAGAACAAGAACACTATTCATTTTTGGCTGTTCCAATATGGCTGAGGTTGTTAGTTAAGTTCAATTCAGCTTTAAAAAAAATAATTTTTCTGTTATTTTCTCGTGAAATTGTCAGGTTCAAACACTCATGACATCTATTAAACAAGACAAGAAGCAAAGAATTAAACAGAGACAGAATTAAATTTGGTTCAATTGAGGAGAGACGCCTGGACACTGTACCCTTGTACGGTCTCTCACCGCGCTCTGGCGAAAGATTGTACGCCTCCTCTTTTATTTGGACTTTCCCCGATTACATGGCAACAGCTGTTTCTAAGGGAGGGGGGTTGTAAACAGCCATCGCCTTTGATTACAAGTCAAATCAGTGTTTCTTCCTCTTAAATTATCAATGTCATCTCCAATCTCCCAGGAATTTTTGTTCTTCGTCAGAACAAGAACACTATTCGTTTTTGGCTATTCCAAGACGGCTGAGGTTGCTGCAGTCAAGTTCAATTCAGCTTTTAAAAAAATAATGTTTCTGTTATTTTCTCGTGAAATTGTCAGGTTCAAACACTCATGACATCTATTAAACAAGACAAGAAGCAAAGAATTAAACAGAGACAGAATTATATTTGGTTCAATTGAGGAGAGACGCCTGGACACTGTACCCTTGTACGGTGTCTCACCGCGCTCTGGCGAAAGATTGTACGCCTCCTCTTTTATTTGGACTTTCCCTGATTACATGGCAACAGCTGCTTCTAAGGGAGGGGGGTCGTAAACAGCCATCGCCTTTGATTACAAATCAAATCAGTGTTTCTCCCTCTTAAATTATCAATGTCATCTCCAATCTCCCAGGAATTTTTGTTCTTCGTCAGAACAAGAACACTATTCGTTTTTGGCTATTCCAAGACGGCTGAGGTTGCTGCAGTCAAGTTCAATTCAGCTTTAAAAAAAATAATGTTTCTGTTATTTTCTCGTGAAATTGTCAGGTTCAAACACTCATGACATCTATTAAACAAGACAAGAAGCAAAGAATTAAACAGAGACAGAATTAAATTTGGTTCAATTGAGGAGAGACGCCTGGACACTGTACCCTTGTACGGTGTCTCACCACGCTCTGGTGAAAGATTGTACGCCTCCTCTTTTATTTGGACTTTCCCTGATTACATGGCAACAGCTGTTTCTAAGGGATGGGGGTTGTAAACAGCCATCGCCTTTGATTACAAATCAAATCAGTGTGTCTCCCTCTTAAATTCTCAATGTCATCTCCAAACTCCCAGGAATTTTTGTTCTTCATCAGAACAAGAACACTATTTGTTTTTGGCTATTCCAAGACGGCTGAGGTTGCTGCAGTCAAGTTCAATTCAGCTTTTAAAAAAAAATAATTTATCTTATTTTCTCATGAAATTGTCAGGTTCAAACACTGATGACATCTATTAAACAAGACAAGAAGCAAAGAAATAAACACAGACAGAATTAAATTTGGCTCAATTGAGGAGAGACGCCTGGACATTGTCCCCTCTCTTGGTGTCTCACCACGCTCTGACGAAAGATTGTACGCCTCCTCTTATTTGGACTTTCCCTGATTTACATGGCAACAGCTGTTTCCAAGGGAGGGGGGTCGTAAACAGCCATCGCCTTTGATTACAACAGTTATAAATAAATAAATAAAAGGTCGCCTTGAGGGGAGTCAGGCCCTGCTTCATCTGCGTTTTGTAGTTCTTGGGTCAAGACAAAATCTTTCTGTGGATTACAGTAGAAGAAAGAAACAGAACACCTTCATGTTGCTTCCCATCCTACACAGTGGAGTTTTACAACCTGTTAGAATAATTGTTTCTAAATTATCACAAAAACTTTGTATTACATTGAGTTCCTGACAAGAAGACCAAAGGCTGTCTTTGAAACCTACCAAGGGTTAGACTCGTAAAACTCCACTGTGTGGGGGGGGGAGCAAGATGGTGTTCCTGTGTTCTTTCATGTATGTAATCAACAGAAGGATGTTGTTCTGGCCCAAGGACTTCAGAGCGGAGAGATGACAGGATCTGCCCAATTTCCAGACGACCTCTTTTTGAACTATTTTATGGACCTCTTTTGGAACTATTTTACGAACTCTTTTTGAACTGACCTTTTCTGTGAATTGTTTACGACCTTTTTCTGTGAACTTTTTTGCGACCTTTGTCCTTTGGAAACAGCGGTGGCCATGTGGTCGGGGAGGGTCCAAAATAAAAGAAGGAGGCGTGCAAATTTTTTTGGCAGAGCGTGCTGAGATACTGTACAAGAGTACAGTGTACAGACGACTCTCCTCGAGATTGAGTCCAATTCTGTCTCTGTTTAATTCTTTGCCTCTTGTCTTGTTTAATAAATGTCATCAGTGTTTGAACCTGACACAAGCTTTCTTCTCGGTAGGTTCAAAGACGGCTTTTGTCTTCTCGCAGCAACACAAAGTTGTGTGGTAACTTGGATACAATTATTCTTACAGAAATGTTCGTTAAATTCAGCTTATGGAGACAAAATGTAGAGTTGCATAATAATATTATATGAATAACTCTTGAATATGATGTATATCGTTTAGAAAAGCACTGTTAAAACCTGATTCATGTTTGGTTGAGAAAAAATTATTACAATGTGCTTTTATTTTATTTTTATTTCCACTAAGACCTACAGTCTATTGATTTCGTCCCTTTTAGGCGTGGTTAGATTGTGTGTTTGTGCTGTAGTATTACTATTGTAAATATACTTTAAACATGTGACAATCTCACTTTTTTTTCTTTTTTTTAAATCTTTGAGCTTCAAGGCAGAGGATGACGTTTGTGTCTTCTCTGATGATGTCTTGATGCAATAAAAAAAAAAAAAAAACATGTCTTCACTGTCTTTTACCGTCTGTGAGGACTGTGGCGGTCCTTGTGTTGTTGTTGTTGTTGTTGTTGGATAGAAAAAAAAGCGTGCAGCAGATTAGCAGACGGCTCAACGATGGCTGTGTTGGTGTGTCCGCCTGCTGCACAATGGCTCCAACATGCACGGCCGTAGTCAGGGGATTTGGGTAGGTTCCATCACGTAGGCTCCTGGGGGTGATGCCCTCATCCACTGGATTATTTCATTGAACATTATTTTTATTTACCTCATTATTTTATTCTTCTGTTGCGCCCATACTTGCCAACCCTCCCGAATTTTCCGGGAGACTCCCGAAATTCAGTGCCTCTCCCGAAAACCTCCCGGGACAAATATTCTCCCGAAAATCTCCCGAATCTCCCGATTTTCAGCCGGAGCTGGAGGCCACGCCCCCTCCAGCTCCATGCGGACCTGAGTGAGGACAGCCTTTTTTCACGACGGGAGGACAACAGGGTGACAAGAAATAAATCATCCAGACTAGAGATAAATTGTATTATTATGTTTATCTTACCTACAAATAAATATATTTATTAATAATAATTTTAAAAAAACTAAATACTTTTTTACTATATTTTGCTAAAAACATCAAAATGTATTGTATTTTTTCTGACTCCTTATTACATCCAGGCATTAGAATTATACATTAAAATAAACATATTTGAAATAATTAATTTTAAATTATCCTAATAATTCATTTAAAATGACCATATTTAATTATTAAAATAATTGCTTGTTTATCAACAACTTTAGCATTTTATTCATTACATTTTGAAGCTCTCAGAAGCCAAGTTATGTTATATTCCTTAATATTTATTTATGCAAGTTTGAAGTATCAATGATTTAAACACAGTTTTGTTTGCATATTTTCAGGATGTAGATATATATATATATATATATATATACACAAATAAATAAATATATATATATATATATATATATATATATATATATACACAAATAAATAAATATATATATATATATATATATATATACAGGGCCGGCCCGTGGCATAGGCCGTATAGGCAAATGCTAAGGGCGCCGTCCATCAGGGGGCGCCACGCCAGTTCCACAAATGTTGGAGAAAAAAAAAAAGTTGGTACTATTATTTCTAAATACAAAAAAATAATCCCACGTTAATTAAAATGCAAAGTAAAGCCTATTTAATAGAAATATTATTTGTTACAACATTACGCCCCCCCCCCCCCCCCCCCCCCCCCCGCACGGTGCGCCCCCTCCCTTCCCGTATCATGACTCTTTTTGGACGTCACCACATCAAAAAATCAACACAAGATGTCAAAACGGCCAAAACTGTCAGGTGCCCAGGGAAGAAAAAAGAGAAAAGAAGAGGAGGAGAAACGAGAAAAGACAGAGTTAGCAGGTAGGTAACGTTAGCCTACATTAAATTATTTGTCTGTTACAGAATGTGATAGTAACCTGGCTTTGTAGCATTAAGCTAATGTTACATGATTCGGCAATTGCTAATCAATAAATAGCTAGTTCTGTTTTAACGTCGGGTTAATATTGTGGAGGGGGCTAAATTGTTATGGAAAATAATAATGTAACGTTAGGTAATTACAGTACTCCCCCCTTACATTCCTCAGGGACATTTGTATTAGATCTTTTAAGCAGGTGTTTTTTGTTTACATTGTTATTGCCTTCTGGTTAGCTAATGTTTGCCCTGCAGGTAATAGTCACTTTTCCACCCCTTTATATATTAGGTATAGTTGTAAGTAAAAAAAAAAAGGTCAAAGACAAAGCTATTCGGTTTCTTGTGAGTATATACACTTCACTGCCGATGTGGGGGGGCGCCACCTAAAATCTTGCCTAGGGCGCCAGATTGGTTAGGGCCGGGCCTGTATATATATATATATATATATATATATATATATATATGTATGAAATACTTGACTTGGTGAATTCTAGCTGTCAATATACTCCTCCCCTCTTAACCACGCCCTGCCCCACCCCCGATCACGCCCCCACCCCCCACCTCCCGAAATCGGAGGTCTCAAGGTTGGCAAGTATGGTTGCGCCATACATGTTGGCTTTGCCCCCCCCCCAAGGCATGAAAACCACTGTCAGTAACTACATTTGGTCGCTACATCTGTAAGTAGAAGTTAAAACTCTACTATGCAAAGCCAAAGCCATTTATCAACAACACCCAGAAACGCTGGGCCCGAGCTTGTCTAAGATGTACTGATGCAAAGTGGAAAAGTGTTCCGTGGTCTGACGAGTAGGGATGATGTTTGATAAGAAATTGAGTTCGAGCCCATTATCGAATCCTCTTATCGAACCGATTCCTTATCGATTCTCTTATCGAATCCAGATAGGTTGTTGTATATGGAAATAAACACAATATTTGGTTTAACAAAAGCTCACTTTTATTTTATAAGAAAAAAATAAAATTTAATAAATGAATATTGACTGTTACCCCCTAAAAAAATAAATATTGACTGTTACCCAAAGTATATTAAGTGGGATTTTTCAGAAAAACAAATATATACAGTAGCACAAAAACAACCTGTCTCTGTGATCACTATAGGTGTATAAATAATAATATAGTGTTGAATCAAATTAGTCCCTTGGGCACAAAACTGAAAATAATACAGCCATACTTGCCAACCCTCCCGAATTTTCCGGGAGACTCCCGAAATTCAGCGCCTCTCCCGAAAACCTCCCGGGACAAATGTTCTCCCGAAAATCTCCCGATTTTCAGCCAGAGATGGAGGCCACGCCCCCTCCAGCTCCATGCGGACCTGAGTGAGGACAGCCTTTTTTCATGACGGGAGGACAACAGGGTGACCAGAACTAAATCGTCCAGACTAGATAGAAATTGTATTATTATGTTTATGTTACCTAAAAATAAATATATTTATTAATAAAAAAAAAAAAAAAAACGAAATAAATGTTTACTATATTTTGCTAAAAACATCAAAATTAATTGTATTTTTATTTGTATTTTTTCTGACTCCTTATTACATCCAGCCATAGAATTATACATTAAAATAAACATATTTGAAATAATTAATTTTAAATTATCCTAATAATTCATTTAAAATGACCATATTTAATTATTAAAATAATTGCTTGTTTATCAACAACTTTAGCATTTTATTCATTACATTTTGAAGCTCTCAGAAGCCAAGTTATGTTATATTCCTTGATATTTATTTATGCAAGTTTGAAGTATCAATTATCTAAACACAGTTTTGTTTGCATATTTTCAGGATGTAGATATATATATATATATATATATATATATATATATATATATATATATATATATATATATATATATATATATATATATACATATATATATATATATGAAATACTTGACTTGGTGAATTCTAGCTGTCAATATACTCCTCCCCTCTTAACCACGCCCTTAACCACGCCCCGCCCCACCCCCGACCACGCCCCCCACCTCCCGAAATCGGAGGTCTCAAGGTTGGCAAGTATGAATACAGCTCTCCAAAAAGTGCACTTCTGCTGCTATTGGAACATACTAACTACACACACTATGACACTAAGAACACCACAGTCATCAATCAACAATTCTTCTTCCAAGAAATTATTTCCATGGTGGAAATACACGACTGGCAGCCATTTTAAGTCCTCAAAACATCCATTGAAACAGTGCACAAAAATAGTTTTTCAACAAACA